>NC_142134.1:81962096-82270564 GCF_024610735.1 Ursus americanus | reverse complement strand
AACTCCTTGTAGTTAAAACTCCTGCCTCAATCTCAAATAAGGCATCTTAATAATGGTTCCTAAAGGTGAATAAGACCTTGTATACATTCATTCCTCCAACCCATCCACCTTAGCTCTAAAACAGCTACTTCCAGATTTAACATGAAGGGAAAAGGGAGCAAAATATTCAGTAGGAAAGACTCATATACAAGAAAAACGAAAGAAGAGAACTGAGGGCCAAAAATTGAGTGCAGGGGTGTCTGGGTTAAGGTCAGTCAGTTAAGGGAGAAAAATATTCAAAAGGGAAGAGTCATATATACAAGAAAAGTGAAAGAAGAAAATAGAGGGCCAAAAATTGAGTGCAGGTGCGCCTGGGTTAAGGTCAGTTGGTTAAGCATCTGCCTTGCTCAGGTCATAATTCCAGGGTCCTGGGATCGAGCCTCCTATCAGGCTCCCTGCTCCGCAGGGAGTCTGCTTCTCCCTCTCCCTCTCCCTGTCAAATAAATAAATAAAATCTTAAAAAAACAAAACAAAATAGCAAAAAAACACCAAAAACAAAAAACAAAAAACCCCAAAAAACAGAGT
Source organism: Ursus americanus (assembly GCF_024610735.1). Taxonomy (NCBI): domain Eukaryota; kingdom Metazoa; phylum Chordata; class Mammalia; order Carnivora; family Ursidae; genus Ursus; species Ursus americanus. The sequence continues at coordinate 82,270,000 of NC_142134.1, read as the reverse complement.
GCAAAGAATGTTTTAAACTTCCACAATATTAGTTCAAATTCTCTACAATATTTTACAAAAACCAAAACAATTACTGAAGAAACAAAGATGCATACCTATGAGTAGAAAAGTCCCTGGTATCGATGGTACTCCTTGGATTTATCTGCTGAGATACTGATGGGTCTGTCAGCATTTCTAATCGCTGGTGGAGCATCGTATTACTCTCACTAAGTTCTTGAACCAAATTTTCAAGCTGACGATATATGTCCCAATGCTTTCTCAATTCAATTTCATATGATAACTGTAGAAGTTCAAAAGATGCCTTTTGCTTTATCAATTGATTTAAAACTAACTCTTGTCTTGCTGTGTAATAGTCTTGTTTAGCAATCTGTAGATCAAAATCTCCCTTTACAACTGGCATATTCAATAACTGGGCATTCTCTTTTATCACAGCAGGCAAACTTTGATCTTTTATATGAGAGATTTGTTCTTCCAGTTTCAGAATCTCACTGTTCAAGTTAGAAATTTTAGCATCCAAATTATCTTTGCCAGGAGCCTACACAGAAAAAGCAATTACATTTAAAGCAGTAAGTATAAAGTTGAAATAGTTTTAAAATTATTTTTACTTTCCATTTTAGGTTATCAGGTAACGTGCTAATAAAAACTAATTTCATATGAACAAAAGCCAAAATCAGTTTAAAAAAGGAAAACCACAGACTAAGCCAAAGGTAAATTGCTCAGTTTTAATGCTATTACTACCACATATAAACAGTAATGGCTACCAAAACAGATATCTTGTCATGCTTTTCTTGGCGCACTACTCACTGAATGCAAATGTACACTATTTAAGTTTTTCTTAAAAATAAAATAGTCCCAGTAGTTATTCTTCTAGTCCGTCAGCTGAGTTTAGCACTTGTAAAGAGTGACAGAACTTCACGCATTATCCCAAAGTTTTTGTCAGTTATAGGAACTAACTTGGTGCTGATATTCAGTTTCAGCTGTAGTGGTTTTTATTACCAAGAAGGCTAGCTTTCCGAAAGTGCAGATGGAGATGTGCACTACATCTGTACATTCTCCACAAAAAAAATCAGGGTTTCAGTCCATTGACCTGACTTCATTAGCACCAAACAAGGAGCAAACAGGGCAGAACACCTGTAACAAAGCAATAAGGCTCTACCCATACAACATAAAAGAGGGAATTTCAGTGTCCTCTGAGTCTAAACCAACAGAAATTTCAAATTCAGAAAACGTACTTTTGTTTAAAATTAGCTAATGTGATTGGGTATTAATTAGCATTTCTGCCGTCTAATGATATGAATAGATGATCTATTTGTATGAAACACTGACACACATCAAAACCAACCACTGAAAAAACAGAAAATAAGAAAATTACTTGTTTCATCCCCCTTTCTAAAGTACTTTAATATTTATGTATCTTCCAATACGAACAACAATTACTGTAAGAATCCAGTCTCATTTCTCATGTTTACCTTGCTAGTGAGGCTATGAAGATTCTCCTCTGCCCACTGTATACTTGACTTCATGCTCGAATTACTTGCTTTCAAGTGAATTAACTCATGTTGAGCACAAACGTAGGCTAGCTGCAGCCTAGCCATCTCTAGCCGTCTCTCCTCAAGGATTTCTTGATTATCACAAATAGATGGTGCTTGTATATCTAAAAGTTGAAAATTTTCTTCATTTGAACTCTCAACTACTTCATGTATACCCGGAAAGAACTGTTTTTTGGTATATAAAGTTAATGCTGCTGTACTTTGCTCTTCCTGGCTTAGATATTTTTCCAAGGAAAACTGAGAGAAAAACACTAGTGGATTTGTCCCTTGATCCAAATTAGAATGTCTGAAGAACGTCATCAATTTAGCAACTCCATCAGTAAGAGCTTGAAGTTCATTATTTATCTTAGTATTCATAGAATTTAGAAATCCTTGACTCTGCTTCAGGCTTTTAGTGGCTGCTTCTTCTTTACTATTTAACCTCAGAGATTTGTGGCTTGTTACTGAAGCCATCAACTGGCATTTATTACGTCGCTGAATTTTTAGGTTCTTTAATTTCTGCAGAGTTTGAACCTCAATCTCTAATTTCTCTAGCTCTTTGTCATCCGGGGTAGATGCCTTCAAATCAGAAGTTTTACAGGTTTTAAGAACTTCATCCAGTGCTGCTCCTTCTAGGATGGGCTTGCCTGATTTTTGAAGAATGCTAAAAGCTTCCAATTCTTCTCCAGACAAAACATTCTGTTCATTCACATTCCCACAAAACCACTTCAGAAATGATTCATCTTCAACAGTCTCAAACAACCAGTCAAAATCTTCCCCATTAAGAGTATCAGCTTTGGGATAACTGATTTTTTTTAATGTTTCCACAAACTCTTTTCCACAACTCATGGTTTAAGCACCCAATTTCTTTGTAATAGATATGGGTTTATGGTGTTGATATTTAGAAAATAAACCCAAATACAAACAAAATTAATTTTATGTTAAGTTCATAGAGAAGAGAAAAAATACTTTTAGAATCTGACTTCTCCTAGGGGAGGAAAAACAAGTATTAGACCATAAATGAACTGTATCTGTAAAAGAACGATACAGATAAATATCACAGAATATGTGGGAACCATCTAACCCAGAGATAGTTACAGCTGAAATGTTTGATGAAGATAAACAAAATAAACAATTAGGGTATCACTGAGAACACTGCAAAAATAATGAAAACCTAATTAGCAAGAAAATCTTTCCAAAGATAGTCATTAAAAATACATTGTATCTTACAGAGCAGATCAGTTCATTCATTCAGTTTTCAACTCAAAATAAATGTATCTAAACCAGTCCAAGCCAGCCCGTGGCTAAACAGCCTCTTCACCCCACCCCTCGTTCCTAAGTAAGAAAAAAGAAACACGGTAATGTTCTAGAGAAAGAGTCAACAAAATGTTTACCTCCACGACTCAATCAGCATCCGCCATTCACACAGGAATCACTGTCCAGAGACATCAACCTACTGCAGGCAGCATCAGGCTTAAGATTTAAGAACCGCCCTCAGACTGATCTTAAAAAGTTCTCAACATAAGAGAAAAATGTCACGCTGTACGGTGATGGTGGTTAAGACCAAATGCGGTACCCATTTCGCAAAGTACAAAAATGTCAGGTCATTACGCCGTGCACCCAACACTAATACAACGGTGTATCTCAACTATACTTCAAAACCAAAAACTAAAGCAAAATAACCCCAAAATCCGAGTACCCGCCACTTCAGAAGTGCCAAAGAACTAAACAGAAAATAGTCAAAACACGTGCGGCATTTGCTGCTTTGCAACCAACGCACCGCCGAACCACCCACGGTGACCTCCCTTAAGGGAACTCCACGGACCGTGACCGGCCGCACATACACACGTGCCACACGGACGCCACCCGCAAATGCCACCAAACTGCCGTTAAAGGCGAACTGCAAAGACCCCAGACCCGCGCGGCTGACTGTGGAGCTCGTCTCAACCGCGCGAGACCACCCGCCGGCAGGCCCCTGCCCGCGTCTCAGCTGCGCTAGACCAGCGCCCGCAGGCCCCGCCCCCGCCCCCGCCCGCGTCTCAGCCGCGCGAGACGACCCGCCCGCAGCTCCGCCCCCCGTCCGGGAGGACCCGCCCGCGGCCCTTCCCCGCCCCCCTCCCGGACTACCCGCATCAGCCCCGCCCCCACCGGGCGGCCCCTCACTCACCCGCACCGCGCTCCCCGCTGATGCCCACCTCCCACTTGCATTCGCACTCCCCACCCTCGCCCTCGCCCGTGGCTCCAAGCCCTGCGGACCCCGACTGCGCCGCGCGGCCAGCTACTCGCGCGCCTGAAAGGAGTCCCCAGGGGTGCCTCGAAAGAAGAGGCAGCTGGAGGCTCGGAGGCGCTCCCACAGCCCCAGGTCCCGGAATGGAGAGGCCGGCGCCATTCACCTCTAGAAGCTCCGTTCGCGCCCCTCAGAAGCCCGCCGCCGCGCTCCGCGCCTCGCACTGCCTCACGGGAGCGCTGCCACCGCGCGCGCGCAGAGGGCAGAAGCAAGGCCGTGGCGTCACCGTCTGCGCAGGCGTGGCGTCGGAAGAGGCGGGCCTGGCGAGGAGGGACTTTGGGGCGGAGCTGAGCACGGCGCCGTGCCTGACGTCAACCGGTGGGGGCGAGCTGGTTGGCTTCCTGCCGCGGGGGCGGGGCCGGGGGGCTCCGGGCGGGGTGGGGGATCTTAGGTGACGGTCTGGTGTAAGCGGTCTGCGTCCTGCGGCGGTGCGCGGGCCCCAGATGAGCTCCTTGGCTCAGGCTGGCTCTTGGTCCTGCGCTCCGGGTCCCCAGATCCCCACCCTCTAACGAGGCCGTTTTCAGGGAAAGTCAGCTGCGATCAGGAGCTCGCCTGGTCGCGGCCCGGGGCCGCACGGCCGGTGGGCTCTGCACCGGCAGGACCGGTTTCAGGGAGCGCGCCCCCTCGACAAGTCCTGGGAGCCGACGAGCTCCGGACCCCCACCGAGCCTAGCAGCGTCTGGTGCGTCTTTGGACTCAGCTGTCATTACTCGCTTTACAAGCTTTTGCGTTGAACGTTATTTTGCAAAGCACGCAAGCCCCAAGCCCTCAACTGACCACGAAGCAAAAGACGACTTCCTCCCCAATCCCATTTTCAAAGTACAACTTTTTTTTAAAAAAAGATTTTATTCATTTATTTGAGAGACAGAGAGCACGAGCGGGGAGAGGGAGAGGCAGAGGGAGAAGCAGACTCCCTGCAGAGCAGGGAGCCCGATGGGGGGCTCCATCTGGGGACCCTGGGATCATGACCTGAGCCAAAGGCAGACGCTTAACAGACTGAGCCACCCACGCGCCCCTCAAAATAGAACTTTTTAAAAAGTGAAAAATATAGGAACTTACCTGCTATGTGTGGAAGAGGTATGTAAGTCAAGAGGGAACACTGTTTCCAAGGAGGGTGCCAGACCCAGGACATGGGTGCTCAGTCCATGAGCGGGAGACAGCTGCGGTGAAGCTGCGCAGTCCCGCCCAGCTCGCCCGTGCCCTACAGCTCAGAGCGGCCACACTTGCAGAGTTGCCCTTGGTATCCAGCAGTGGTTGCCCGCATCCCCATCGGACTGAGTCCTTCGCTCTCACCGGTCTTCTACAGACTCAGATGTACATGTGCGGGGGTTTGGGCCCTGTCCTTACTCCATAGCCAGGTCTTCCTCCACCCCCAGCATCCAATGACCGGAAGGCGGCTTGTCAGAGACGAGCTAGTCTCGTGTGACAGTGGGAGGGCAGAAGTCTTTCTGGATAATTATTCTCAATATTTTTACCCGGAGGAAAAATTGGTCTAAGGCAGAAATCACGGATTCATCTTGAGTGGAAGATACTTATTAATCCTTCATTCGTTTTACTTTTTAATTTTCCTGTTCTAAAAGACAATAAAGCCTAAAATGACCTGAAAAGCAAACATTACAGGGGAAAAGATTCACAGATTGGTACCCCTGCCTGAAACAAGGTGGGGCTGGACCAGGGAGGAGACAGTCCTGCTGGTGAGCTGGGAGGCAAGGTTGGAGCCCATGGACCAGGAGGACTCCCTTGGCCACTGGCCCTGGGGGCGGGGATGGGGACTCATGCCCCCCTCCCCTAGGAGCTGAGCCGGCTGGGAGGGAGGAAGTTGAGGCTGTGCAGACAGCGTCTTCAGGACATTTTGCTGAGGAGGCAAAGATTGAGGGAAAGAGAGGAGCAGAATGACACGAGATGAGGGGGTGGGAATGTGGGGTAGGGTAGGGGGAGGGTTTGGGTTTGTTTTGTTTTCAGATGAGAGGAACTTGGGGATGTTTATAGACTGTGAAGAGGAACTCGGAAAAGAGGAGAAGAAAGAAAAGGGGCTGCTTTTTGGAAAGATCCTCCGTGGGACTGGAGGGTAAGGGACAGGAGGATGAAGGCATAGGGAGCTATTCTAGAATCCCACATTTCCTTGCGACCCCTGGGTCATTTCCTGAGCCCACAAATTCTCCGTATGATTTTGAATTGCTGACCATGGTTATTTGTTTGAAAGATATTTATGGGGCCAAAGAAAGAGGCCATAAAAACGTAAAGTAGGAATCACAATGTTATTAGCTCCCAGAGTACAAACAACACACAACAGGTTTAATCATGCAGCCCCCAGAAGCTGTCTCCGAAAACTCGATTTATTAGGGCATTCCTGCGCTTCAGGTTGCGTTTGGGATTTAAAAGGCAAACAGGCTACACTCATTTCCAAGACAAGGTTTCTTTCCTCCAATCAAAATCATTCGGGGTCTTAGGGGGTCCTTACAGGGTCAAAAGATGAAGGGAGCCCACAGGTGAGGCTTCGGCAAGGAAGCCCGTGAGGAGGCCATGCGCTCAGCCTCCTGGCACAGCTGCAAGCCGCAAGCGGGCTCGCTGATTGCGTTTTCTCTTCTCCTTCCTGTAGGAATCTTTTTTTCTCCTGCTGATACTAGAAGTATTTTAGGTTCTGGACAATATGTTTTTAGATATGTCTAACTGGAAGTCTGATGTTAAAGATAATTTATTCCTAGATTCAGTTTTCGGTACTGGCAGAACTCCATTCTTCAAGCAATGAGAGGAGTAGGGGGCTTTTCCAGGCAGAGGAGTGACATTCTCAGTGACAAAAGTGACAAAGAGGTGGCCACAGACTGATGCAGGGAGGAGCAAGCTGGCTCCTAGAGGGGCAGAGAGCTGCCTTAAGGGCAGAACCCTGAGCCAGGAGGAGCCAGGAGGGCCAGAGACCAGAGACAGGGTGACTCTCAACTTCCAGCTGAGCAAGGACGTGACACTTCTATTTCTTACTATTACTCCTGCCTAGTCAGAAGAAAGCAGAGGGTATTGAGGAAGAAGTTGGGAAGAAAGTGACTCTGTCGTCCATCACGTTGATATTCATGTAACAGAAGTAAAAACTCAGGAGCAGGTTGGGGTCAGCAAGATAGTTTGATTGGGGATGGGAAGAGTTTGGGGTAAGAGCGCTCAGAGGAAGAGGGCAGCGAGGACCTGGTAGGGGGGCTCAGGGTCTCGTGAAGGGCCTGAAGACAGGCAGAGGAGGTAGTTGAGAGCCACTTTGAACTAAACGGGCAAGAGGGATAATCCCGTTTACATTCTGGAAAGATCTTCATGCAGCTAGCATGCACTGGGGGCCTGGCCCAGCTAGGGACTGGGAATGGAGGAAAGGAAACGGCATGAAGAGTGCCTTCCCACCCAGTTTTGGGGACCATAATCCTGACAGAGTGTAATGGGAAGGGGCATAGGAGCAGGTCACAGAGCTGAGCTTGGAGGTGGAGGGCTGGCGAGGGAAGCAACGGTGAGAGTAGAAAGCAAGCACTGAAGGTCCAGGAGCAGATGGGAAGAAAGCAGGCAACTGGGATTCATTCTGAAGGCCGTGGGGTGGGGGTGGGGTGGGGGAGCAAAAAGACCACCTGAGGTCCTTCTGCCTGCCAAGAAGAGCTTGGGCAGGAGGGCTGACCTGGAGGCAGGTGTCCCCCTTGAGGGGTGCTGCCTGTAATCCAGGCTGAATATGGAGATGTAATCTGGTGGCGGGAGGGTTTTCCCTGAGGACCGGAGTCTGGTTCCAGGCCCTCCAGGTTCAGTGGGTGACTTGGTGACCTTCTCTGAGCCTCCATTTTCTGTCTCTGAGCTGGGCCCAGCATGAGGACAGCAGGCTGTAACTTCACAGAGTGCTTAGCACAGTTGCTGGAGGCCTTGTGAGGTCCGTGAAAGGTGGTGGTGAATTGAAGTCCTAGCAATATTTGGAATTCAAAAGCTGTTCCTTTACAGTCACACCCCAAACCCCAGCTGCATTCCCAGTAGGAATTCCCTTATTTTCCAGACATGCTCCCAGGTTCAAGAGGAGACTGCTACTGCCTGCTGGGAGAAGGAGGAGGGACCCAGATTCCTCCCAGAGCCCCCTGCAGGTCCTCTCCCAGACACCCCAGAACTTGCTGGAGGGATTCACTGAGCCATCTCCAGTGTGCCATGGTGCCCCGTCGGCCGAGGTGGGGGGGGGGCAGGAGAGTCCTGTTCTGGCTACCCACCTCCCCATTACCCGAGCATTTTGTCCCCTAGTTGCCTTGCCCTGGGGCCACACCATTTCACATCCCCACCCTGCACAGCAGCAGACAGAGGCCATGCCCGGGACATTCTGGGGATGCTGAGGACAGGTCCAAGGAAGGTTCTCAAGGTGCATCCCTGACAGTCAACAGCAGCTGTGTGGAAAGGGCACCTGGCTGAGAACACTTGCTTTCCACCCTAAGGCCAACCACCCCAAGGGCCAAGCTGTCCTTATGAGATGGTGCCCCAGCCCCAGGGCCAGGAGCAAGGTCGGAATGTAGGCAGCAAAAGCACCTGGTTGGCAGATGGCGGGGGTGGGGTGGGGTTCCACCTTCATTCAACTCCAGGTGTGGCCCTCCAGGGAGGCAGGTGTGACGGTGGCATCTCCGTGGTAGCCGTCTGGCAGTGGGGAAGGACCACGGTCTGTTGGGCCTCCCTGAAAGCAGAAGCTGTGGGCAGGGCGGTGAAGGCGGCCAAAGTCACCAGTGAGCTCAGGCTCCCTATGGAGGCTGAGGGGAGGGGAGCCAAATATGGTGACGGAAAGAACTGGAAGCCAGAGGGGTGAGGTATAAAAATCTGTATTTATATTACAAAGACAGAATGGTACAGCACAGTCCCTCCCGGTGAACAGGCAGGTGGGTGGCCCAATTCTCTCCAGCAAGGATCTTGTGACGCGCTGACCTGGCCAGCACCAGGCCCCCTGGGCAGCCCCAGACTCTGGCACAGAAACCCCAGACTCTGGCACAGAAACTGCCCTATATGTGGCCTGGGGTTAGAGTTCTGTGTACATGGCCATGGGGAGGGGGCCCCAGGTTACCTGGCCCAGAGAGAGGCAGGGGGTGGGAGAGTGGGGGAAGCCTGCTCACTCAGCAGATGGGGATTGTCTGGGGCAGACAGGAGGGCTGTGGTTGGGCGCACAGCTCCATCGGCCCAGGAGAGCGGGCTCGGGCAGTGGGCCTCCAAGACCCAAATTACAAAGGTGGGCCCAGAGCTCCAAGGAGGAGGAGCCTTCTTGCAGTCTCCCCAGCCAGCTGGGTCTGCACTGGGGCAGTGGTGGCCTGGTGTATGGGGTCACCTCCCAGTGAGGGTGGGGACCTAAACCTGAGCCTGGGGTTCCAGGATCCTGGCCACCGAGGGCCACGGTGGCCCACGTAGGTGTGGAAGGGCGTATGGATAGAGGTCACAGATACCCTTGTAACCCTGTTCTGGTCCCATCTGCTTTCTATAGACTCAACGATGCTCAGTTATCCAAAGTGGCCTCAGCCGGGCCCCCGCTGGGTCTCTGTGCCTACCAGCAACAGCTAACCTGTGCAAAAGGCAGGGAGCTAGTTGGGGGGGAGAATGGATGTGTGAATAACTCCTAGCACCAGACCCTGGCCCTGAGGACCACCCCCTCATCTGTCTGCTGGTGGCGGGAAGGGCCTCTGGGACCACAGTGCCCCTAGGTGGCCAGTGAGGTCAACTCCCCAGCCCACATGGGAACCATGGCCTGAAAAGCCACGGGTTGAGCTGCCAGGAAGGTCAGCTGATGGCCACAGTTGGTCACCCAGGGAGCGCTCTGCTGGCTGGGGTAGGAGCAGAGCCCCCAGCTACTGGGGGAGCTGGTGCTTTAACTGAGAGTGCAGACCACCCCAGGGGCCTGGACTTATGTCTGCTGCAATGGGATCTTCAACTCGGGCACTCCCACCCTGCTCAGAGCGGGCTGGGTGCCCACAAGCAGCACTCCGTGGCACGCTCAGGCAGAGAGGAGAAGCCGCTCTGGGCACGCCAGACCCCCAGTGAGGCTGGAAGGAGAAGCTGACAGAAGAGTTTTCCTTGCAACCACCAGCAAGAGGTTTGGACAATGTCCCCAGTTCACGAACTGCCTCCCACAAGCCTGCTCTCCACTTGTCATCCTGAGCCCCCACAGGGCAGGTTCTGTGCCAAAGCCATTTCCAGGGACCCCTTTCTACCTCAGTAGGCCACCCACCCTGGGGTGTCCATCGCTGTGACCAGAAATAAACACAAATTTCCCCCCACAATCTGGAAATTGGTTACAAGCACCAGAGAGGGAAGCAGACACTGCCGTGGGCCAGCCCCACAGCACGCCACCCAAATATTGCTGTGTGGACAAGGCCTTCAGGAACAGAAGGCCAGAAGAAGCCTCCTAATGCCCAAGCCCGGCTACCCAGGGGGAAGGGCTGTCTTCATCAGCTGCCAATGTCTGAAATCTGGAGCTCTCGCCCCAGGCTGGGGGAGCAGGGCAGGGTCAAGCTGGGTACAAGTGAGAACCTATTTCTCCGGTGAGCAGGCCCCTGACCAGGAGGCCAGGCTGCCCAGCGGGGCCTGACTGACAGCTGGGAGGGCGAGATGGGGGGGGTGCTGGGTCACTGAGGGGCGAGGTGACAGAGAGCTGCCCGCACAACCCCTGACTGGCCCAGCAGTCTCTCACTCCCAGAAAGCTGTGGCTGCTGGGAAGGGCAGCCGCGCGGTGAGGAAGCTGGGAGGGCACCTGCGGGGCAGGCCGGGGGTGCCCCTTGAGCCACAAGGGAGATGCTGGTGGTGGTGGGTGGGGCAGGGCCAGACACGGGACACAAGGCACACTTGGACAACGGTGACAGACAAGACGAGTCCCTGAGACGCTGGGTCGCTCCCACCCCTCAGCAAACAAGGACACAACAATGGCTAGGAAAATAGAGTACAAAAATCTCGTACAGGAAATTGAGGCAGCACACGCTGATGTCACTTAGCAGGGAGTCCTTAGAGCTTTTTTCTCTTTTAAAAATGTTTCTTATTTTGGGGAAAAAACCTCTCTCCCGGGAGCCCTGTTCTGGGCTGCTGGGCAGTGCAGCAAATTTTTTTTTTTTGCCTTTTTTCTTTAAAGGTAGACGAGAAAGCCTCCTGAGGACTCCATGGCTTCAAGCTACCGCCCCCAGTGCACCTCAGCCCCGGCTGGGAGGCAGAGCCGCCTGCCCTGTGCAGACTGGGCAGGTGAGCCGGGGTGGGAGGAGGAGCCAGGCAGAGGCCAGGGGCCAGCATGTGCCCAGATGACCCTTGAAGGCCTACCTCCCCAAGACGTGTACCCTCTGGGTCCAGTGACCACGTGTGTCTGCGTGTGTGCACGTGTGTGCGTGTGGGCATGTGTGCCTAGGCGTGTGCGTGTGTACATCTGCGGGACCTAACAGAGCAGAAGCTGCCCAGCTTGGGATGGGGTGGCCTGGCCTGCCCCCAGGAGCCCAGCCCTAGATCCCAACACCTGTGGGGTACAAAGGCCCCTCTCCACCCACTTGCCCCAGGGTGCTCACCCGAGTCCCGCCCTTCATGGGTCCCTCTGTCCAGGCTTCAGGAGCCTACGTGGACTGACAGACAGATGGACAGATGGACGGAGAGCCACGCCTTCCTTCCTTCCTCGGTCCTCTCCTTCCTCCTGGGATCCAGGGTTGGGGTCTGAGCTCCCCGCAGTGGTCATTAAGCCCCTCACACGGTGCCCGCCGAGATTTGCAGCAATGATATTTAATACTTCTGGAATGATTAGGAATCTGAGAACAGACCGTGGGCGGCTACGCTGGGCTCCGGGATGTGGGAGCTGGGCCCCGTCTCCCTGCAGGGGTCCCTGCCCAGCTGGGAGGGGTGGGCGGCGCGGCGGGCCCTGACCGGCAGGCGGGCGGAGGCGGGCACCCCGGGCGGCAGCTGGAGCTTCCAGAATGGCACAGCAGCGGGCCCGCGGAGAGGCTTTCGAGGACCAGAGGGCTGGCACGCTTGGCCGGGTAGGCAGGCGGGCCAAGGAGCAGAGGGCCCTGGGCCTACGAGAGGCTGAGGCGGCCAGGCCGCCGGCAGGGGGGCCCGTAGCCCCCGTCGCCGCAGCCACCGCTCTGCAGGCTGTAGTGCTCGTCCACGTCACTGCCGCTGCCAACACTGTCCAGCTCACCAGGGCCAAACTCCATGCCCTCTACGTCCACTTCTGGGGAGAACGGAGGGGGCAGGGTCAGAACCTGAGGTGCCCCTCACGGAGGAAGCAGAGGCTCCGGGAGTGGGGGTGTGGGGGAAGCACGGGGCTCCTGGCCTGCCGCTTGGTGAGGAGCACAGAGCCTGGAGCACAGGCCAGCTGCCCTCTGGGCCTCACCGCCCTTGTCCCAGCACATCAGCCACACACTCCTAGGGCTCGCCTGGGTATCTGCTGTCCTCCCTCCCCTCCCCCAGGCCACCTCCCAGCCAACCGCACCCTCCCAGCTTCCCCCCGCCCCCGCCCCAGGAGGCTGCTCCCACGTCCCCACCTTGCTCTGAGTCGTCAGTGGAGACGGCGGAGCCCGTGCTGTCCGTGCGTACACGCTCCAGACTCTGCATGGACAGTTGCTCCAGGCGCCGTTTCAGGAAGCGGTGCTCCCGCTGCAGCTGCTCCTTGATGCTCAGTGCCCGGCGGTCCTGCTCCTCCAGTTTCTGGGGGCAGGGGCAGCTGTGAGCAGTGGGAGGGGGGCCGTCCCCCATACCCGGACCAGGAAGTGGGGCACAGAGGCCTGGGCAGGGCAGGTTCCCAACCCCCACCCCCTGGCCCACCGGCCCCGTGGGCCTGAGGAGCCCCCTCCTCACCCTGCCAGGTGGTTACTTGACGTGCCACCTCCCAGGCCTGGGTCTGAGTCTGCTGACCAGCTCCAGAAGACCCACGGCCACAAGCTTACTTGGCCAAGCCAAGTCATGTGTGGGCCTCCTGGAGAACAGCCTGCCCTCAGTGGTCTTGCCCCCACAGCCCCCCATACTCCTGACACCCCCTCACCCCCTGCCTGTCCCTGAGGCAGCACTCTGCTCTGAGAAGCTGCCTGCTCTGTGCCTCTCTCCACACTGCAGCCACCCAGCCTGGAAGTGCCCCTGCCTGTGCTAGCTCGGAGGCTTTGAGGGGTCCTTCGAGGGGACCGAGACCCATGCTGGTCGGCTCAAGGGTCTGAGATTCCCCCAAACCAGCAGGTCGGGCTCGAGGCCTTGGGGGGATGCCCCAGACAATGGCCCACTCCATCTACCCCCTCTGCCAGCCCCAGGAGACCAACCCCACCCTCTACCCTCTTCCCAACACCCCTAGGCCTGCTTCCCATCCTGCCCTTCCTGGCCCCACCTCTCCTTCACAGCCCAGGGCTATAGGGGCCACCTGTAACCCACCTTCACCTCCACCAGCCCGGAACGGCTACCTCCTACCCCCTGCCCCCCTCGAGAAAACCCAGCATGGGCCCGTGACCCCCTCCACCCTCAGCACCCTCACCTGCCACCAGAGACCCCAGCGGACACCTGCTAGGTGGCTGCCCTCAGGCCCCCTGGCCACTCCCCCAGAGTGTGCGCGACAGGCCGGGGTCAGCGTAGGCAGCGGGTCAGACCAGCGGCCGTGGTGGGCCGTCCTGCTCACCTTGATGTGTGTCTTGGCACGCTTCAGGAGGCTCAGCGTGGTGTGGCGGGTACTGTCAGGGCCCAGGGGCACCAGCTGCTTGAGCTGCTCCAGATAGAGCCTGAGCTTGGCTCGTCTGAAAAGAGGAGACACAGAACCGTCAGGCCGGGGGGGCATAGCCGTGGGGACCACAGCAGTGGCAGCAAACAGGCCTGAGAGGTCTGGGGGCAAGAGAGGGGGCCAGCCGGACTCCTGCATGGACCTGCTGAGGGTCCCTCTCCAGGGCTCCCCTCCCGGCCTGGCTGATAGCTTCCCCCGAGCAGCCTGGTCCCCCCTTTGGATTCCGCGACAGAGCGGAGAGCCTGTGGCCGGGTCCCGGGTAGCCAGCCGACCCAGCACAGCCCTCGCAGCACGGCCTCAGAGCCCTAGCTCACCCTACTGTCACCACCCTCCATGGTGGATCCAGGAGGCCAGGGGACAACCTGGCGCGGCGAGGGTAGGGCCCTGCTCAGGCTGCTCCCGGAGGTCCAGGGGGCCCTAGGCAAGACTGGCATTCCATTTGCCAAGTTCAGGGTGGTCTCTGGTCATGTCACCACAGAAACACAAGTCTACTAGGGTCAGGGAGGGCCACGGAGCAGCCCCCCCCCCCCGCCCGCCGCCGAGTTTGGTGTCCCTGAGAGGAAACAGGTTCATTCCAGATTTTGTCCCTGTGTCCATGCAGACGAATGCAGATTGTCACCAAACTGTCCTCATAAGACCCGGCGGCACTGTTCGCACGGGGGCCTCCAGTGAGGGGCTCTGGCCCAGGTCCCACCCATGCAGAAACACTGCCTTTCCTGGCTCATCCCTTCTGGAGACGGCAGGCCGCAGAGACCCCCAGGGTGGCCACAGCTCCCCCTGAAGCATACTCTGCCCACCGGGAGGGCCACGGGGCCTCTGCCACACGCACTGATGGACCCTCCTTGCCTCTGCGGGAGGCCCGGCCACACTGCTTTGCTTAGGCGACACTCTGAGAAGCCCGCGGAGGCCGGGGGGTCGGGGTTTTTTGTGAGGCCTTGACAGCCACCACGGCCGGTGCACGCCCCTTCCCTCAGCAAGTCCCCGCTTTCACCTCCATCCCTGACCTGCGAGAGTCCCCGTGCATCCCTAGCCTCACTCAGCCTCAGAGCCTGGGAGGACAGCGGGCAGGGATGGCCATTTCTTCTGGACTGAGGGGGCACCCGAGGCCTGGGAGAAGGGGCAGCCAGGTGCAGAGCAGAATCCTGTCGGCAGAGCAGCAAGAACAGCCCCGCCCTGCAGGAGGAAGGCTGGCTGCACTTGGACCCCGTGGTCTTACGTCTGTTGCCCAGGCCCACACAGCACCCTCCCACTGACAGAGCACCTCCCCACCCAGCACCCCAGCCCACAGCACCCCGGGACCTAGAAGTCGTCCAGGTGCGCTGGAATTAGGAAGAACCTCCAGGACACAGGACCGAGGCGAGGCTCTGCCGCGAGGCCCCACAGAGCCAGGACCTGAGCGCTGAGCAGCCCCAGGCTCTGCCTCGAGGCTGGAGGACCTGCGGAGATGAGCTCCCACCTGCACACAAACACCGGGCTGGGGCAGGGGGCACGCCAGCAGGACTACCCGGCATCTGGGAAGCTCCGCTCCCCCACCTCCAAGGGGCTCTAGGACCCGGCCCTCTGCCCCCCTGAAACCAGGGCCAGGAACACTGGGGCAGGTTGCAAACCGTGCTCTGTGCTCAAGGAGGGGCTCGCCAGCCAGAGAGCCACCATCCTGCAGCGGGGCCTACCGTCCTGCCGCCCGCACCCAGCTCACAGGCGGGGTCTAGCAAATGGCAATGCTTACAATCTCCTGCTTGCATAAGCAGTACGTGACCTTTGTGTAAAATCAGAAACTGCAAATCAAGAGAAAGGAAAAAAAAAAAAAAAAAAAACGGAAAGTAACCCGAATCCCACCACCATCATTTTAGTGTAGTCTACATTCTCACATCATGAATGTTCGGCGTACGGAAACATCTACGTGACAAGGGACCCGATATTGTTTAAAAAACTCGAACAGCAGACGCACACGAGAGACTCAACAGGACACAATGAAGGACAGGAGGCATGCGTCTCCAGGTGGTGCGGTTGGCAACGTTTATTTCTTTGGCTTTACGGTTTTGTTTTTTGTTATTGTATTTTCAGGCTTTCTATGCTAAAAAAAACCACATATTACTTTTACAATCAGAAAGAGAATTTGTACAAGAAAGAAAAAACACAGCTAAAAGACAAATAACAGTGGAAAAATATCTGTAATACACATAAAAGACAAACGGTTAGTAATCGTGACATTTTGAGCTCATACACATCAAAAATAAAAGGAGGAAAATCTTACTGTGGAAATGGGCAAAGGACACACACAGGCAAGTTGCAGAACACAGACCGCTAAGCTAACACAAAATCGAGTCCGCGGCACAGCCCTCGAGGAAACGAAAGCCTGGTGGGGGCGGGAAGGGGGGTAGGTAGGCCGTCGTCCGGCCCGACTGCCAAGCCCGGCTGGCTCGGGGGCTGGCCAGTGCGCCGGCCACACATCGTGGGCTCGTGGGTGGGGGAGCGAACAGGGGCCGTGGCAGGTACTCGAACCCTTGACCAGCACTCGCACCACCCCCAGGGTGACCATGTGCGCTGGGCACTGCGTGCGTTAAGCAGAGGCCATGGCTAAGAGCGCGGGCAGCACAGCGCGTCCGTGTGGACACTGGCACGGGCGGCGAAGGCACCAACACAGGACGGCGTTCATGTGGTGTCAGGTGAATGGTCAAGTTATGAAACTGCGGAAAGCAAGGTCCCATTCTTATCCACGTCAGTATCCGTGTGGAGGAGGAGGAGGGATGCAGACACGGCCGCCTAGCCCCCTAGGATGGCTCTCTCTGGGGTGGGGCGCAGGGGGGCCCCCGAGTGTCTGTGATGGATGTGGACAGACTGCTTTAGAAATCCTAAAGCAGAGGCTCCTCAAGGGACAGAGAGAGTCCACTGGACGACACCCGTGCCGTGCTGAGCCCTGGACAACGTGCCCGCCCGAGTCCCAAGGAGCACTCAGCCAGGACTGCGGCCTGGGGGGGGGCGCCGGCTGTGGGGGCCCGGCGTTCCACCGCTGTGGGGAGCGGGAGGGGGTGCCGGGGTGCCAAGGGCCCGCGGCCCGGGGCCGTGCTGGGCTCTGGCTCAGCCCTCATCTGAGGCGGCCACAGCGCTGCAGGCCCTCTGCCAGCGCCCCGCGGCTGTCCCCAGCATTCCTGGGAGCTTTGAAAACTCACCACTTCCCAAAGGAACCCTGGTGGATTCAGGAGGCAGACCCTGCCTCTGGAGTCACCTCCTTAGTGCTAACAGCAGCTCGGCATCTGGCCACTGGCCACGGCCCAGCTCTCGACACAGGTCTTTCCTAGCTTCTCACCACAAGCCCCCCGCTCCCCAGAGGAAGACCCAGAGCTCCCGAGCCACGTCCCCTGGCACTGGAGGGGCAGGGTCCCAGCGTCTGCACAGCTGTGCTCTAAGCCCCCCCAGGCCTGGCTGTTGCAGGTGAACCATGGCTCCCGGGGCAGGAGGTGGGATGGGGAGCAATGCAACACGGCTCCAGTCGTCCCTTCTGCTCACCTGCATCTTCTAGCTTTCGTGAGATTTATAAGGACCGTGTGCCACTGCACCAGGCAGGGGGGAGCTCCCTACCTCCACACACAAAGGCTAAAGCCTGGAGCCGGGGCCAGGAGGCACATCCTGCCCAAGAACCTGCCCAGGAACACCTGACCGCTGTGGCCCCCTGGTCTGGGGTCAGGAGCAGAACACTGGCCTTAGCAGACCTGCAGGAGCTGCTTCTACGAGGGTGGACGAGGAGGACTGGGAGGAGGAACAGGGCCAGGCTGGGCGGGCCTCGGGCTGACTGGGCTGGCTCAGAGAACAGGCAAGGGGAAACCCCACAGGCCCAGTGTAGGCACACCTCCAGGGAAGGCGACATCCAGCCCTCCCCGCCCCTGGGGCCGGTGGGGTGACTGAGCCAGAGCTTCTTCCCTTCCTGTGGCCAGCAGCCAGGAGTGTCCTGTACCAGCACTGAGCAGCCACAGGCACAGCCGTGACCCCGTCCCTACCAGGGGCTCTTCATGGCTGCCCACACCTGCCTCTTGGCCAGCTAGGAACAGGACCCTGCACTGGGATGCGGGGGGGTGCGTGGAGACCTCAGTCACCCATCTATCCTGCTTCTGTGTCTCAAAAGGACCCCCCCCAAGGCCCAGCCTAAGGGCGGGCTTTGGGAGAAGATGACAGAGGCCAAGGCCAGGGTCAAGGGGCAGTTGTAGGGGTCAAAGGCTAGCAGCTTGTCCACCTCCACTGCCATGCCCTTGGCACCCATCCTCCCGCAGCATCATCCCCTCTGTCCCCACTAGGGGGCTGTTTTCAAAGGCACCACCCCAGGAAGCCTTCTCCAGAACACCCCTACGTGCCCTTCCAGGCTCCTGGGTCCCAGTGAAGACTGGCTTCCTCCTCCAGCCTAGGAGCAACCCCAGAGCCTGCCTGGCTCTCTGGGCTCCTGCACCTGCCCCACCACCATGGCCTCTCGGGAGCCCCTCAAACACACAGGACCAGTCCAGGAAGTACGGCTCCTCCAGAGAACACAGCGTCCTGTCCCTGCCCAGCGCCCGCCCAGCCAAGGGCCGAATCCCAGGGGAGCGGAAACTGGCGCTGCCGTGGGCGTAGAGCAGGGGCGGGGGGAGGACACAGAGAACTGGCTCAGCTCCAAACCTTCCCAGAGCAGGCTGAGAGTTCAACTTGTATGCAGAAGCCCCCCTCCCACATTGACCAAGAAGGGAGGCAAGAACTGGCCCATTTCACAGATGGGAGCAAAGCTCAGGAAAAAGCTACCACGTGGCATCCCTTGGTCCTGGCACCAAGGCTCCTGCCTTCAGGGCCTCTGTACCCACCCCCAGCTCCCGCCGCCCCGCTGAGATCCACCATGAGGGTCCCTGTCTGCAGGGCTGAGCGTGCCTGTGTCTTGTCCCTACTTCAGAGGAGGCCCAGGGTCATGGAGCCCCTGAAGGCAGAGCCAGACCTGCAGCACCCTGGGGTCAGCCAGGGAGGGGCCCTGGGCCTACCTTGGGCGAAAGTGCTGCCCTTCCCACTTCTCTCCACAAGCCCTCCTACTCCTCGGAGGACCCAGCACGGACCCAGCCCTGCAGCCAGTAGGTGGGCCTGAAGTGAGCTCCCCTGGATCCTGCCTGGCTGCCCTTCCCACCGCCCCTACATAAGACCAGTGGGAGCTTCTTGGAAGTCAGGCCCCAGGGTACAGGGGACCCCAGATTAAGAGGGTCAAGCCCTCCTGGTTGGAGGCCAGCATCCTAAGGGCTCAAGAACTGCTCCCAAAGGGGCTCAGATGCCCCAAGTTAGATGGATCTCCTCCTCCAGAGAGCTGGCCCCGACTGTCACACAGCACAGGGAGTCCTGCTCCAAGTCCCTCGCCCCCACCCTGAACTTCCAAGAGCAGCGCCTGGGCCCCTGTCTCCAACTCCCAGCATGGGAGTGCCTGAGAGCAGAGCCCAACTCTGTCCTTAAGATTGACCCTTCCCAAGTAAGGGCACAGCCATACCCAGGACACATCAGGTGACGGGGGTGCAGCTACAGCATCCCCTCAGTAGAAGGGTGGGGTGGGATGTGTTAGGTGGCTCAAACGGGTGACCGGGAGTGGGGGATAGGGGATCACTTACCTGTGCTTTTCTAGTTCATTGTGTGAAGACCTGTTTAGAGAGACAGAAAGACAGAGCTCACTCTGCTGCCCGATTACCAAAGCACAAGAACGACAGCTCTACTCGGGGGCCTAGGGACCTGCCGATGGTGGCAGAGAGGGTCTGGGCCCCAGGATATGCCCAGGAAGGGAAGGGCGAGGGCAGGTGAGCAGCTGCCGAGTGAAGGTGGGGGGGGTGGGGGGAACCTTGCACTGAGTGACAAGGACAGGAGACACAGAGGAGCAGCTGTGTCCAGGGGTGCCTAGGGCCGCCTGGCTTACTTAGTGAAGCATGTGGGGCTCTAG
Source organism: Ursus americanus (assembly GCF_024610735.1). Classification (NCBI taxonomy): domain Eukaryota; kingdom Metazoa; phylum Chordata; class Mammalia; order Carnivora; family Ursidae; genus Ursus; species Ursus americanus. The sequence continues at coordinate 82,250,565 of NC_142134.1, read as the reverse complement.
CCAGCAGGAAGGTCCAAGACCCCTTCCAGAAGGTACTAGGACTGACCTAGCCTGTGCTCCCAAGCCTTCCCACGCACTAAGCCCCTCCCCACTCCTGGAGGCCAGCTGTGCCTTCGCAGCCATGGGAGCAAGCACAGAGGCCCCATGGCAGGTGAGCACAGACACATGAGCACGGACACAGGTGCTCCGGTCCTGACCCAGCCACAGCACCATTCTCACCCTGCTGGGCTCTCCCATCTGCATTGTCACAGCTCATCATACCAGTGGGGACACCCAGGGACAGAGCGGACCCAGCCCAAGAGGGATCAGCGCATAAGGATGCCTCTGAGATGTGGATGCTTCCTGGGCCAGTGGGCAGGAGGGAGACTGAGGCTGGCCCTTCCACTTCCCTCTGGGGCCATGGTCTTGGCCTCTCTGGGTACAGGGGCCCCATCTGCTGCTCAAGCCCTACTCACAGGGCCCATCCAGAGTCCGGACACCCTGGTGGGCAGGGCCAAGCACCTGCCCTACAGGACAATAATACAGCAGAGCCAATCTCCCAGTTCCAGATCATTTTCCCAGTCCAGGAGGGGACCCCATGGACAGCCAGGGCTGCTAGGCCTGCCAGGCTGCCTCACATTGAGCAGAGGGCCCCCAGGCCACCTCAGGGGATACCCAGATTGAGTGCTGTGTCCCCCACCCCTCACTCTTTCCCGGAGCTTCTGCTGACCTCTGCCTGCCCGCCCTCACTCTCCTGCTCCAGGAACTGTGAACTAGGTGTCTCCTGTCCCCATCCCACCTGCCCATCCTTCTCACCTCCGCCACCTACCATGGCTCAAGGCCATGGCCCAATCAGAGCCAATTGGGGCCCAAGGCCTCCCCTCTGCTCACCAGGGCAGTCAGCCCCTGGGCCTCCCTGCACAGCTTTAGGAGAGCCTTGAGGGCCTGCTGGTCACATGAGCTGGGCAGGGAGCCTTGGAAACTCTGCTGGGGCTGGCCAGGACCAGGAGGGGGCAAAGCTGTCAGGCTCCTCAAGGCCTGAACCACAGTCCATCTGTGTGGGTCTGGAGATCTGCTCATGTGTGAAGGACATTAAGGGTCAGAGAGTGTCCTTCGATGTAGAGAGATGTGCCTGGCCACCCCCTCACAGTCTGGGCTAGACTCCATCCTGGAGGGAGAGGGTCACTCCTTGGCTAGCTGAGGACAGAGAGAGGCCCAGAGCCCCTGTTGGGCTCCTCCCAGGTCCAGACACCTGTGATAGCCTGTGCAGGTTTGTAACATGGGTCCCAGAACAGCCTGTCTTAGGCCTGGGGAGGGGGGACCCCGGGCTGGGGCTGTGCTAAGTACAGGGTCCCAGAACAGCTTGTCTTAGGCCTGGAGAGGGGGACCCCGGGCTGGGGCTGTGCTAAGTACAGGGTCCCAGAACAGCTTGTCTTAGGCCTGGGGAGGGGGACCCCGGGCTGGGGCTGTGCTAAGTACATTTCTGGTATCACTTTATTCACACCCCACAGCAACTCCTCCAGGTAGGTACTCTTCTAGTCATGTTTTTGGGGGGCCTGAGTCCCAGCAGGCTGGCTCCAGTTCCCTCTTGCTGAACCCTAGTCCCCAACAGCCCTTCCTGGAGCCCGGCAATTGTGCAGCACCCCCTCCTGGGCCCTCCTGCCCCACTCCTCACTCCTCACCCTGGTCCCAACTGTGCCCATCCTTTTCCCCTCACTGTGGTGAGATGCAGAAGCCTTGAAGGGTGGGACTGCCCTGCCAGCCAAGTCAGGGCCCCGGATCCTCCAGGCCCTGCTCTGCCCTCGTTCCTGGTCTGGGCTGGCCGGGACCCACCTGGACCAGGACAGCCTCGGGGGGCCATCTGTGTGAGCCCCAGGTGCCTCGTCCCTGGGAGAGTCCAGCTCTGCCCCGAAGAGCAGCGGGGAGGTGCGCTGCAGCCCAGGAGACCCCCTCAGCCCTGCCCAGAGCCCTCAGGGTCTCTGCATGGCAGAATGGAGAAGGCCAGGACCCCACCTCAGAACAGGGGTCCCAGGGATGGGAGGGTGGCTCCAGGCAAGTAATTCAATTCCTCTGTGCCTATTTCCTCAGTCTTCACATGTGGGTAAAAATAACACATCGGTCCTGGGTTGGGCGAAGAGTACTAACCAGTGGGTACTAACCCACTCGGCACACAGAAGCCCCCAGCGAGTCTTAGTTAGGCTTCTGGTTATCAACTTTGGGTACCCCGTGGGAGTCCAAGGTCATGCCCCGGAGTTCTCCATTGGTGCCGGGCGTTCGGGGCAATGAGAGCCAACAGCGGGGGACTGGCTAGCTCACCGAGGAGACCCGAGGCTGGGGTGCCCCCCTCACGTATCTTTTCCCAAACTGTCCTCAGCAGGGGACCAGGGGCTGGGACTGGGAGGCACGTCCAGCCAGGGCAGATGGAGACTCAACCCACTCCTTGCCAGGCCCAGGGCGCCAGGACGTCATAGGAGATGGGTCCTTGTGCCAGCCTTTCTGTTTCCCAAGAACGGGCAGGCCACAGGAATGAGCCGCACCCTCTGCCAAGGGGCCCTGAAGCCCCCTGCAAGCCCAGCTCCCCGCCTGGTGACATGGTCCAGAGCCAAAGCGGGCCCAGGCAGGGCCAGGTGTGCGGGGCGGGGGGGGGTTCTCATGGCGGCGGGGAGAATGGAACCCCACAGGAGCCCTAGCTTGAGGTCCTCCCCGTCCCACTGCAGGGATGCACACCCCAGCTTTCTGCTTCTACAGCCTGGGAACAAGGCCAGAGGAACGTGGGGTGGGGGAGGGCTGCTGCACAGCGGCCTGCACCTCTTCCGGCTCCACTTAAAAAGGGCCTCCTGTCCCAAAGAAGGGGTCCCTACACTTGTCGCTGCAGTTTCACTTATGTCAAGAGACTGGGCAGGAGGGTGGATTCCGTGCGAGAGGTGGGGGCCCAGGGCAGGGCCTCCATGCGCCTTCTTTGTCCAGGCCCCCCGGGGGTGGGGGTACTCAGCCCAGCAGTACGAGAGATGCGGCCCACCCACCCGCTGCAAGCAGTGGTCAGGGCGGGCAGTCCCACGCTGCCGTGCACCGAGCCTCAGTTTCCCCGGACTCACGGGGCACCGGCCAGCGCCCATAGACAACTTTTTTCCTGCCCGAAAAAGTCCAGAACAACTTGGGAGCCGGGAGCGGCTGCGGGAGGAGACCCCGAGCGTCTGGCGCTGTACGCGTGGCACTGTTTACGCGAGAGGCCGAGGAGGCGCGGCCCGCGGGAAGATGGCGACGGAGCGGGCGGGGCCGGCCGGGCGGGGCTGCGGCGGCGTCCCGGGCGCGCCTCCTCCTCCAGGCTGGCCGCCGGGGCGCGCGGCCTGAGGCCGGGCTGCGGCCCGGGGGTCGCGGCCTGGGGAGGGCGCTCCGGGGGGCGACCCCGAGCGCCGGGCCGGGCGTGGGGGGGGGGGGGCGGCCGCGCGGGGGGGGGCGGTACCTGTTGTTCGGGGCCTTGCGCACCAGGCCGGCCGCCTTTGTCTTCTTCCTGGCGAAGTCGCCGTCGAAGGGCAGCACCGAGGCGTAGCCGTGCTCGGCCTCTGCGGACAGACGGCGCGGTCAGCGGGCCCCCGCCCCGGCCCCGGCCCCGCCGCCGCCCGCCCGCCCGCGGCCCGGCGCACAAAGGGGCGCGGGCGCTACCTCGGTCCCTGCGCTCCAGGTACTCGGCCGCCTCCAGCAGGATCAGCAGGGAATTCAGCTCCATCCTCCTGCCCGCCCGCGCTCTCTGGGACGGCGGCGGCCGCTGCCCGGCCCTCTCCGGCCGGCTCCGCTCGCCGCCCGCCCCGCGCGCCCGGCGGCCCCACTTCCCCGACTCCCGCGGACTCCCTGCGCGCTCGGCCGCCACCCTCCGCCTCGGGCCCTCAAATTGACATATAAGGGCGAGCGGCGGCCGACGCAGCCAATGGGGGCCGGCGTTCCGGCTCCGGGGGCGGGCGCTGGGCCGGGCCGGGGCCAATGAGAGCTGGCCGAACGCCTCGGGCCGGGCCGAGAATGTTGACAGATGCGAAGCTCGGTTCCGATAGGCCCGCCGCGGTAGTAACAATTTAGAAGCCCAAGCTTAGCAACAGCACGTGGTGGCCCGGCCCCCGCGCTCGCTGACTGGCGGCTGGCGTGCATGTTAAGTAGGCGCCACGCGCCGATTGGCCCAGAGCAGTCTATGTAAAATAGGGACCGCGGACCAATGGCCGGCTGCGGGGCGCGCGGCCAATGAGGGCGCCGCAGCCGGACGCGTTGCCGAGAGGAAGCGGAGCGCGGTGGGACCGCACGCCGCCGGGGCCGGGCCCCACGGCCCGTTAGGGTGCGGGGACCGACGGGTGCGCCTGGCCGGGCCGTCGGGTCTGCACGTAGTGTGCAAGAACCTGTTGCCCTGGGGCAGCCACCGCATCTCTGGCTCTGCGGGAGCACGGGACCTCGTGGTCTCCTCGGGGGTGTCGCGTGGGCTGCAAAACGACACCCCTTCCCGTCGGACACAGAATGACCCCGGCGATGGCGGGAGCTTGGAGGAGGGGCGTAGAGGCTCAGCGCCCAAGAACCAGATGTCCTTGGGCCACATCTCAACGGAGAGACCCAGAGAGGGAGGGCCCCGCAGAGCTGCCCAGTGGACCCCAGGCCTGGAGGAAGGGGCCCCCAAGAGTGGAGGGTTGCGTGCTCGTGTCTGGTCTGAGGAGTGGGACATTCCAGGACATTCCGGGCGCTGGTCCCCTCGGGCCAAGGAAGCGCTTTCTAGGGAAGAGAGTTGCCCTCTGTGGGAGGGGAGCGAGGACTCATCAAGCTCCTGGCTGTTGGGCGGCCCTAGTGGCTCCTGACCCTTAGCTGGAGCCGTAGGAGGAGGGTCTGGCAGGCTGGAGGCAGCCCCAGACTGGCCTGGGTCCCTTCGGTCTTCCTTCTCACCGGTTGTTGAGGCTGGTGCCCTGAGAGCCCCTGAGGAGGGGACCAGCAGGTTGGGGAGTGGCTGGACCCTGACCCACCCTGCCCAGTGTTCTAAACAGGGCCTTGCTGCTGCCAACAAAAGTGAACGAAAACTAAAAATCTCAGCACTTTCTGTCCTAGGATCTACTGGGTGTTTCATACCCATTCCCTTGTGTACTTCTGAATCCTCAGTTTACAGACAAGGAAACTGGAATCCTGAGGTTTAGGGACAGCCAGGGTCTCCTTGCAACCCCAGGCGCATGTAGATCAGTGCTCCCATAGACGTGACCCAGGAACATGGAGACCTAGACACCTCCTGGCCTAATGCTACTTGCCGGGCATGAGAACCACAGCTGTGTGACCTGAGAAATGGGGTTAGGGATGTGTTGTCTACCCCTCAACCCTCCCAGCAGAGCTCAGCAGGACCCAATGGGGAACTCGGATACTGCCATGAGACAGCCCTGCATGGACATGATGACAACCCCTTGATGGTAACCCCAGCCCTTCCTGCTCCTGCCCCATGGTCTACCCAGGACCAGGGCAGAGCCCCTAAGAGCTGTGCAGGGTAAAGGAGGGTGCCCAGTTCTGGGGAGGGCAGATGCATGCAGAGTTCAGGGGTGTAGGAGGCAGGACCCCAGGCTCACCACCTGGTGGTCAGCATTTTGCAGAGTCCTTCATCCCTGCTTACGTGAAGGCTAGGCTGCTGGCCCAATCCTAAAGCCAGCCCCTTGTCCAGGGTGAGTGCACGTGCTGGGTGCCTCCCCTACTAACCGCCATGGGGCATGAGGGGTGCTATGTGTCATAGCCCACAGAGCACCTACCCACGTGTGACCATGGAGCCACGTGCATACTGCACCCCAGCCTGGGAGGAGAGGGGTGGCCCCACCTTGCCTCCATCTGCAGCTAGGTTGCTTCAGGGACCCCTCTCCCAGCAACACCGGGGACCAAGCACTTCCCAGTGGCGCCACACTGCCTGTGAGTGTCGGTGGCACCGGAGCACATGCAGTGTGTCGGAGTGAGGGGAGAAGTGGGCCATGAATTAGGGGCTGGGCAGGAGGGCCAGGGCCTGGCGTGGGCAGAGGCTTCAGGCCCTCAGGTCTAGGGAGTAACCAAGGAGGAGCCCTGTGGGCCAGAGCCCCCAGGGAAGACACTAAGCAGCAGGGTGGGGGGGGGTGCTGCTCTCACTTGGGGCCAGCCAAGGATCCACACCCACGAGCCTCAGTGTGCCCACCCAGTTATGTTGCGGGAGGTGGGAGGGCGGCATAGGCGCAGCCAGCTGGCCCGGGGTCCAAAGCTGCAGGCCCTGTGCCACCCCAGGCCCAGTTCTGTAGGGCAGGTCTCCCAGGGCTGCATCACCTCTTCCAGGGAGGCTTCCCTGAGCCCAGGCTAGGCCAGCTGCCTCCTTACCTACCCCTCTCCCATGCCTGCCTAGCCCTTCCAGCCCCTCCTCCAGTGCAGGGTTCTGTCCCAGTGGGAACCAGCCCAAGTCCATGCCCCTGAGGAAGGACTCAGACCCCTTAGATCCCCTCTCTATATCTCCATTTAGAGCCCAAGAGGGGGCATAGACCTCTCCTGCCCCCCACTTCTGATGCCCCTCCCAAGCACCCAGGCCCCAGGGGCCCTCCACCGTGCATCCCTCCTGCACCAGCCCACATTTCCTTCACAGTTCCATCCCCCAGATTGTTTTCCCTGCCTGTCCTTTAGGGGAGCCCAGCCCACCCCAGAGCTCCCAGACAGGGGCTCTAGGAGAAGGAGTGGGGCCTGAATCCAGAGGGACTTCCCAATTTGGCTGGAAGGCCCCCTCTGCCTGGCTTTCTTGGTTTCCTCCCCCATCCCCACCCTAACCTCAGCTTCCCTGGCTATAAAAGGAGAATGGTAGCACCCACCTCTTATAGCGTTGGGAGGATGGCATGAGGATTCCTGGCCCAGGAGCTCAGTAAAGGCGGCCTTACTCCCCACCCCCAGGATCCCATGAGGGTATTTAAGGCCCTAAGGTGATCTGAGGGAAAGAAACCTCTAGTAAAACTGCTTCCTAGCTTCTCCCACACCTACTGGGCCCTGACTTCCTTTCTCTGGACCCAGGGTTCCACCCCCACCTCGCAGCCCTGACTTGGGAACTTGCCTGTGGCTCCCAGCATGGCACTAGGAAGCAGCCCCACCCAGGGTGGGAAGGTCTTCAGGGCCCTTCTTTCTCCAAAGCCCCCTCCTCACGCTTCCAAGATGACCCAGCCCTGGCTTCACCTTCTCCCTTGCCTCCTCTGTTGCTGGGGTGGACTCCCTGCTCCCACCTGGGTCCCCAGCTCCGGCATTCTGGGCAGGAGGCTGAGTGTGAGGGGCTGCCCTGCCTACCTGGGCAGCCCACAGCCTGCCTTTCGCCGGACCCATGGGGGCGGGAGGGCAGGGCACGTTTGGTTAGCTCCCTGCAGGCAGGTTCTGGGACTGGGGGCGGGGGGCAGAGAGCCTGGCCTGGGGTCATCAGGCACTGGAGGGCCATGCCTAGCCCAGCATGACAGCCAGCCTCCCAGAAGCCTTGGCTCCCCTGCCCTGAGGTGTCTGGTGTGTGCCAGCACCAGAGGAGAGTCCCAGGAGCTTCTGTCCCTGCATCCCTCCCCCAGAGCATCCCTGGATTCTAGTCTGGCCACAAGACCTTGGCCAACTCGCTTTAACCTCTCTCAGCCTGTTTCCCAGCTATAAAACTGTTGACAGTACTTGCCTTTTGGGGATGGCTTTGGTGTGAAAAGAAGGATCCATGGAAAGTCCCAGGCAGCAGTGGGCAGGGCACAAAGGAATGCCCAGAAAGTGGTGGGAATATGAACGTCAGTCCCGATTGGCAAGTGCCTTGAACCACTGGCCCTACACACAGAGAACCTGGGCAGGGCCTGCCCAGTCACCGTCAGTCAGCATCAAAGTCGAGACTGGCTGGGCTGGCGTGGCAGCTGTCCACGCCAGCCAGCCACAGGCACCAGGCCAGGCCTTTGAGCGTTTGGGGGCCTTCTACAAACCTTAGCACTCAGAGAGAACGGTGTCCAGAATACAGTAAGGGGTGGCAATGATATCAAGATGCCAAAGACATAATTAAATATGTGCGGAGCTAACATAATGTCAATGTTGTTTTTAAATTTAAAATAAGGAAATAGTTTGTTATATTTGTGAACAATTTTTGGAGTAGATTTGCTTCTCACTTTACAAGTTTTCCTGCTCTACTCAATGACCCCTGGACAATTCAGACATTTTTAAATTAAATGAAATTTTTTTGTAACCAAGATATCCAAAAACAAAATAAATTTTCTTTTAAAAAATGTTTATAGGACAAAAAAAGCATGAAGGTGGGATGTGTACAGATTTAGGCACTGGCTGTGGTGCTGAGCCAGAGGGCCAGAAACTGACGGCTCAGGGCCAGCGACCTGCCCAGGTGGGGTGTGGCAGGGGAGCCCAGGTTAGCCCTGCTGCTGCTCCAAGGCCCCTATTGGCTGTGGGCCCTCTCGTCTCTGAGGGAGGTTAAGCCTGGAACAGATGGGCAGGTCTCCCTCCCACAAACAATAGGGGCCTCGGGGCTCACACCAAAAACCCCCCTCCCAGTACCGCCTCCTAGGGTTCACTTCCCTAGGCCTTTCTGGCCTATCCCCCACCCCTTCCAGGAAGCCTTCTGGGCCTTCCAGGCTGTACCTGGCTGCTACACATGGTCTTAGGGTAGAGACCTTCCAGTCTTAGGCTGGAGGCCCTGAGGGCCCAAGCCCAGGAAACCCACCCCCAGATCCCCACCCCTGAGCTCCTGGTCATCCAGCAGCTTCTAGACCCAGACGGTTGGGCTCTGGCAAGTGTGACCCAAGCTGCCACCATCCAAGGGCACAGAGGCCTCTCAGACCTCCGCCTACACAGCCCAGCAGGGCCCCGTGTGATGGGAGGCAGACAAGAGGTGACTGGGTAAAGCCATGTTACTGCCTCTGATGGGACCCTGGCCTCTGTCCCACCCACCTATCTCCCTGTGAGGTGTCCACACCACAAATCTGACCATGCCCTCCCCTGCTCGGAACTCTTCCATGACTCCCCAGTGCCCTCAGGACAAAGCCTGAATTTGGTGCCTGGGGTGATCCAGCCGTGCTCCACCCTTGCCAGGAGTACCCCTGTTGCTCAGACTCTCCGGGCTGTTCTGTGCTTCCATGGCCATGGCACCCCATTCTCTGTGGATACCCCGCTCACCCCCAAGGCCCAGCCGGCTTCACCAGCTCACGTGCCCCTGCCCCGACCTGCAGGCCCCCAAGGGCAGGGAAGATCTGGGGTGTCTGGGTGCCCATCTTTGCCCAGCCAGGTGCAGGCTCCAGCCCTAATGTGCCCTGAGCACAGCAGCAGAAGCCAGAGCCTTGCTTGTGCTTTTGTCTTGGGGGTGATGTCCACTTTGAGTGACTGCTCCGTTCTGGAATCTGCCCCTCCGCAGTCTCTGAGAGCATTGCTGACTCCTGCCAAGAGACCCCAGGCTGTGCTCTGAAAATGTATGTGAGGATGGGGGTGGGGGTGAGGCTGCTGTCTGGGAAGGCCACCTGGAGGAGGTGGCTTTGGGTGGGCCTCTGAGGAGATAAGCGCCTCCAGGACCTGGGTCACGGGTTGGGGGGGTGGGGGGGGGTCCACGAGGCAGGCACTTTGAGTCCTGTTCACCTTCCCCCCAGCTCCCATTGCAGAGTCGAGGGAACCGGAAGAGCGGGGAGTGTCAGCCCCCAGCCCCGGCCGCGGTGGTTTGAGATGTCCAGCTCCAATCAGGACCCCTCCTACCTGCTCTCAGACCGATCTGGGATGGGGTCTGCCCTGTGTGTAGTGCTTGCTGAGCCGGGACTCCCTCCGCCCCTGCAGGCAGAGCTCCATGGCCCCCCTTGTCCTGGCAGCCAGACCTGCTGGGAGAGCAGGGTGCAGGGTGGGCGACCCCTGGTGGCCATCAGGGGCTGTAGCGGGGACCCTGGATGGAGCCCGTCCTCAGCCCCAGGGGAGGAAGGGGAGCACCCCTCCGACCCCACTCCTGCCAGCGGCTTCCTGGGGAGATATTGTCCCATCACCTTCATCAGCAGCCAGGATACTAAACAGTCCCCTTCTTCGAGCTCCCGCCCCACCCCGGGCCACAAGGCTGGTGCCGCAGCCATCTGCCTGCTCTTCCGGGGGAGATGCACCAGGCCTGAGGACAGGCTGGCTGTATCTGTGCATGCTTGTGGGGATGAGGAGCCACAAGTGGGGGCGGGCAGCAGCGGCACCTCCAGAGGCCAGGGTGTGTGGCGGTGGGGGTGGGGAGACCCTGGACGGGAGCATGCGGCAGGAGGAGGCGGGACTGGGGGGGGGTGTCCCCCTTCTCCCCACCCCCAGGCCACCTCCCTGAGGCTGACTGCGACGCTGTCCCTGCTCCAGAGACTCCTGAGGCCCCTTGGGTGCAGAGAGCTCTGGGTGCTCCCAGCCCAGACCCTCCATCCTCGGACTTGTTAACCTGCAGGCTGCATCCTGGTCCTGAGCAGCCCCTGCCTGTTGCCAGCAGCTGGGGGTGGCAGTGTTGGGGAGCACACAAGGCCTGCTGCCTAGGGCCTGTGCGTTGCCTAAGAGAGGGGTGAGGTAGACAAGACAGGCCCAGGTGCGCCCAGCTGCTGGCAGCCCCCCAGCCTTGCTCCTAATGCCAGACAGAGGTGTGCCGCAGGCACTCTGAGGCTGGTGGAGCCCCTGTCTCCGGAGCGGCCTTCAGAAGTGGCTCTCCAGGCACAGCCAGCCGGGGCTGTCTCAGGGCCCTCTGCTTCCGCCGCTGCCGCCTGCTAACTTCCGTGAGCCTCAGTTCCTCCACCTGACACAGGGATCTGCCCCACAGGGGATTGTCAAGAGGAGTAGAGAGCTCGGAAAACAGCAGCGGGAGGGCCATAGTGTTGGTGACAAAGGGAAACAGGAGGCTCAGGAAGCCTAGCCTGCTCGAGGCCCAAGGCCAGCTTGCAAGGGCTGATTCCAAATCTGGAGCTTTCGGCTCTCTCCCTGTCCCTAACCCCAAGGTTTCCCAGTCCTGAGCCCCTACTGTAGCGAGCAGCAGGCCATTCCTTCTAGAACCTTCCAGAGTGGGAAACTCTGTATTGGACTCATCCCCTCCTCACCAGGTCTTGGCTTTGCCCTTGGGGTGTGGATAGCCCTGTGGAAGGGTAGAGTGACCACAGGTCCCTGGTTTAGCCTGGAAAGTCTCATGACTCAGGACTGTCTTCATTCCTGAGCAAACTCTACAGCTACTCACCCTCGCTGGGGGCTCCCGTGGCCGGAGGCGTTCCTGCAGAGCAGTCTGGGGTGGGGTGCACAAAGGTAGGCTGAGTCTGGTGTGGAGGGCCTCCTGGCTCCCAGCCACAGCCAGAGGTCCCTTGTGTCCCTGGGGCCTAGGCCTCTCCCTCTGGAGGATGGCCCTGTCTGTGCTGAGGCAAGCCGACCCTCTTTCCTGGGTCTCCACTCCTCCCAGCCTGACCTGGCAGATGAGGAGGGCTTATCACATCTTAAGTCTGGAAGGTGACAACGGTGGGGCTTGTTAAGGAAAGGAAGAGGGACCCCCACAGCATCTCCCCATAGAGGCTCTCTTGGCATTGCCATGTAAGGGGCTGACTTCCTGGTCAGTGCAGCACGGGCTACACCCCCCCCCAACCATGACCTTCCAGAAGGCACTGCTGTCCAGTCAGAGACACCAGCTGCAGCCACCCACAGGGGTGGGAGGGGCTCTGTCCAGGTGGGCAGCCTGACACCCCTTCTCTTCTGCTCCTGAAGGACTCAGGACTACTCCTAGGGAACCCCCAAATTCTAAACACTCTTTCACCTGTCAGAAAGAAAGTGGGTCTGGTGGCCACTGGGGTTTCTTCTCCCAGCCATCCCCCCATTCTCTGGGGTCCCAGTGTTTACCTCCAAGAGACTGGACACCCAATTCCCAAGGGATCAGTCTCCAAGAACAGAGGAAGGCGCCATTGCCATGACAACCCCAGGGTACAGCCCACCCGTCTGCATTTTCCCCAGGGTACTCCAGAAGGCACCCCCAGGTGGGTGGGTGGCCCAGCCCTAAACCAGGGTGGGGAGGGATCCAAGGTGGGGGTGTCCAAGAGCACAGCCCCCAACACACAGACCAGGGGTCTGAGCTGAGAACACATGAGACAGGGGCTGGAAAGGTAGTCAGGGCATGGGATGGGGCTTTTGGGGGTGGGACAGGCTGGCCACCCTTCTCCTAAGGACTGGTGGGAGCCCTTCAACTGTCCCAAGAGTGCAGACACCCCGAGCTTCTTAGGGGAGAACGCATATTAGCAAGAACACCACAGTTTCCCAGACAGAAAAAGAAGTCCACGTTCACATCAGAAACGAGGGTCTGCAATCCTTAAAGAGATTTATGGAAATGGCTTCGAATTACAGCATTTAGAAAATAAAAATAATTTCAATACATAATATCCCCTCCGCTGTATACTCCCCCCCCCAAAAGCCGTTTCTGTGCATGTGTACCCACTGTTCAGCAGTAGTTGGGTTTCCTATAAAAGAAGCAGTAGTGTGCCGTCTCTCTAAAAATAAAGCTGCAATCGTCACTGGAACGTGAAGCCTGAGAGTGAAGCCTGAGGTGTCCGTGCTGGGGCCCGCTGGCTGCCTCAGCCTGACAAGGTGGGCCAGGGTCCCCGGGGGGATGGAGGGAAGGGGGTGGTGGCAGCAGGTGGGCGGTGGTCCTCGGCCCCCGGGAGCCCTGGCCTGAGAACCTGGGGACCTGGGTCTCAGTGCGGTGCAGGCGGCTGTTTGCCCCCCATCCCACCAGCAGGTGGGCACCCATGGGCAGGGGCACACCTGCGGGCCCAGAGGAGCTGGGTGTGCATCTGGGTCTCCCCCTCCGAGAATAACCAAGATGCCTGTTGTTTGGCCAGAAGGGGAGCAGGGACGGGCCGCACAGGGGAGTGAGGAGGCAGCTGTGGGCTCGGGGCAGGGAGAGAATGGGCAGGGCATGGGGAAGCCCTACGGGGACACTGAGGCCTGCCTGACCTCTCTCCTGGAGGTGTTCCTCCTCTGCCCAGGATCTGACCCCAGGTGGACCCCACTTCCCTGGTCAAGAGCGGGCTCTGAGTAGGTCTTCTATGGCTGAGCCTCGAGAGAGCAGCTCAGCGGGCCAGGGGCCGGGGCGGGCGGGAGGAGCACCCACCCCTGCCCAGGCAGTCACCTGGCCACCTGGGACACCCCCACTGCCCGGAGCCGACCTCCTGCTGGCCCCTGCTGCTGGTCCGCGGGGCGGGGGGGCACAAGTGGGGGGGCCAGGGTGGGTGGGACGGAGGCGCTGGCCGTCCTGCAAGTCTGGGCGGCCTGCAGCCCCCTCCTGCGACAGCAGCAGCTTGATGAGGCGCGTGGAGACCCTCCCGCAGCCAGCGGCCCCTCCTCTCTGGGAGTCCGCGGGAGCCGTGGCAGGCTTGGGGGTGCTGGGGCTCGCGTCAGATGCCCGCCTTGTCGCTGTAGAAGGGCGTGACGTGGAACACGTAGCAGTGCGTGCACACCCGGACGGGCTTCACCTGCCCGTAGCGCGGCAGCGGCGCCGAGTGCGAGGAGCAGCGGGAGCAGAAGATCTGAAATTGGAGGGGTGGGCCGTGGGGGCAGCGAGCCAGGGTCCCCAACAGCCCCGGACCCTGTGCCTCGCCTCTCCAGACCTCGGCCCTGCGGAGGCCCTTCCCACCCCCGTCTCTCTGAGCCCGGGCAGGGCGGCAGTGGCAGGACTCTGCCGGTCCCCTGTGTGCCACCGGGACCTTCAGAAAAACCTGGTGCAGGTCACGGTCCCAGGAGGCCAGGCTCACGGAGGGGGTTCCAGTCCCACTCAGACCCTCTTTCCCTGCACATCCCCAGCTCTGAAGTGGCCCGGGGCAACACCATTGGGACCTGGGGGGCTGGGGGCCTCAAGTCCACACCCTGGGCCAGGTCAGAGCAGGGCCCAGGGCTCAGGGACCTCTGCACGAAGACCCCAAAGGCCTTGTCAGGGGCATCTGTCCTGGCTTCCAGATCCTGTGCACAGTCCCCCGGGGAGGCTTACAGCCTCGGCCCCCGGGGCCGCGGGGACGACCTCTGGCCACCCTGGCTGCTCACCTTCCCGCAGCTGCGGCAGTGGTGCTTCCGGCGGATGACGGTGAACGGTGCTTTGCACGCGGTGCAGAAGCCGCACACCTCATCTGGGACCCACTCCGGCGGATCTGTGACAGCGGGAACGGGGTCAGCCAGGGGGAGCCGTGGGGGTGGGGGGAGCAGGTGGGCTGGGGAGCATGGGCGCCTCTGGCTGGGCGGGCCCCAGTAGCCCCTGCCCTCCTCTCCAGCCCTCCCCCAGACCCCGGTACTGACTCTGGTTTCAGGAGACTGCCGACATCACCGGACAGAGGCTCTGCAGCTCTTGCCAGCACCCGTCCGCCAGCCCCCCACCTGCAGCCTGCCCCTTGTGGCTGGCCAAGCCCCCTGGATTTAGGATGTGAGCAGGGAGTGGCCACCTGTATGACCCTCTCCTGAGCCTCTCTCTGTCAGCACCCAGCCTAGCAGGCCCTTGGGCAGACGTGGTGGTCGAGAAATGAAGAAATTGACCCCCAACTCAGCTCTAGGCGTGCTCCGTGAGGGCCTCAAGCGCCCCCAGCCTTGCCCGCCCCTGGATCCAGAGCAGTTCTCAGGCTCCTGGGGTCCTGGAGGCCCAGGTAGCCCCAGCCAGCCCCTCCCTCACACATATGCAGCCAGGCTGGGGCCAGGGGTCACTTCCTCCTTCTACGCCGCATGTGGGGCATGTCCCAGCTCATTTCTCAAGGCCCTGGCTTATGGAAACCTCTGGAGGTTTGCTCTGGAATTCAGGAAGCACATCAGCATGGGGAGAAGTGGGCTCCCACACGCAGCAAGACAGGCACTTTCCTCCATTTGGTGCCCCAAATGGTTCACCAAGCTGACTCTGGCCTGCCAGACCCCGAGGCCAGAGCAACGGCCCAGGGGAAGAGAACACCCCGGATCCCTCCCTCAGATCACAGAGTGCGCTCAGAGGTAGTCTCTGCAGCTTCACACGGCCCCCCAGGCTTGATGTTCGAGTGGGCACTGGCCTGCGTCCCCAGGCCCCATCCTCAGGGCCTCCAAACAGAACTCAGAAGGTGGCTGTCCCAGAAGGGCCGGCAGTCTCCTGGCCTCCCTCCCACCCTCGAGGATCTGCCCCTCCTCCTGCCTGCCTGCACAGACCCCAAACTGCCTCCCACCCAGCTCTCCCGCTTTCCGCTCCGGGCCCAGTCAGCTCACCCCCACCCCACAGGGAGGTCATTTCTCATGCTCACCACCCCGTGTGGAATCCTAGGCTGGCCCCAGGGAAATCCTGGATGGCAACGTTAGCCCCTAAGGACCGTGCTGGGCAGGCAGATAAGGCCAGATGCACCCTGGGGGGACTGTGAGGGTCCCAAGGAATTCCTGGACCTGCCAGGAGGAGCCACTTCCAGGAAGGAGCTGGGTCGGCAGCCCCTCAGGGAGGATGTGGTCCTCGCCTGTGCAGAGGGCAACGCCAGAACTCACAGCTCATCACACTCACTTCTCCTGAGCAGAGGGGTTCCCAGTTCCTATAACAGGTGCTTTGTACCATCACACATGGTTTTCTAGAAAAGTAGAGATGAGGAGCTTGTGCTGCTAATGACGCCCCATCCCTGCAAGCTGTCACCCCCAGGGGACGGGAAGCACCAGGAAGGCCCTGAGCCGGGGACCAGCAGGGTCAGCCCAGCCGGCCAGGCACACCAGGAGTGCTGTGACCTCTGTCCTATCATGGGGTCAACTTCAGCCTCCTTCTTGGTCACATTCCCGTTTGACACCTGGTCAGCCTATCCATCACCATCCATCGCGGGCCCTCTCCCAGGCCTCCAGCCCCTTTGAAAGTCTTGGGCAGCCCCCTCCCCACAGATGTGCTGCAGAGCCCCCGACCTGCTCTGGATGCTCCCTCCGTGATCACTGAGCCACTGGGCCCCCAGCAGGCCTGACCTCCAGCCTAAAAGGGGAGCAGGGTCCTGGGGCTCCCACATGACCAGACAGTGCAGCCTCCTGTGAAGAAATCACTGGAAGCTGCCACGTGAGGCTCTTCCTGTGGGGCAGGTGGATGCAGGTGGGGTCAGGTGTGTGCCTGTGCCCTGGGTCCAGCCACCTCCGGCCGCAGCCAAAGGCCTTGGCTAAGGGGGGGTCCGTGTGCCCATGGTGGGGGCTGAGGAGGGTGCCAAAGGCAGCACAGGCAGCTACAGGCCCAGAGGGCCTCTGAGGAGGGACCCCCAGTTGGAGAAGAAGTGCCTTCATGGATTCTGCATCCAGGGCAGAGAGGCGGGCAGTCCAGACGGGCTCCTCGCTCCGTACCCAGCATGCAGCACCTCGGGCCCTGGCCCAGACTCCACACGCACCTTCCAAGTCCCCATCTCGGGTCTTGGCTGCCAGTTCAGAGGATGACAGGGTCTCCTGGCACAGGGCACAGTCCTCCAAGGCCGCGCTCCGCAGGCTTTGGGTGACTAGAAGAGA
This sequence comes from Ursus americanus, assembly GCF_024610735.1. Classification (NCBI taxonomy): domain Eukaryota; kingdom Metazoa; phylum Chordata; class Mammalia; order Carnivora; family Ursidae; genus Ursus; species Ursus americanus. Next base: position 82,234,161 of record NC_142134.1, on the reverse strand, counting down.
GAGGCAGGGAGAGAGGAAGGGGTGGGGTTGAGCACAAAGCACCTGTCCCCGCTAGGCCCACCTGCATGTGGCCAGCAGGGGGTTAGCTCCCCCAAAGCCAGCCACAGTCCCCCAGCGCAGGGGTGAGTCAGCACCGCCCCAGCAGGCCGGGCTCAGTGCCCCGAGGTCTGCAGCTGCTCCCCACTGTGGGCCCCCAGCCCCAAAGCCCCTGCACTGTCTCTGTATGGAAGGTGCCCCTGGGCTGTGACTGCTGAGGCAGTAGGGGGACCAGGCCTGGACGTGCACCAAGGAGCCCACCATCATTGCTTGCTGGTCCGTGTCACCTACCTTTTCTGAATCGTGATATTCTGAAGGCAGCCCCGCCCAGAATTCCCGGGCCTCCCAGGCGCTAGGGATACCAGGAGGCAGAGCTCAGGCGACACACAGGACTCTGCTCCTCCTCCCACCCTAGCCAGGATGTGCCCTGCTGGGCGGGGGCAGGCTCTATGGCCGGGGGGCTGCCCTGTGTGCCCAGACACCCAGTGAGGACGGGCAGTGCGCCCAGAACAGGTATCTCAGCCCAGCACAAGGGGATGGTGAGCAGGGGTCAGGCCCTCTCCTCACCCCATGCAGGTGGAAGCATGCAAGTGTGTGTGTGTGTGTGTGTGTGTGTGAGGGTGTGACTGTGCGTGTGTGAGTGGGAAAGAGTGTGTGAGGGTGGGTGAGTGTGCGTGTGTGAATGTACGCGCATGTGAGAGTGTGAGGGTGCGTGAGACTGTGCATGTGTGTGCGAGACTTGTGTGTGAGCGTGTGAGCGTGAGGGTGAGTGTGTATGCATGTGAGAGTGAGTACACGTGTGTGAGAGTGCACGTGCATGTGAGTGTGTGAGTACGTGTGTGAGTGTGTGCGTGTCTGTGTGTGTGTGTGTGTCTGTGCCTGCGATGTGTGGGCATCTGTAAACACGTGAGGCAGGTCACAGGTGGCCACAGGCCATAAACGGCCACATCCCCCCCGGAGAGGTGGGGCCATGGCCCCCTCCTTGACTCTGGGCTGGCCCCAACTGCTCTGGCGACAGTGGTGGTGACTGTGTGGCATCAGGGTGTCACTGCCCCCCAGCCCGCTGGTCCGGAGAGGTTGGGTGACCTTGCTGGAGCACATGCAGGGGGGAGCAGGAGGAGCTGCAGGCACAGACGTGTGCCTGTGGGGCTGGGAGCCACTGGCAAAGCCGCCGAGGCACCTGCGGGGCCTGTGACCTGTGCCCCTTGGTCCCTAGCGGAGAGCCTGGCAGTGCCGGTGGGTTCCGTGTGGAGGCGGTGGGTCACGGAAAGGCCGGACGGAGGGGCGTGTGCTCAGGGTGGGGGTGCGGCTCCGTGGGTGGGGGGCGGGGCAGACACAAAGTGGGCAGCACTCACCCTTCTTTAACTTCTCCTTGTCGTCGGTTTCAGGCTTGGTGGCCATGACCTCAAAAAGGGTCTTGAGAATACTCCTCAAGTCGCTGGCATAGTTTGTCTGCAGCTGGTCAGCCACCCCTGCGAGAGGACAAAGGGAGGGCAGGTCAGGCCAACCAGCCGCAGGGGCTCCAGGCTGCTAGCTGGGTGACCTCGGCCAGATCTTGCGGCCCAGGACTGACGCATCCTCGGGCTGGTCAGGGCAAGAGGGGGCCGCCCAGCCCCTGGGCCACAGTTTGGCAGAAGTTAAGGCTCAGGAGTCAAGGGAAGGCTGGTGGCAAGGGTGATGACACGGACAGACCCCTCCCTGGCGGGAAAGCACTCCCCCCACCCGCCCCGCAGAGGTCTCTTCCCTCTGAAAATGAGGGCCATTTCTCAGTGGAAAGCAGTGCTGGGTTGGCTCTTTGGGGGCAACCAGCTGCCCGCACAGCAAAGTGAGGGAGAAGCTCCGGGCGTCCCACCGGATGGGAAGCCCAGTGACCCGTGCCAGTGACAGTGCTGTAGTCAGCGCTTCTAGAAGATTCTCTGTGCACCTGCTAGGCATGACATCCCTTCAACCCATACACAAACCTGTGCAAACTGGAGCTCAGAGTCGCCTGAGGTCCTCCTGGTCGCACCTGGCCTGGCTCGGCAGTGCCTGTGGGGGCCCTTGGCAGCACGGAACGACCTCCCTGCCCCCCCACCCCATGACCCTGATTCGATAGGACCGCCAGGCAGGCGGGGCGGGCCGCAGGGCAAATTCCATGGGAGCCCATCCCTCAAAGGTGAGGGTGGGAAGCGCGTGCAGGAGGCTGGGGAGGGGGCTGCAGTGTGCACTTTTATACTGTGAACCACACAGATATGTTTGTTATTTTAAACTCAGAACTAAAGAAAAGCTCCTGTGCCTCTGAATTCCCCGGGGGTGGGGCGGGACGAAACAGGCATCTCCCTGTCCTCCCCTCCCCCCACGGTGTAGCCATCCCTAGAGAAGGAAACAAAACTAGGCAGGGTACACTAAGATATGAACCACAAACTGAGCAGAGCCTCCCCGTGTGGGTGGCCGAGGCCCCCATGGGAGCCGTGGGTTCCCTAATCACAGTGGGGGACCCGCTGAGGAATTAAGCCTCCCCCCCACCCCCGGGCTGGGGATGAAGACATGACACGGTGGGGAAGTCCCCAGACAGGATCGGGAGGGGGTGCTCCCGTAGCCTGGCACCCCCAGCACCCCACCCTCCGCCCAGTGTCGCCCGCCCCGGGCCCAGCTGAGCACCTGAAATGCAGACAAAGAGGCGGTGGATGAGGTCGTGGCTGCCGTGGAACCTGGACCGGATCTTCTCTCTTGTCGCCGAGGGGGCGGCCTCCAGCCCGACCTGGTGTGAGGAGCAGGAACCAGCCATGGAGCCGCTGCACGAGGAAGGAAATACGGGGAGCGTGGGGCGGGAGCACGGGCAGGGGGCTTCGGGAGCCTGGAAGCCCGAGAGTGAGAACAAAACTCTCTGCCTCGGAGGCGCCCGCTGCCCGGACTCACAACCAAGCGTCAGGATGTTACCAAGGCCACACGCGGCACCTAATGAGGCCGCTGCGCAGCCGGGCTTCTAACTCAGCCCCCGCCCTGTCCACCACCATGAGCTCTCAACTCCTGCCCTCTCCTGCTGCGGACTCACAGGCCCGGGCTGCCCCTTCTCACTTTGCAGGATTAACCTGATCTACGGACTTCCTCCGACGCGAGAGTCAACTCACCTACTTACTCCCTACGCAGCGGGGTGAATGGTGGCCCCCAAAAGATGTGCCCACGTCTGGACCCCTGGAACCTGCAAATATGACTTATTTGCATAAAGGGTCTTTGCAGCTGGAGAGGAGAAAGTCATCTTGGATTACCAGGTGTCCTTAACCCAATGACATGTGTCCTTCTGAGAGGAGGTGCAGTGGGACAGGGTGCAGAGGTGGGGGGCGCCACAGCCCCTGGGAGCTGGACGAGGCAGGAAGAACCCTGCACTGGAGCCGCTGGAGGGGGGGTGGCCCTGCCAGATTTCGGACTCCTGGCCTCCCTACGGTAAGAGGGTAACTTCCTGTCATTTTAAGTCCCCACGTGTGGGACTCTGTTAAGAAGATGGGGGTCCTGCCCCTTCCCTCCCCTGCAGCTTCAAGGGCTCACTGGGGGGCGCATCCAATTCCCACATCACTCCCCCCCTTTCTTCTCCCTCTACCCCTCTGTCCTACAATCGAGGGAAATTTCTCTACTTTCCCTTACAGCCTTTCCCTGACGTTTTAATTTATGCTCTCCCTGTCGTCTCACGGATACAAGCCTTTTATCTGTCTAGAAATATTCACTATAACTTTTAAAAAGTTGCCAACAGCTGACTGCACTATGTCCTTTTCTTTCTGGGGAGGAGTTGGTCTGCTCTCCACGCCAGAGGCCTGCCTCAGTGCACATGGCGTCCTCACGTCCTCAGCTGTCTGTCTTCACAGGGAGGTACGGCTGGGGGCCGAGTGCGCTGGGCCACAACTTCAGAAAGAGAACTCGGCACCATCTGAGTGAAAGAGGAGCTACCCACACAACACACATGTGGAGCTCTGCCCTTGTGGCCCGCAGATGTGGCCGGATCTTCACGGTGACCCTGGTGGCTCAGTGGTTACATAGTGGCAGAGTCGACAGAGGTAGAGGGGTGCCGGTCACAGCTCCTCACGTGCAGAACTGCAGGGGTCTTAGGCGGGGGTACCACCCCCGATGGAAGACCACTGAGAAGCGCAAAGGTGTGATACCTTCCCCCCCCCCCCCAGTGCAGAGGGAGGCTGGGCTGAACGGGGCCCCAGGGCTCCACGGGCCCCCTTCCTTCAGCCAAGGGGGTGCATGAGCGTGCACTTTGCCGGCACGCGCGAACACGATGAACATTCGCTATGAGCACTTCATGTTTTGCTGGAGTGTGGAGCAGGGAAGGCCGGCGGCCGTGGGGCTGGCTGTGCCTGCACTCTGCTGGGACCCATATCTCAGCCATGGCGCTCTCCTCCTGAGCCGCACGGTCTCCGTGGACGGGGCCCCTGACTTTGCCCTGAGGATGGGGGCGCCTGGCTGCCCCCCAGCTCCTGTCCCTGCCTTGGGAGCTGAGTAAGGGAAGGGGGTGGGGACCTCACTGCTGGCAATGTCCACTGCCACTCAAGATCCCCGGGGTCAGTGACGGCTTTACCCGGATTTGGAAGCAGGCACCCAAACGAAGTCCGAGCACAAATGTGCACAGCAGCACTGTTTTCAAGAGCCAAAGGTGGGCACAATCCAAGCGTCCACCCAGAGATGAGCAGGCGAACAACTGCCGTCCATCCACACGGGGACTGCTGAGCCGCAGAAGGAAGCTGGCGTGCGCCACAACACGGAGGAAGCAGGGAGACACGAGGCTGCGACACAGCGACTCACAAAAGGTCACACAGTGTGTGACTCCGTTTATCTGAAACGTCTAGAAGAGGCAGATCTATAGAGACGGAGGCGGAGGGCTGCCAGGGGCTGGCGGCGGGCAGACGGGAGCCAGTGCTCACGGATATGGAGGGTTTCTTCACGGGGTGACAGAAATGTGTGCATAGCTGCAAACACACTAAAAACCACTCAAGTGCACACTTAAGAAAATAAAGGCATGTTTTTCTTGTAATCGTCTAGCAAACTCATATTCAGGAAACAGCTCATAAGCTAAATTTCTATCAACAGTGGGTTGGCTCAACAAATTGGGTCCCATCCATATGCTTTCCACTTCATAGGGTAGTTAGATGCTAGAAGTGTTAGCATATTAAACGAAAAGGTAGTATTTTAAAAATTAGAGATCTCATATGTACATAGTGAAACATGGGGAAAGATCATCAAAACATTAATATCACATTTATTTGAATACCGGGACTACAGATAAATTAGTCTTTTCCCAAGTGTCTTCAGTGAGCAAGGGTTACTTTTGTCATCAGAATAAACGTTATTTTGAGGAGAAAGGAGGCACCTGCCGGCAGCAGATGGCATCACAGCCCTGCCTGTGGCGGGGAGTCTGCCTCCGAGCGGAGGTAGGTGTGTCTGGGGGGGGGGGGGCGCGCCTGGAGTTCAGCCCTGCAGCCCCAGCCCCGCAGCTCAATGCCCAGGGGGCTGGGGTGTCTTCCTGGAGACTGTGGAGCGCGGCCAGCACACCGAAAGTCTCTGATGCCACAGACAGCTGAGGCCATGGAGCCTGGGACTCCGGCAGAGCAGGGACCGGGGGTTGGCGGAGAGAGAGACACAAAACTCCACAAAGACACAGATTCTAGGCAGGAAGTCGGCTTCAAAGGGCCGAGGAGAACAAAAGAAGAGACCACAGGAGCTAGAAGCCGGGATCTCACCTGGGACCTGAGCCCAGGTCTTGTCTGGGTCTGGCCGGTCTGTAGGGGCCACAGGGATGGCCACTGTTTGGGCACTGCCCAGGGCCACCCCTTTGGAAGGGTGCTGATTGTCCACGGGCAGTCGCTGGACAGACTGCTGGCCGACGGCAGGCACTGGACCCTCTGTGGACACCACACAGGCTGAAGGCAGAGGGGCACTCACATCTACAGGAAGACACCTGCTTCCCCACACGCCAGCATCCGCCAGGGACTGCCCCTGCCCCTGGGCCACCCAGCCAGCAGGCTGACAGCTTGGGGACTGTGTTCAGAGGCCAGGCCCCAGGGCTCCTGCAGAGCCCTGCCCAGCTCGGCATGCCCACGGCGCAGCCTCTGGCGGACTCACAGCGCCAGGACTCACCCCAGGCCTCAGAGCAAGCCAGCACCCAGGACTCACCAGGCATAAACTCCCCTGGACATGCCAGGGGCCACCCCAAGGAGCTGCAGCTCCTACCGACATTACCGAAAGCCCAGGACACAGAGTCTTTTCAAACAGAAGTCAGAACGCGTCTCTCCTCTGTTGCAACCTTCCACCCCTGCTTTCCAGGTAGTCCAACCAAAGCAAAAATCCTTACCGGAGGTTATGGGGCCTGGCATAGTCTGGACCCCTCTCTGTCAACCTCCCCTCCCATACCCTCCACTTCCTAATGCTTCTGAGACTTCCTCCTTGCTGTCTCAGAGAAGCCAAACATGCTATTGGCCACAGGGCCTTTGCACAGAGGTCACTGGGCCCAGAATGCTCGTTTTCTGGATACCCCCAGAAGCCTCTATTTGGTATGCTTTATTAGAAGGCCTTTCCTTGACCACACGCAGGAAACATCCCCCCCCCCCAACAGCTCTCTTCCTGCTCCTACCCTGCATTGTGCAACTTGGGTCACTCAGCACCCTGACTTAGCCCGTGTGTGCTGACTCTGTCTTATCCTGGGAGGATGTGAGGCTGGCCCGGCAGCAACTTCTCTTCTGTTTGTTGCTGTATGCCCAGCATCGACGGCAGCTCCCCCACCCCTCACTAACCTCCCAATCTGTATCTGTTGAACAAAGACTATTGAATTCATTAGATGCGGGGGAGGAGAAGTGGGCCCTCTGTGTGAACAGACGCTTTCCCTATGTCTGGAACGCTAGATGGGGTTCAGGAAAAGGAGCTACCAGCAGAGCATCCTCACACCTCACAGCTTCAGAGCGCGTCTCTGCTTCGTCCCCCGTGAAGGCACATCTGATGCAACGGTTCCATTGGGAGGAGTTGGAAAGCCCCCAAAACATGTGTCCACCTCAAAACCCGTACCCGTGACTGGACTGTCCAGGCAGGCTCTAACTCCAACGATAAGGCTCCTTCTAAGAGGAGCAGAAGAGACACACAGAAAGGAGGCTGTGCGTGGACGGAAGAGAGGCCAGGGGACACAGCCATACTCCCGCAAGCACCAGGAGCCCCAGGAGCCAGGAGGAAGGCCTCTTCCCTGGGGCCTCCAGAGGGAGCGTGGCCCTTGATTTTGGACTTCTGGCCTCCAGAACTGTGACGAGGGCCGTTCCTGTTGTTTGAAGCCCCGTGTGTGGTAGTTTGCTCTTGCTGCCCCAGGGAAGCCCCGCGATCCAAGCCCAGGTCTGTCTCACCTGCTGGGCCCAGAAACTGCTCCTTACAGACAGATTGGACAGTCGAATCGCCACCGCTGGGTCCAGTGAGAAGAGGCTGATCACGCGTGGAGGGCGTCAGTGCACACACGTGAGTGGCGGGCAGAGGCGGGGCCGTCCTAGCACCGAGGACACAGCCAGTTCCCACCCACGGAGCCCGCTGGCGCCTGCCAGGCATTCAAAGAGGCGGTCACATAAAACGTGTGATTATGGCTCGAATCATTCAAGGGAGTCTAAGCTCATAATCAATGTTTAAACCTCTAGGGAAATCGCTTTGCCAGGAGGTGTTTGTTTGCTGAGTTCATCCCAGATTGTGCAGTGGACGCGGGAGCACCGAGGGGGGGAAGAGCACGTGTGGGAGGGGCCTGCCCCGGCACCTGCTGCCTCTGGCGGTGAGGCGGGGCTGGAGGCGGGAGGTGAGTGGGGAGGGCAGAGGGGCGTGGGGCTGCCTGGCACCTTGAGGTGGGGAGTAACGCTTCTGTCTCGAGTGCTGGGGCCCGGGGCAGAGTCCTGCTCCCCCTCAGCATCCTGGGGCTGCCCGCAGCCCCATCGTCAGGGAGCCGGGGGTCCCCAGCTGTGCTAGGGCGGTGGAGCCAAGACATAACTTCCCCACCCATTAAATCTCTCCTGGGTGGGCTTGAGTGCAGGTGCGTGCGTGCACGGAGGTGAGAATGCATGTGCACGCATGAGTGCACACTCAGAATGGGGCACAGCGCCCACCCCCAGGACAACAGCTACGCAGGACACAGAGGAGCTAGAGGCCAAATGCTCCTCCAAAGTTACCGAGAGCAGGGACAGAGGGACAGAGGGACAGGACCGAGGTCCACTGTGACGAGCAACCACCTCACACACCTCGCACATCCTTCCTGCCCCAAGCAGCCTTCCAGTGTCTCCTCCTCTGAGGTCCCACACTGCAGCCCAGCCCTGCCGTGACCCACCGGCTGCCAGGCCTGACTCCGCTTGCCCTTCAGACAAACCCACCTACCTCTAGAATGTGTCATGCTTAGGCCTCGTCTTTTTCAAAAGATGTCACTCATTTGCCTATTACCTGTGCATTCCTTTAAAAATGAATCTTGTCATGTTTTAATCTTCTGTGAACAGATTTAAAACTGAGATCCCAGGTGCACACATGCTGAAGAGAGACCATCGTGCAGGAGACGCCACAGTTCCCCGGGCTGGACCAACCCGCTTCCCCGTCCTGGTTTCAGGGTGTTCACGCCTGGGCAAAGCTCACACTCCCAACCAGCCCTCCCCGCCGCTCTGGGGGGCTTCCCGAGTGCCCACCAGTTCTGGGGAGGAGTGAGGCTGCCCACCACCACCGGGAAGGAGCCTGGTCCCCACTGGCTGAGCTGAGGGCCAGGACTCAGGCACTGGCCCTCGGGGGCAGGGGGAGGCGGTCACAGCCGTGGGGGGTGTACGTGGCTGGGGACAAGTGTGACACCAGAGTGCATACCCTTGGGCTCCCGTGACCACACAAAGAGCAGCGGTCTCTGCGTGCCGCACGTGTTCCCACTCCCCTCCCTCACGGGATACGCGGTGCTGAGGAAGGCTCCTGGCTCTACCCTCGTCCAGCCTTGTGAACAAATCACTCTCTGTCCCTGGGCCTCTAAGTGGGAACAGGAGGATCGCGCTCGGAAGGGGGCTATGCTGGGCCTCTCATAAAGCTCCATAAGCCGCAGGACTTCTCACGAGATGGGCACCAAGCAGGGCCCAGCCCAGGAGTGGCCGACGGTCTGCCCCACACTGTTCAGTGGGCATGTCACCCCCCAAAGGAGCCCCACTGTGACACAGCGGACCCCAGACTGCCTGTGGCCGCGTGCGAGACCCCCACATGCCCACGCACTCAGGGACTGGGTTTCCTGGAAATATCCTCTGGTCATCACGATGGATAATGCCCATCCAGAAGGACACAGGAGCTGAAATGCCCCACAACACTCGTGTGGGGCCTTGGCGAACGCCCTTGTCACCAAAGGACGCGCTGCGGAGGAGCATTCCAGGGACCCGTGGCTTCCCCAAACAGGGAGGACAGACCGCAGACCCCCTGCCCGGTGCCTGCGGTTCTCGCTGAGTCATCCCAGCCCCATGACTGACAGATGGGGTGGCCTTGGCCAGCGGGGCACACCTGGGTCCCTCAGAGTCATTCTCCAGACACAGGCCACCCAGGCCAGTCCCCCTGGAGTCCAGAGGAAGGGAGAGCCCAGCAGCACGCAAGTCCATCTTGCCTGGACTGACCCCAAGCCTGTTGGACCCAAGGAGGGTCTGTGAAACTGGGCGCACGTCCTCCTCCCAGGCTGGGGAGCACCTGATGCCAGGGTGCCTCCCATGTTGCCATGGTGATGCTCCACTTACCCCACAGCCGCCCTGGCAGGTCCTGTGTATCCGCAGGCCCTGGCACCCCCGCCCTGTCCGGCTCTGTCCACTTGTGAGACTATAGCTTGGTCCCCGACAGCCCCGAGGAGACATCTCCCAAAGCTGGGGCTGCGGCGTGGGGGGGGTACTGCAGAGCCTGGCAGGGCCCCAGAGCAGCTGCTGACACCTCAGCGGGCCTCTCCCCTCCCTCTGGGCTTATAGCCTTCACCTGGGTGTTACCTGGCCCCACAGCACCTCCCCCCTCCACGGGAAGGGGTAGGGGCCATAGTCTGGCTTCTCTGGGTCGCAGCACAGCCCAGCTCTGGAGAAGGTCCATGGCTGGGTTATGGGAGCCCGATCTTTACATCATTCCCTCTTAAAACAGGTGCAATATGCGTATACTCTAGAAAAGCCTGAAACACAGATTAACAAAAAATACATGTCTACGTGTACTTTATAAATATGTCAGGAAACAAACTGAGGGCTGCTAGAGGGGAGGCGGTGGGGGCTGTGGTGGCTGGGTGACAGGCACTGGGAAGGGTATGTGTTATCGTGAGCACTGCATGTTGTGTAAGACTGATGAATCACTGACCTGCACCCCTGAAACAAGTAACACATTATATGTTAATAATAAAAATAAATAAATAAAATGTGTATACCTACATTTCAAAAAAAACCCCACAAAAAAACAGAAACAAAATTAAATAAATAGGAGTGGTCGTCGCATGAGCAGAGGGACCAGTGTTCCCTTCTGCTGTCACATCTTGCACACCTTTCCTGACCTTTCATTGCTTTTTTTTAAAGATTTTATTTATTTGGGAAAGATAGAGAATACGAGCAGGGGGAGGAGCAGAGGGAGAGGGAGAAGCTGACTCCCCGCTGAGCAGGGAGCCTGATGCAGGATTCAGTCCCAGGACCCTGGGATCATGACCTGAGCTGAAGGCAGACGGTTCACCAACTGAGCCACCCAGGCGCCCCAACTTTTGCTGCTTTTAGAAGCTCTGAGGACAGAAGTGTCCACAGCTGGTGAACACAGCAGCGGGTGAACTTGGCTTCGGACACAGTCTCCCTGTGTGCCACACTCCGTAATTTAAAACTGTTTTCTTGTGTCTGTCTCCATGAAGATGGGAGGAAATGCTGTGCTTGGGGAAGAGGCTGTTCAGACGGGGATTCTCCTGGCCCCAGGGGGTAAAGGAGACAACCCCTTAGGGTGGTACTGGGGCCTCTGGGCAGCAGCCAGGCCTCACCCTGCCCCCTGTATCCTGAGGAGGGGTCAATGCTTACCAAGCACTCTGCACTCTTGCTCAAAGCCCCGGCTTCCACCCTGCACTGTGGAGGCCCCAGACGCCGAAGGAGCGGGGAGCTGGGCAGAATAAGGACAGGTAGGCCCCGGGGCTGCAGGGAGGGAGGACGGGACGGTTGTACCTGGAGGCCCAGTACAGCAGGTCTGGACTCTGCCAGCCCCCTTCCCCTAGAGCTGCCCCTGCAGGGTAGCCCCCTGAAGCCATGAACATCCACACCACACACACTGGCTGGGATGAGGGCACGGGCCCTGCTACGGGGGGACCAGCTGTGGCTGTGCCTGAGAAGCTGGGCTGGATAGCTGCCAGCACCGTGCTGAGGGGCAGTGGCCCAGAAGAGGTCCCCTGCAGGGGCAGGAGCTTGAAGGAGAGAACCCAGGATGTGAGAGGCAGGACGTGAGCCCCAATGTCCCCCTCCAAATCCCAGGATGTCCTGCTGTGCCTAGCTGCCTTCCAACCCTTGGCAGCCCCTTATTTTCACTTGAGCTAGGGCAGGTAGGCTTCCGCCAGCAAAGGACCCTGAGTCACATCCTCTAGCCTAAGGGATGTGGTGTGGGGGCCGGGAGGATGGCCCACATCACAGACGTGAGACTTGAGGCTGAGCTCTGGGGATGGGCCCAGGGGTCCTGCAGTTGGCCCCCAAACCGGAGTCAGACAAATGAGTGGGACTGCACTTGCTGAGGGGCTCCGAGCCTCTGTTTCCAATCTGTGAAGCAGGGATGGCAAGGACACGCAGGCTGGCACTCGACAAGGCCACTGGGCAAAGCACCCCATGAGTTTCATCAAAGGCACGTGGTGACGTGGTGTAGCGGGGATGGGAGGGCGTCATGACAGGGAGGGGACGGTGACCCAAGGAGCAAACAAGGACTGGAGGCAGGAGGGTGCGGAGATCATCTAGAAAGCTGACACTGGTTGGGGTGCAAGGAGCCAGCCACGGGGCAGGGACTGTGGCAGGTGGCCTGGGCCCCAGAGACCAGGAGCATAGGGAGCCCTCGGACTCCGGGCAGAGGACCATCGCCCAGCTATTTGGTATCTGCCTGTCTGAGGGGAAGGCAAGGGGACAGAGCACAGACTGAGGACCACGTGAATAAGCTCTTCTGCTCACTGAATAAGAAATGGGTAGTTGAACAAACCTACGTCTAGTAAAGAAATGGAAACTGCAGTTAAAAACCTTCCCATGAAAACTCGAGGCCCAGATGGCTTCACTGGTGAATCCGACTACTATTTAAGGCAAAAATAGTACCCATTCTACACAAACTCTTCTGGAAAATTGAAGAAGTGGGAAAGCTCCCCACCCTAGGATCTCAGCTTTGCTCTGATACCCAACCCTGAAAAACGACATTATGAAAAAAGAAAACTGCTGCCTGACATTCTTCACCACCAGATGCAAAATTCTTGACAAAATTTTAGCAAATCAAAGCCAACAATACATACAAAGGATAATACCTAGTGGCCAAGTAAGGTTCATCCCAGGAATGTAAGACTAACTTTACATCTGAATATCAATCAATGTCATTTATCACATTAACAGACTAAAAAATAAAAACTATATGATCATCCCAAAAGATGCAGGAAAAGCATTTCAGAAAAATCCATCTATTCTTGATAAAAACTCTCAGCAAACGGGATAAAGGAGAACTTCCTGAACCTGATTAAGGGTGCCTATGAAAATCCTACAGCCAACAAGAGATAGTAATGCTTTCCCTCTGAGATCAGAACAAGGCAAAAATAACCTACGTCAACTTTTCTAGTTAACATTGTACTGGAGGTCCTTGCCAGGGCAAAAATGCAAGAAAAAGAAGTAAACAACATCCAATTAAAAAGGAGACATAAATTTGGCTTTTTTCATAGATGACATCATCATCTATAGGAAATCTGATGAATATTCATAAGAACTACTGTAAATAATGAAGTGAGTTTAGTAGAGTTGCAGGAGATAAGACCAATATACAACACTTGATTACATCTCCCCATATTAGCAATGAACAATTGGAAACTGAAATTACAACACAGTATCATTTACAATAGCATCAAAAATATAAAATACTTAGAGATAAATCTGACCTGATAAAAGATGTGCAAGACTGTGACTGTGAAACTTCACTGAGAGAACTGAAAACCTAAGTAAAAGGAGAGATATACTATGTTCATGAATTGGAAAATGATATTATTAAGGGATTAATTCTTCCCAAGTTGATCTATAGATTCAACAAAATTCCAGTCAAAGTCCCAGTAGGTTTTGTTTTTGTTTTGCTTTTGTTTTTCGTACAAACTGACAACCTGGTTCTAAAATCCGTATGAAATATAAAGGACCCAGAATAACCAAAACAACTTTGAAAAAGAAGAAAGTTGTAGACTTACACCACCTGATTTTCAGGCTCGTTATAAAGCTACCATAATCAAGACAGTGTGATATTCGTGTCAACGCAGACAGATAACGAAACAGACTAGTGAGTCTAGAAATAAACCCACATGTATCCGGCTGACTGACTTGACAAAGGTGCAAAGGCACTTCCATGGGGAAGGGATGGGCTTTCTCAACAAACGATGCTGAAACAACTGGCTTTCCTTATGCAAAATAAAACTTGATCCATACCTCACACCATATACAAAGTTAGGCCCAAACTGATTACAGACCTCAATGTAAAAACTAAAAGTAAAAACTTCTAGAACAGAAGAAAAACCATTGTGATTTTGGGTGACAAAAATAATTCTTAGATATGACACCAAAACTGCAATCCATGAAAGAAGAAAGTTGATAAATTGTGGACTTCATCAAAATTAAGGACTTCCGTTCTTCAAAACATACTCAGAATGAGAAGACAATCCATACACTGGGAGAAATATTTGCAAATTAGATCTGATAAAGGACCCATGGATGAATGAAGAACTCTCAAAACTCAGTAAGGAAACAACCCAAATGAAAGAAACAGCAAAAGGTTTGAATACAGTAGACGCTTCATCAAAGAAGACAGGCCGACGGCAAAGGAGCATGTGAAAAGATGCTCAGCCTCCCTGGTCCTCAAAGACATGCAGATTGAAACCGTGGTGGATACTACTTCACGCCACCAAAACAGCCCAGGTTAAAAAGCCTGACATCTTGGCCTTTGCTGGACCTATTGCCTGGGGCACATTCCCTCCCTCTCCCATCCTCCATTCAGGTCTTAGGGGATGTCACCACCCCAGGGAGGCCTCCCCTGATTGCTCGACTGCAGGAGCTGCCCCAGAGCCCACCTGTCACTCTCCATCTTATGCATTGATTTTACCTTCTTCCTGGCACTGGCTGAAGGATGGGGTGGGGCAGGTGGGGAGAGGAGGGGGGGTAACCCAGTTGTGCGCTGACAATGGTGAAAGCGGAGGGAGCAGCAGGGTGGGAGGATGTGAGATGTCTGGGGTGTAGGGAGGCAGCCAGCTGGAGGGAGGAGCTGTCTGGAATGAGGGGGCCCTTTTAAGGCCATGCTGGGTGGGGTCACCAGGTGGAGGCCAGGACGGAGCTGTCCTGGGTGCCCACTTACCAACCAGTCACCGCCACCCCTCAGCCAGGCCAGCTCCACACCCGGCTGTGAGTTTGTAAGGAGGACCCTGACACCAGGGAGGCCTGTCAACGAGAAGAGTAGCACCCTCCCAGGACCCCCGCCCAAGTGCCTGCCATGTGCCGGCACTCCTGGGAGCCTGAAGGGTCGTTGCAACCCTGTGGGGTTCTAGCGGCGCGGGCCTTAGTTACTGTGCTTGCCACAGGGTGCATGGTGGGTGCCGGTGAGGGGCTCAGGCAAGAGCCCTGCCCTGCCCTCTGACCTCATGCCCTCACGCTCCGTGTCCGCCGCACAGCCCCGTCACTTAACAGTTGACTTGCTGACAGTCATTACGCCTAATCTGTTTTTCAAGAGTCTAATTAATTCCAAGTCCTTCTCTATTTTTAACCCGCTCAATCATTCTTGTTTTTCCATCCAGGGACGTGACATGGTGGGAGGCCTTGGTGCTCTGTGCACTGCGGTGGGGACACCTGCCCCAGGGTCAAATGGTTGCAGCAGCGAGGCCTGCCCCCAGTGTCCTGACCCTGAATGGTTCTGGCAGAAAGGGCAGTGATGGGCGTGTCCTGATGGGGCAGACACAAGCTCAGGGCCCCACAGCTGCCAGAGAGAGGTTAGGGGTAGGCTCTGCCCTGCCCTGTCACCCCACCCTGAGCTGATCCCCTGCGGAGCCCCTGTAAGAACCAGCAATGGCGCAGGTGGGGCCAGGCCAGGAAACAGCTCCTCCACGTCTGGGGCTACCAAGTGGCCAGCCGGTCCAGGCAGTGCAGTCCTTTCTGCTCCCACGCCTTGACTCACATCCCCTTACCTTTGAAGGTGCCGGCTCAGGACTCCTTCCCCGGGGCACCCCCAACCAGCCCACCGCCTGCACCGGGAGCTGAGGCTGTTGATCATACACTGGAAAGGGACGCACGCCCTTCCAGGTCGTGGAGGCCGGAAGATAGCAGGAGCCGGGCTGACCCCAGGCACAGAGGGGCGGGCCTGACTCTGTCTGCTGGAGGGAAAGCTGACTGGGTGATACGTGCACACAGCACATCAGGAGAGCCAGCCCCACGCCTCTGCGGAAGGTTTCCGCATGACGGAGGCCTCACCACTCCCCACATGCTTCTGGAGGATGCTCGGTCTGTGCAGCCATGTGCTGCCTCCCCTGGGCTGGCCACAGAGGCAGGGCCAAGGTCCACGGGGATCTCAAACGGTTCCCTCCGTCTGGGCAGGAGGGTCGATGGGACTCAGGGGGAGCTGGAGCTGGGCTCGGGACACACGGACGCTGAGCTCATCTCTGCAGCCACAGCGGCCGGGGGCTGGACCCAGGGCATCCCCAGGGCCCCAATGTCCCTGAGCCTGTGTCCCAACCCCGGCAACGGGCAGAGGGACTTGGGGGAACCACAACAGAGCCACTGCACGGAGGAAGGCAAGGCATCTGCTGGAAAAGGAGCCAGTTAAGAATCAAGCTCAGGGCACAGATGACGCTGGAGGCTGGAGTGGTCCAGAGTGTGTCAGCTTGGGGCAGAGCCCCACCACAGCGCTCCAAGTCACCCTGACTGGAGGTCACACCACCCGCGCGGAGTAGAAACGAGGCCCGGAAACAGGGAAATCCGGTGATGCAATGGGGAGGTAGTCAAGACTGGTAACAGCTAGATGGCAAGGAACAGGGAGTAACAATCCTGAGCCACGGCACTGAGTAATAATGGGTGAGGAACAGCCAGTAACAGAGACAAGTAACAACAAGCAAGACGCAGAGTAACAAGAAGAAAAAATGTTCTGTGGCCTCTCAGCTCTTTCCCCAGATGCCACCTGAGCTGGCGACTACTGCTAGCCGATTTTGCAGCCGACAAAATGGAGGCTCAGGCAGGCTAAAGTCAAGCACCCAGCCCCAGGTGCCCTCCCTGCCCTGGATCCAGCCTCTCACTGCATCTGCAGGTGCAGGGGACAGGTCCTCCGATACCACTACCCAAACAGGTGAGGCACGCCAGCAGTTCCCCTCTGTAAGGACAGAGTACTTGGTCAGAGCTCGCCGGTGCAGAGCAGAGGCTTAGAAGCCTGTGCCGAGGACAGCCCTTCCAGATTCTTACCATTTGACCCAAAACAGCAGCCAGGGAGGCCCATCAACTGCATGAGGGAGGGCCAGGGGAGCCGCCAGCCACACTCTCAGATGCAGCTGGGGAAACGAATACTGCAAAGCAGGCCTCCAAGGTGGGACAGGCAACAAGGTGCCCGAAGACAGACCGAGTGACCCTGCCTGTGCGTCGGGATGGCCATCAGCCCCGACGGTCAGAGACAGTCTCAGAAGGCAAAACCACCCGGACCTCCGAAACTGGCTCAGACTTAGTGATAAAACAAAGAAAGCCACAGCACACAAGCGGGAGAGGAGACGATGCCCTGGCCTTGGGGTGAGGAGCGATGGCAGGTGCACAGCCAACCAGAGGAGAAAAAGAAAAGCAAGAACCACAAGGTTTCTCTAGAATTTTCATAAATTTAATTACACAAAACAAAATGAACGCTTCTGTAAATCGAAAGACATCAACACATGAAACCAGGGGGCAAGGAACACGTGGGGTAAATCTGTCCACAGCAGATGCACGAGACAGAAGGAACGCTTTCGAGTCAGTAAACAAGTCATGAAAACCCAGTTGGAAAACAGGCGGAAGACAGGAGCGGTCGCTTCACACACGGGTAGGAAAGAAGTACGCAGGGTACCGACCATCAGAGGAAAGCCAACTCCAACAACCGGGGTTTCGTGTTTCACCTCTCAAGTCCCAGGGCAGGGGAGGGGCACCCCGCTGCATAATAAATCGATAAGTCAGTGTGTGTCTGGAGAGCGATCGGCCTGTACGTGGCAGGAAGAGCCCCAGAGACTTTCCACACCTTTGCCGTGGTGACCCTACCAAGGATCGGCTCTAAAGACATAACCCCAGGGGCAGACACCTAAGGGAGAGGGGCCACAAGGCTAACTTAACACAGAAGACTCATGGAAATGGGAGAATGCAGAATGAACTAGGTATGTCTGTATGTCCTTAGGACACAGTAGAATTCAATGGAAATAGTGTTTTCCAAGCGCTTTACAGAGAAATTATCATAATATGTAGTGAAAAAAATAAAACTGCTTGTAGGATTCGGGGTGATTTTTATTTCCTTCTGTTCTTATGTTTTCAAGTTTTTACAATGAATGGGGACCATGTTTATAATAGGAAAAAAGAGAGCCCACGGTATTTTTTCAAGAAGGCAGCAGGATGGAAACGCTCTAGTCGGATGTCTGCGGAAAGGACAAAAACAGGTCGAGCTTCCATGCTGTAGACAAGTGGCTTATTCAGGCTTCATGAGCATGAAAGGTTCTGGAACAGTGAGGTAAGTTTAGACATGGAACAACAAGCTTTTTAAAAATGCTAACTTTCCCTTTAAAAAGATCCTAACTTTTCCTGAAAAGGAAGGAGAGAAGCCAGTAAAAAGAGCTGAAGGATGCATGGTTCTGGAACATTCCGCTGAGAACTTTGCAGGGGGCCATGTCCCAGAACCCTGGCAACAGCACGGACGGAATTGGTTCGCGGTGCAGTGGGTTGAATGTGGCGCCTGGGGGAATACCCCAGAGGGGGCTTCTCCGGCCCAGACCCTCCGTCCAGCCTGGCAGAGACCCCAGGGCCGGGTCCTTCCACCTGACTTCTGCTGCCCAGGAGAATTCACTCCCTGTGTCCTCAGGACGAGCAGACCCTCTGTCACAGCTCTGTGTGCTTCCTGCCTGGGCCAGCTCTGTGTGGCTCGCAGAGGCGTGAGGCTGCACCTGACTGCCCTCCTCACGGGACCGCAGGACTGGGACCCAGGAGCACAGCAGCAGGCCCACTGCTCACTCTTCCACCCGCCAGTCCCCGGGATTACAGAAGCACCTGCGGGGCGGTGGACAGTCAGGAGACCGCAGGCCAGCCACCTCTCCAGGTGGTCTGAGCCGAGACAAGCACCAGCCTCTCCACCTGCAGAACGGGAGGGATGATCACCGGCCCCTGCTCTCGAGCCCCGCGGTCTCTAACGTGAAGTCTCGAGACGTTGTGAGGACAGCAACACCCCAGACTTTCAGGAATCCGGCCACTGGAATCTGGGCAAACTTCCCGCCTGTGTGAGGTTGGTCTTTTGTGTCTGTCCAAGTTAACGGTACCCCTGCTGTCTCACCTCCGCATTAGCATTCGATCACGCTCCGTGAGGTCAGCTTGTGACGTGAGAGAATGGTTCTCCTGACGTGTTTGCCGCTGGTGGGCCATGGGCACCATCTGCTGACACCTGGCTGACCTGATTCCCGCTGCCCCTGGTGCAGTCAGGGTGGGGTGGGGGGTGCGGGTTGGGGGGAGACACCACTGTCCAAGGTTCTGGCCCAGACGCATGGCTGTCCTGATCACAGGCCACCTGCCACATTCTTCCCACCTCAGGCCCTCTGCACCTTCTGGAAAAGCTTCCCGGAAGATGAGACTGCCTCAAGGCCACGGTGGGGCTTCTCTTTCCTTTGCTCAGCTCAGCCTCCCCATTTGAGCGAAGCTGGAAGGAGCCCGGGAAGCCATCTTCGTGACACAAACGAGCAGTGTCCACCGTGGGAAAATGTCAGGAAAGCAGGAGACAGAGTAGGTGTCCACGGGCTGGACCGGAAAAGGGGGGGGTGTCAAAAACTGAAAAATCCACATACCCCGTCGAAGAATTTCTGATGATTTCCTATCATTCTTGCAGAGAAATGATTCACTTACCAATAATCAACTCTGTGCGGCGGGCCCTGAGGAAGAAAGCCATCCAGCAGGTTCTGATGATAATTCGTTCCTCTGGACGTGGCTGAGGAGGCTGGGTTTACAGCTCAAAAGTGGCTTTATCAGAAATAGGAGAAGACGTTTGCGCCGTGTGTAACGGCAGAGTCCGGCACAACACAAGGCCAGCAGTAAGACCTGACTGAGGGCAGGCTGGCTCAGCTACACGGGGGTCACGAGGCTGGACGGGAAGGTGAGCACATCTCTAGAAACTACGATGGCCAGGCCTCCAGGCTAGAAGGCCAGGAGAGCACGGCGGACGAGAGCGTTCACAGGGTGAGGCCCTGGGGGGCAGAGGGGCAGGAATGAGTGTGTGTACATCTTTGCTTATGTTTTTCAAATTGAAAGGTAAACTAAAAAATTTAAAAACTGTTACCTTTAGGAAGAGCAAGGTGAAGAGATAAACTTCTCTGGATACACCTTACTTCATAGATTTGACTGGGAACCAAGCAAATATTTGAGATAATTATACAATTAAATTAAATGTCAATGGCCATCTCCATGCATCTCGTGCTACATGGGGTAGAATGACCTGCTGTAACAGCGGGCGCGCAGTCGCAGAGAGAGGCACGGTCTCAGGGGAGCTCACAGTCCCGTGACTGCACAAGCCCTAAGGACAAAGGAGCTGGTTAACCAACTTTTGGGCCACAATGAGGCTGGCAAGGAAGTAGGGAACGCGGAGCCTCGCGCACGACCGGTGGGGGCACGCACCGCGACGGCTCCAGGGAACAGCTGACAGCTCCTCAGCCTGTGATCCACTCAGTGCCCTCCTGCGTACGCACCCAGAAGAAAGACAGCCTCTGACCACACAGGAGTGTGGTCACGCAGAGCTGCGTGTTCATGACGGCAACACGTACACACAACACCTGGACAGAACACGGCCTGTCTGTCCAGCGGAATGTTATTCAGAAACAAAAAAGGAAAGATGCCCCACGACGTTTGCTCCAACACTGATGAGCCTTGAAAACATCACGCTCAGGGAACAGAGACAGGCATAAAAGCTCATGTATTGTGTGATTCTGTGCATGGAACTGTCCAGAAGGGGTAAATCCGTGGACACAGAAGTTAGTGGTGGCCCGGGGCTCGGGGAGGGGTGGGGAGTGACTGCAGACCCCACGCGAAGCTGCATATGGGGGACGTGGAACGGCGGCCCTGATGCCCGTGGGGTCCAGGCCAGCCCCTGTCACACACTGCCTGAATCCCCCTCCCCATCCTCCCACCTCCTGCCGGCAGACACAGCCGGCAGGGCCCTGGTGGGAGGACCAGGGGTTGTGACAATACGACAGTCACATGCGAGTCCAGCACCCCCTTTCCCAATGCTGAGGATGCAGCAGGCGCATGGCGGGTGTGGGGGCAACGCTCACTGAATCTGCTTCGTCATGATAGATCCAGGGTGCAGGGAGCAAGGGAAGGGAGAGTGGCCTTGAGTCAGAAGAGGTGGGCAGGTGCCAAAGGCCCTGCAGAACGCCCACCCACCCACCCTTCCTGGTCTGCTGCCTCTGGAGGAGAGCACAGGAGCTCCCCTGGGGAGGAGGGGGGAGAGGAGAACAAAGTCCTGGGGGCACTGCCTGAGAACATACCTAGGGCGAGCCCAGGGCGGTCCCAGGATCCCAGCCGGGCCCCCAGGGGCGCCACACTCACGGCTGAGCGTCTGCACAGATAACTGCAACCCCACCTGAACTAAGCAGCCACACAGGTCAGGTGGGGGCTGGGCCAAGGCCACGACAGTGAGCAAAGTGGAAAGCACGCTCAGAGGTGGCCACTGCCCAGTCCCGGAGCCTGCCCTGCCCCCAGACAGACATGGATCACCTGGGGCCAGGATGGGCCACGGGGGAAAGGGGGTGGGACGAGGGCTTGGCGCTGTGCCCACATCACCTGAAAGGTGCCTGTAACATCAGAAGCAGAGCGGTCGGGCTCACTGGGGGACATTTCTCCGCTGGACTGAGCGACTAGGCCCAGGAGGGCCTGATACATGCTGCTGAACTCCCTGCAGCGTCAGTCCCCGACCAGCCACCACCCACCTCCCCCTCCCCCCACACACCTGAGAGCCCCGTGGAAGTGCCTCCACACTTAGGGAATGAGCCCTGAATGCAAAGAGGAATCCAGGCGCAGCCAGAGCCGGCTCTTACCTGGAGCCCGACTGGTGCTGAGGCTCCTCCTCGGCCGCCTCTCCCTGCTGACTTTCCCCCCTGGCCTTCGAGGGCTGCCCCTTGTCCTGCGGTCCAGCCTGAGGTTCCCTGTTCAGACTTGCGCCATTGCCCACTCCAGGTGACCTGTCTGCTGAGTCCAGCTGAGGCCCCGAGGTGTGTGTCAGGCACTTGGAAGTAGGGGCGTCCTCTGAGGGCAACGCCTCCAGCACAGGCCGGGCCTCCTCCTGTCTCTCAGCTGGACCCTTGGCGCTGGCCTTGGCGGAGCCAATGTACGAGGCGCTGATGATGCTTCCCGGGCCACACTTGTCCCGTAGACTCTGGGCGGTGGCGTCCTCCCTGCCGCCCCCACAGCCCCCGCAGCACACACAGGAGTTAAGGAGGCAGCTGGTGGCCGCGGTGCTGAGTTTGTGGGAGCCACCATCTGTCCCCTCAGCCGCGGGCTCTGACAGGGAGATGCCATCTCCAGAAGCTTCCGGGGCGGTGACGGTAGAGTCCATGGCGGGCGTCGACTTGGGATTGAAGATGACGGTGGCTGAGAGCTTCATGCCCCCTGTCCGGTGGGCGATCATCTCGGCCGTCTCTGCGGCATCCACGCCCCCCTCCCAGCCATCCAGGTGCGGCTGCACGTCCAGGCAGCTGCAGGAGTTGGGGCCCAGTGCCCACATCTTGTCGTGAGGGACGTCATTGTTATTGCTTAGGTCCCCCTCCTCTGCCTCGGCAGGACTGCTGACCCCTGCCTCTCTGCGCCCCCCGCCCTGCCCCCTCTCCTGGGGGTCAGCGCTGGCGCTGCCCACCCACCCAGACGGGCCGCCCGGGGCCTCTGCGGCCCCCTCCACGTCATCCATGAAGAATACCCTTCCTTCTTCCTCGTAGCTGCCCGGCCGCAGCCGTGCGCTGCCTGGGGATGCCTCCCCACGGGGGCTGCCCTCCACCCCTGGCCTGTGCGCCGGGGACTGGCAGGCGCTGGGCGGGGAGAGGAGGGACGACATCTCGTCCCCAGCCCTGTGCACCATGCGGTTGAGCTGCTCCAGCTCCTGGTCATCGTACTGCATGGAGCAGGCCAGCTCCGCTTCCGGGTTTTTGGCCTTGGCTGAGAGCAGCTCCTCGGCGGGAAGGGGTGAGGGAAAGGCGGGTGCCAGGGCTGGGGGCACCTGAGCGTCTGCCCGGATGGGGAACTCAACATCTTGGGAAATGCAGAGGTTCCTTTCTAGTGTGTGAAGCTCGTCCTCAGTCAGGGTCTGCAGCAAATCCCTGCAAGCATCAAGACAAAAACCACAGGTGAGGGTCCCAAAGGCCACACCAGCCCCCTGGCCGAGAGCGGACGCAGCGTCCTTGACATCTGCATCAGCAGAGAAGCAACAAGCTATCGGACCCTCGCAATGAAACGCACAGGGCACCTTCCTGCGCCAGGAAATGAGACGCACGGTCCGCGGGGATCCTCCCAAGCCGCGGGTTGGAGAGCGGCCGTGCGGATGGTTTCTTTCTTAAAAGTGAGGCTCTGAAAACTCGTGTGGAAAACAAGGCAGCCCTGGTTCTTAGGGATGTGATCATTGCATCAAGAAAACCTTTTAGGAGTAAAAACAAAATGTTGGTTCACATATAGGCTCTCACTGCACACATTTCTTGAGCGCCCTCTCTGTGCCAGGCGGGGAGACGTGCAGGCACAGCTCAGCCATATCACGCCCTTGGGGGCCACATTGGAAGATGCAGGTAATAAACACTGTCTCTGTGAATGATGATTGCATCACAACTACAGCAAAGGAAAATGCCTACGGGCAGGAGGGCACAGCAACACACCTGACTTAGTCTGGGGAGGCTTCCTGGAGGAAGGGGTACCAAACCAGAGCCCTGGAGGGAGTTAATGTGGCAATGCCTGGGATGAGTCGGGAGCAGCTCTGGACAGATGTGCTTTGCTCTCTGCCAGCGCAGGTCTGAGTCCAGGTTAAAGAGTCCCGTGCAGTCTTGGAAATGCACAGAAAGTGTACTTCCCAGAAACATACAGCTGGTGACTCTTCATAAACTGAGTGCGCCCAGGCAGAGAGCACCCAGATCTGACGGCAGAGCGTGAAGCAGGCTCGCAGGCCCTCACAGGCCCTCCCGCTCACGCCCCGCCATCACCACCACCTTGACTTGCAAAGACAGAGGCCGTCTTGCCTCTTTTCGTCCCCTGTGTCAGTGGGAATGTGCTGTCCACTCTCTAGAGGCAGCTGTGTTTGGCAATGCACAGGAAATGCGGGGTGCCCAGTTAAATTTGAGTTTCAGATCAACAACAAATACTTCTTAAGCATATGAGTATTTTTTAGAATACGGTCCCAAATGGAGAGCATGTGGGACATTCTTGCACTAAGAAAGTGTTCACTGTTTATCTGAAATCCAAATCCAATAGAGGGTTCCACTGGTTTTATCTTGCTGGATCCGCGACCCTACTTGGTGAGGCTCGGTGCTGTCCATGGTCCGGTCTCATGGGTAGGAATGTTCCACACCTGTTGGGCTCTGGCTGCGCCCTCACGCTCTCTGAGCGCCTCCCTCGGGAACGCACACTGTGCACCCCGGACGCCCCCCCGCGGCTCTCAGGCCTGCGCGCAGGCACCGCCAGCGCTCGGGCGTTTTCCACGTTCAACTGCTTAGCCCGCTGACGAATGCGCAACGGCGTACACGCTTGGCTGCCCTTCAATGTGCCCTGTGTGAGGCGCTTTCAGGTCTTCTGCCCATTTTTAGTTGGGTTATGTCTCTTGTTCTTACGGATGGACAGGAGTTCTTTATGTTTTGGACTTGAGTTCTTTGTTGGGTATGTTCTCCAGCTCTGGGGCTTTTTGCTTCCTTCTCTTAATGGTACCTTCTGAAGAAACGAAGTTTAAATTTCAATAAAGTTCAAAAAGTCACATTTTCCTTGATGTACTTTTCTGTTTAAGCAATCTGCCTACTCCACGGTCACCAAGATGTTCCTGCCGTTCTCCTCTGCAGTCTTCATTGTCTTACTTTCCACGTGTGTATCTGCGATCTCTACGCAGTTGATTCTTGTGTGTGTTTGTGGTAAGGATCCAAACATGTTTTTCCTTACCTGGATATGTGCTGACTCGGCCCCTTTACTGGAAAACAGCAACCATCCCCCACTGCCCTGTCTCCTTTACCATAAATCAGGGAGGCGCAGACGTGTTGGTCTGTTTCTAGGCTCCGTTCTGCTGACGGGGTCGGAAGCCACTCCATCCCTGCATGGCTGTCGGCTCTGCTACAGCAGAAAGCACACGTGTTCTCCACTCCTACATGGACTCGCTCTCTCTTTACCTCTTCAACATTTATGTTAGTAACGTTTCATAACATACAACGGAGGGCTTAGATAACTTTAGATTTAGGCTTGCACAGCTGATATGTACTGACATTATTGCAGGAGATATTTAAATTTTTTATTGTGATAAAATACCTATGACGTGAAATTTACCATCTTAACCATTTTAAGTGACACTTCAGTGGCACTGAATACATTCACATCCTAGCGCAACTGTCACCTCCATCTGCTCCTAGAACGCAGTCATCTTGTAAACCTGAAGCTCTGTCTCCACAAACACTAATGGCACGCTCCCCTCCCCCGGCCCCTGACACCCACCACCCGTTCTCTGTGTCCATGATTCTGACTAGTCTAGGTCCCTCAGATAACTGGAATCATACATAGTTTGTCTTTTTCGTGGCTGGCTTATTTCACCAAGCACGTCCTCGAGGTTCATCTGTGCGGTGGCCGGTGGCAGGAGTTCCTTTTTATGCTGAACAACATTCCCTTGTGTGACGGACCACATTTTGTTTATCCACTCATCCATCAGTGGACACTTGGACTGCTTGCACGTCTTAGCTGCTATGAATTATGCTTCTCAGAACACGGACATACACATATCTGAGATGCTACTTTCAGTTCTCTTGGGGATATACGCAGACATGGAATTGCTGGGTCATCTGACAATGCTGGTTTTCATTTTTTGAGGGACCTCCACAGAGCTCTCCCACAGCGGCCATGCCATTTTGCACTCCCAGCAGCAGGGCACAGGATTCTAATTTCTCCACATTCTTGCCAACACATGGTACTTTTATTGTTGTTTGCTTGGGAGGCCATCCTACCGGGTGGGAGTGGAAATTCTTTGTGGTTTTGATCTGCATGTCTCCGACAGGTAATGGTGCTGAGAATCTTTTCATGTGCTTGTTGGCCATTCATACATCTTCGGAGAAACGTCTGTTCAGATCCTGTGCCTTTTTGAATCAGGTTGTTTGGGTTTTCTTGTTGAGTTTTAAGAGTTCTCTATAGGCTCTGGATATCGATCCCTTATCAGATATAAGATGTGAGAATATTTTCTCCAACCAGTGGGCTGCCTCTTTACTCTGTTGAGAGTGTCTCATGATGCACAAAATTTAAATTCTTTCAAGTCCTATTTGTCTATTTTTTCTTTTGTCTCCTGTGTCTTTGGTGTCCTGTCTAAGAAATCATGTCCAAGATGCGAGGTGATAGAACACTTGTCCAACATAGTTTTGTAAGACTCTTACTGTCTCAGGTCTTACATGTCTGTCCTGGATCCACTCTGAGTTAATTTTTGTGTACGGTGTGACAGGAGGATTCAACTTCATGCGTGTGTGTGTGTGTGTGTGTGTGTGTGCATGTACACGCATGTCTCTTATCAGATTAAGAAAATCCTGCTGACTCCTAATTTGCTATGAGATGTTTTTATCATAAAATAGGTATTGAATTTTTCAATTCTTATACTGTAATTTCAAAATGATTTGGTTTTTCTTCTTCCTCTTTTAAAAAATGAATGTAGCAAAACGTTGATTTTAGTTTCAAATGTTAACGATGCTATGTGTAATCTGAACTCCACAAGACATGGCCAAGATTGTTCTGCACGACGCACACTTATTCTCGTCCACCCACATGGATTTCTTCAGTCTCTCCTGCATTTCCACATTTGTATCTGGGCGTTTGCCTTTGCCAGAAGAACTCCAATTACCTCTTCTCCGTGGGCAGGCCGCTGCTGTATCCCTTCAACTCTCTGCTTTTCAATAACTCACCATTTTGCCGTCATGGTGCACGGAAGTTTTCTTCCAGCACTTGAAACAGCATCACTCTGTTGCCATCAGGCTCCCGCTGTTTGTTTGTTTCTCAGGTGACAGCTGTCAATCTTACGTTCTTTTCCCAGAAATAGGTCCTTTTTCTCTGGCTGTGTTTAAGATTTTCTTCTTGTTTGCAGCAGTTTTACTGTGATAGACCTACGTCTGCTTATATTTATCTTCCTTGTAGTTCTTGAGTGTCCTGGGTCTGCAGACAGAGATTTCTCTTCAGTTTTGGAAAATTCCTTCCTTTTCTCTTTTTTAAGATTTTATTTTTTTTAAGTGATCTCTCCACCCAGTGTGGGGCTCAAACTCACAGCCCTGAGATCAAGAGTTGCACGCCCCCTGACTGAGCCAGCCAAGTGCCCCTCTTCCTTCCGATTCCAATCATGTATGTCAGACTTGAGAGCATATCCCACCTGTCTCTGATGCTCTGGACCGCTCCCCCAACCAAGTCCCAGCACCCGGGGCCGCCCCCCTCCATCCCCACGCACTGGCCCTTCCCCCACAAGGCACCCTGTCTGTGCCCCATGCCCTGCTCTTCCCATCAGCCATCTCTCCTCTTTCATCACCAGAAGGCCAGGGAGGACGGCAGCAATTGCCTCTGGGTCCAGGGTCACAGTTTGCCCAGAATGCTCACGGCCAGTCCGGGCGCGAGCGAAGCAGCAGCAGCCATCTCTCAGATGGGCCACGATCTGGACCAAGCACCCATCACAGGACCCAGGCTGTGCCTCGCCCACCCCCTGGCCAGTGACTCTCCGAGGACAACCCAGCCGTCTGGTTCACAGCACTTGTGGTTCCTCATGGGGCCAAGGGCAGCTTGGAGCAGGGGACTCTCCACCTGTCTGCAAGAACTGGCAGCAGGAAAGGAAAGCTGGCCCGGGGCTGCCCTGGGCTGGGCAGTCCTGCTGGACCGAGGAAGTCCATGCAGGGGTCCATGGGGTCATCAGCTCCACCAAAGGCACGGAAGGGAGCTTCCAGAGACCGGGGCCACAGTAAGAAAGACCTCGGAGTCCAAGGCCACAGGGCCAGGGAGGAGCTCGGAGGACCAGGGCCCAGAGCCTCCTGCTGAGCCATCCGTCCAGGAGGCTACGGCTGGGTGCTTTCAGCTCAGAGGAGCCGCCCCTGGGGAGAGTTCCACGCCGGTGGGAAGTGAGGGTTTGTCGGGAGGTGCAAGGTGGAGGGGGCTGGCTTGAGGCCTGTTACAGCTGAAGGCTGAGGGGATCCCCTTAGAGCAGAGGACAGTCACCCACACCAGGCACCACCAAGCTCACAGGGCAGCACACAGGGGGCCGAGGCACAGGCCAAGTGAGCCCGTTGCCTGGGATCCCTGGAGGAGCCAGGGCAAGCCGCAGCATGGGACAGGTGCTGGTGCTCAAGAGAGTTGGGCACTTCACCCCTACACTGGTGGGAGCACCCACGAAAACCCCGTCCCTGCTTGGGCCAGGGGACAGCCCTCCCCTGCAGGCTGTGTTGTCCTGGGGGCACCCACATCACCCCGTTTCCCAGCCTCTCCCTCTCACACAGAGGGCCCAGCGCTGGAGCCCTCAGCCATGGCGGCTACGGTCATGTGACCTTTGTACCTAAAGTCATACTGTTACCGGCCAAGAACAAAGAGCTTGGTTCTGTGGGGAGACAAGCGTGTGGGGCTTTACATGGGGGCTCTCAACATTATAAACCAGTAACTAAAGCCAAGGACCAAGGTTGCAGCACCTCTGACTTGGGCAGAAAGAACTGGGAAGAGCCCCACCCGTCCTCACAGAAAGCAGGGCTGGGGGCCAGCAGGGACTTCAGTATTCCCTTTCCGCCCCTCCCCTATGACCCTTCCCCCACCCTCCCCAAGCACTGCCCCCCCCACCTTATTTTCCGCAGCAACGTGTGGAAGGGCCGGAATAGCTCGGACATGTCTTCTGCCTTGCGGTCCAAGTTCAGGGGTCCGTCCGCGTAGACCACGAGGCCACTGCATTCAAGACAAAAGCCACGATGGCGTGAGGCCCTGCAGCCCCTGGGGTGAGCGCAGACCCCAGCCAGGGACTCTGAGACCACACACACCTCACCTCTTATGATTGAATCTTAAATATGTTTGGAAAAAAGCTCTGACAATTACTCAGAGTTCGTCATCTTCGGAAGCTGCTTAGCTGATGTTCATTTGAGGGTTCATAAAATAATCATACAATGTATCTGTTCACATCACTGCTGCAGTCGGATAAACCAGCTTCAAGATTTGTCACGAAAACCACCTCCCTGAAAACGGAAACTTTGGATTTGTGTTTAAGTTTCACACACGTGCAGAGGCCTATGAGAATCAGAGGTGCGCCGTCTACTGCAGGCGGGACAGAGGAGTGGGAAGTGAGAGCCGGCGGCCCGGCGGCCCTGCCACCCTCCCGCCCACAGCCCTGCCGCCAATGCACGTAGATGCTGAGCCTCCGGGGCTGGGCCCTGGTGGGGATCCCAGGAAGGCTGGAGGAGCATCTCAGGGACCCTTGGCACAGGGTGGGACTTCTCACAACGTGGCCTCCAGGCTGCCCTCCCAGCCTCCCACGGGACTCCCAGACTCGGACCTTACTCACCCCCATCCACACCTGAAGCTCAGAGGCTGCCCTGAGTGAGTCCTTCCAACTCACTGACCACAGCCTCTCCTGCCTCCTGGACCCACAGCACGCTGTGACAATCCAGTCCCAGTCCCCCCTGCCCTGCCCATCCGGAACCCTGGGAAGCCCCCCACAGTGAGCTGTGTGCTTCGTGCCCCCCCCCCTTTGCCCAGCCTGTCCCTAAGCCTCCTTTCCCTCCTAGAGGTTTGGCTCATGCTCCATCACCCGTCAAGACTGGAGACAGCCTTGTCACCCCCAGGCGGGATGCACTCTCTCTCCCCTGACCAGTGGCTGGTGCCCCATCTGGCTCTGTTCAAATACCCCTCCAGAGGGTCCCAGTCCCACAGGCAGCACCTCATTCATTCCCTGTGGCGATCCCGCCATGCACTGCACAGTCCTGCCCAGCTCTGAGCATGCCCCACCATCTTGTCCAGATCTGCTCTCCAAAAGCAAACCCGTCTCTGGAAGACCCTTCCGTGGGTGCCTCCTCCTGGGGCTCCCAGGACCAGACAGCTCACATCGAGGTGCCCAGGGAATGAACACTCACACACACAGCGCCTGCTCCTTGCTTCCTTGTCAGAGCATGGGGGAGGGACTCATGAGTTTGTTTGCATAAATGGGGAACTGCCCCCATGTCTGCACTGGGGTCAGGTCATCACCCTCCAACATGGAGTCCTCATTAGCTCAGAAATGCATCCA
Source organism: Ursus americanus (assembly GCF_024610735.1). Lineage (NCBI taxonomy): Eukaryota > Metazoa > Chordata > Mammalia > Carnivora > Ursidae > Ursus > Ursus americanus. The sequence continues at coordinate 82,204,269 of NC_142134.1, read as the reverse complement.
GTGCAGGGAGAAGAAAATGGTAAAACTGAATGGACTGTTTCCCCTTAAAAAGATCAGATTCCATGTGCACAAAGAAAGATTCATAAGTCACAGGAAAAACATAGTCTGTGCTACCTCCTGGGGCAGCAGGAGGGTCGGGGCTGCCAAGAGCAGCTGTCCTGAGCACAGGACCGGACGGAGAGCAGAGGACACCTCGGCCAGCCTTCCATTCCTTCTAGTCTGTTCTATGGGTCTGACATGAGCTGACAGTTCTGGTTAAATTAAGTGTTCGAGGGACAACTTCCCAAGATAGAACCTTAACTACACGTGTGAATCAGTGGTCTTGGCACAAAGGCCATGAAAACAGGCAGAAGGGGGGGGGTTGGGCCCAGGCTTCCTGGCAATCTCGTCCTTCAGAAAGTAGCAAAGGGGGCAGGGAGGGAGCCCGACTCCTCTCCTGGGTCCCAGGGAGGACACCGGCTGCCCCATCAGTACCATGAGAACCAGGCCTGGGGCTGACCATGGCTGGTCTGAAGCCTCAGGAACAAACCTATTACTTAGGAGGGTTCTCAACACGGAATCTCCACAGGTCACACAGGCCCGTGCTCCTGCCACTGCCGAGGAGGGGCAAGGCAAACCCCGGGCTGAGCCTGGCAGAGGTGGAGGGAGGAGGGGCCTGCTGGGTGCATGCGGGGTCCAGGGGGGTGGGCTGGCTCAGTCAGGTGGGCATGGGGAGGATACCCAGCATGAGAGGAAAACTGAGCCCCCACTCCCATTCAAGTTACCTTTCCACTGTCCTCATAATGTCCTTTGATGCACAAAAGTTTTTAATTTTAATGAAGTTCAATTTACCTATTTTTTCATTTGTCATTCGTGCTTTTTGTGTCAAATCTAAGAATCTACTGCTGAGCCAGAAAATGTGAAGATTTACCTCCTATATTAGTCAGAGTTCTCGAGAGAAACAGAACCAATAGGGTGTATGTGTGGGAGTATGTGTGTGAGTGTGCGTAGGGAGAGGGGAGAGAGTTTTGGTTGGTTGGTTGGGTTTTTTTGGGTTGTTTTTTTTTTGGAGAGAGTTATTTTAAGGAACTGGTTCACACGACTGTGGATGACAGCCACGTCCAAACTCTGCAGAGTGGGAGGGCAGGCTAGAGACCTAGAGACTCAGGGAAGAATTGATGCTGCAGCTTGAGTCTGACGACAGTCTGGAGGTAGAATTCCCTTACTTGGGGAACTCTGTCTGTTTTCTTTTAAGGCTTTCAACTGATTGGGTGAGACCCACTCACATTATGAAGGATAATCTACATTGCTCAAGATTTAAATGTTAATCTCATTTTTAAAATATCTTAGGGCAACATCCAAACAGGTGTTTGACCAAATATGTGGATACTGTGGCCTAGGCAAGTGGACACATAAAATTAATCATCACAGGGCCTAACTCTGTTCTTCTGTGTATGACTATCCAGTTGTCCCAGCATCATTTGTTAAAGAGACTAACTTCCTCATTGAATGGTCTTGGCCCCCTTGTCAAAAACCAGTTGGCTATAGATATTTGGCTTATTTCTGTTGTCTTGATTTTTTTCCGTTGGTCTATCCTTCTGATAGTACCACATTTTTGATTATCATAACTTTGTAGTAAGTTCTGAAATCAAGACATATGAGTTCTCCAACTTTGTTTTTCTTTCTCAATATTGTTTGGGCTATTCAAGGCCCATTGTGGTTCCATATGAATTTGAGGATCTTTTCTGTTTCTGCAAAAAAAAACAAAATAGCCAAGGTAGTTTTTATAGGAAATGTATTGAATCTATATATAACTTTGGGGAGTAGCATCATTTCAACTACAGTAAGCCTTCCAATCCATGAACATGGGCTATCTTTTCATTTAATTGGGTCTTTAGTTGTTTTCAAGAATGTTTGTCGTTTTCAGTGTACCTGTTTTCCACTTCCTTGGTTAAATTTACTCCTAGGTACTTTTTTCTTTTGGATGTTATTGGAAATCTCTTCTTTAAAATATTTAAGTATATATGATGGAATATTATTTGGTCTTAAAAAGGAATGAAGTTCCTACATGCTGTGTGGATGAACCATGAAAACATGCTGCTCAGTTAAACAACCCAGACACAGAAGGACAAATATTATGTGCTTCAACTTACATGAGGTCCTTAGAGGAGTCAAACTCATAGGAAAAAAGTAGACTAGAGGGTACCGGGGGCCGGGGGGGGGAGCAGGGAGTTAGTGTTTAATGGAAACAGAGTTTCCATTTGGGATGATGGGAAAGTTCTGGAGACGGTGGTCGTAGTGGTACAACAATATGAATGTGCTTAACGTCACTGATGTACATTCAAAAAGGGTGAAAGTGGTACATTTTGTGTTATGTCTGTTTTACCACACCAAAAATTTAACATTTATTGCTTTGATTCTGTTTACAGAAGTTATAGCTATCATGTTAAGAAGTCTTGTTAAGTAGAGACACAGTGTTTGGTACAATTTTTCATACTCAACACACTAGGACTGTTTTTCCATGGCTTTTAGGATTTTTCACCAATGTTACCTAAAGTGGCTGGAGTATTGTTTTTAAACAATCCCTTAATTCTGGACACCCACCCCCTCAGATTTTCATGATTAAAAATAAACTTCAGTAAAAATCTTTGTAAATACAGCCTGTGCCCTGTCAGGTCAATGCAACCAAATTCTGCGAAAGTTGTGCCACCACCTGCCAAGCGCTAAGGACTCTGAGGGAAAACAGGCCGTGAGCATTCCTCACAGTAGCGCTGCCAGGCTCGTGGGGAGATGCGAAAATAACACAAATCCCATTTACATGAAATATCACAAACAGGCAAATCTACAGACACAGAAACAGATCTGTGGCTTCCTTACGCTGGAGAGCCAGGATTGTAGGGGTGGAGGTGACAGCTGGGGGGGAGGGGTATCTTTTTGGGGTGATGAAAATATTCTGAAATTCATGGTGATGGTTGCACTACTCTGTAAATTTACTGAAAACCACTGAATTATACACTTCAAGTGGGTGAATGATGTGGTGTGCCCGTTATACCTGAATAATGTATTTTAAAAAACAAGAGTCTAGAGTACACATGCAACCTTGCTAGAGGTAAACACCTGTAGGAGAAGGGGCTGCAGGTGAGGCAGGTTGTGTGGAAACTGGGAGACTGGGAAGGAGCTGGGCAGGGGGTGTCTCTCGTGGGGAAGCAGGTTGACAAGGAAACAAAGGGAGGCCAGAGACCTCCATGGGACAGCAGCTTCTGGAAAATTCTGGTGGTAAGACTGAAGGATGGATGTGGGTGGGAGGGGGAGGGAAAATGAGAGAGAGGAAGAGATGGCCCTTCTGGGGGGAGGTGGAGAGAAAAGGAAGGGGGAAGGGGAGTGAGGGGACGAGAGGGGAGGGAAAGGAGGAGGAAGAGGAGAGGGCAGAGGAGGGGGAAGAGGGAAGGGGAGAAGGGGAGGGGAAAGGAGGGGGAAGAGGGGAGAGGAGGGGAGGGAAAAGAGGAAGAGGGGAAAACAGAAGGGGAGGGGAGTGAGGAGAGGGGAATGGGGGAGGGGGAAGGAGAAAGAGGGGAAGGGGGAAAAAGGGAAGGGGAGGGAAGGGAGAGGAGGGGAGTCAGAGGAGGGGAAGGGGAAGAGCAGAGCTGGCCCTGTTGCGGGAGGGGGGAGTGGGGCAGGAGTGGGAGTGGGAGTGGGCTGCAGCTGGAGCGGGAGCAGGGTCTGGGGTCTTGGTGGTTCTAAGCAGGTCAGCCTGGGATGCAGCTCGGGAAGAGGGTGTCGCTCTCACAGTGCAGGGGGCAAGTGTAGAGGATGGAGCAGAGGCCAGGGCTGGACCAGCAGTGGAGGGGGGTGGTGAAGGGAGACTTGCAGGCAGGCCCAAGTAACCAGGTCCACCCCATGGGGTCACTCACTTGCTTCTGTTAATTTCTTTATTCATCGACACCAACTGTTTTAAGATAAATCCTCAAGTGGAACCACTGTGTCACATTCGGAACCTTGTGGAGTCTCAGTTTCCCCCAGGACGTGTCCCCCGCGTCTCCACCACCAGCAGGGATGTGATGCTAAGTCAGGGGGGCCAGGCCCCGGGAGCGCAGGGGAAGTGTGGACGGTGGGGCGCAGGGCCCAGGGCTGGCACCCGAGGTGGCTGTGGAGACCAAACCCCTCCCCAGCCCCGTGGACACCCTGTACCGGGCCTGACCGGCCTCCTTCTGAACCTCCTCCTGAACCTCCAGGACCCCCCCCCCCACAGCCCTCCCCCAACCCTGCCAATCTCTCAGAGCTCAGCTTACCACCTCTGCCTCAGGCAGGCCTCCCCAGGGCCACAGAACCCAGTGGTCATCAGGTACGGGCAGGGCTGGGTTGTGCCCCCTCTGGCCACTCAGCACCTGTCTCCTTGCCTGTGTTGGGGCCATGCCACCTTGGAGGGTGTGCTGTTCCCGGGAGAGCTCAGAGCTGGGCGGGTGGGAAGGGGCTGGAGCTTCTGGAGGCAGAGGGAGGGGCTGGAGCAGCAGAGAGGCTTCACCCCCAGAACCCCCTCTGTTCCAGTGCTCCCTGAGTGTCACCTGGAGTCCCAGGAACCCACTTCACAGATGTGACCCTGGAAGGCTGCTGTTCCCAGAGTGTTGCTTTATGGCCGCACAAGTCCCGTGGCCTGCCCCTTCTCCCTCCAGCCAGAGGTGCTGCCTCCGCCCCTTTGCACACACTGTCTGCCCAGCATCCACCCCAGCTTCTGGAGTTCTGCTCCAGGACCCGGGGAGCCTCCCCTCATGCTCGCAGCTCTTGTTCACTCTAGAGGGTCTCTGCTCCAAGCTCCTATCCTATCCCAGCATCCAGAACACTCTACGGCAACTGCTTGTCTCTCCTACCTGTGCACCTGCCCCGTGGGCATCCCAGTATCCCTGGGGACAAACACAGGGCCAGGTACACAGCAGGTGCTCAACACATGCTTGCTGGGCCGATACAGGACCGAGCAAGTCCTGGGCCCCATCCTGTGCAGCTGTCATGTTGCCGTGGACAATGAGGAAGGAGCGGGGGCTTCAGGCGCCGGGGGAAGTGACCCTGAAGGGGGCGGCTCACTGCTCTACCCCTCCTTCCGAAGGATGGAGAATTTCAGTTGCAGCCTCATATACCTCAGAGCCCCAGACACACAGCCTGGCTCTGGGGCTAGAGCCCCGTCTCTGAGGGAGGGCTGGTGAGGGTCTGAGGTGGACCTGGGGTGGCCATCATGTGGCCACCCTCCTGGCCCAGCCAAGCCGAGCACCTCTTCTCCCTAAACTCTGGGCTTTGGGCTCCTGCATCTGTTTCTACTTCTTGGCCGTCCTCCCTGCACCTCCTCTCCCTTCGCTCCAACTCCAAAACCTGCCTCCCTTCGCTGTGACTCGGAGCCTTCCCTCCTGCCCTAGGGGACCCCAAGGGGACCCCACGCAGTGCTGCCAGGAGGGGGGCACAGGGACAAAGGCGCAGCCCATGCGACCCTCATTCTCCCTCCCAGGACCAAGGGACAGAGGAGGAGCAGTGTTCAGATGTCCACAGGGCAGCCATGGTCTGTAAACAGGGTGCAGTGATGCTGGTCAGGGAGAAGTGGCCTCAGGGGGCTGCTCGGTGAGAGCAGGAAGGCCTGAGGGCACGGTCCTGTAACCGCGGGGTCTGGGCCAGCACTGACGGGTAGGCTGGTAAAGGCTCAATGAACTCGCTCAGCAGGCTAGCAGGTGAGAACCTGGACACCACGTGCTCAGGCTGTCTGATGCTTTGCCTTTATTCTAAAATGGGCTAAAAGGGTCTGAGCACTGCCACAGGGCTTAGAATAGGTTCCGCCTAAGAGACCACAAGTCCCTCGTGTCCCCAAGACCCGGGATACTGCCTGGCCCCCGTGGTGCTGGATGGCCTCCAAGGGGCGGCGGGACAGGCCATGTGGTGCCGTGCGGCTCATGAGAGCAGCCGGTCAGTGGGCACTCACACCAGCACCCCTGTGTGCTGTAAGACGGTTTCAAAGGAAAGCCAGCCTGGGAACCCCACCAGCGTGATGACATCCCTGCCGTGGGCTCAGTGGTGAGGGCACTGGACCCTGAGCTTCAAGGCACTCGTCAAGGAGTTTTAGAAAAGAAACATGGCCAGGCCAGGGTCTTGGCGCTTCCAAAAAAGCAGCCCGTGAACCGTGTGACGCAGAGGAAGGGGACAAAGCCCGCTGTTACGGAAAGGGCTCACAAACCCAGGCCCAGGCTCATAAAAGCGAGGCCCAGGCTTGAAGCAGTGTTGTCTTCAACACAAGTTTGGCCACAGAGAGCCGTTGCTTAGAAAGCGAACAATGTCACAAGATCGCGCGGCCCACTGGAGCTGGCCCAAGGGGACCTGTGTCCTCTGCCTCCCTCAGCTTCAGGTGAAGGCGGAGTCTCAGACTGTAGCAATTAAGGCGACTGTAAAGTGCGGGCGCTCTGGCGCGCTGGGATGTGCTCCTGCTTTCCCTGACAGGTAAGCTTGGGGAGAAGACAGTCTCTCAGGGAAGAGGACAACGGAAGGAAGGGCTGGAGGTGCCAGGCCGGGGATCCTGGCAAAGAGAGACTCCAGGAAAGGCAGCTCTGAGGACAGCCAGGCCAAGGAGAGCAGGGCGCGGCCGCCTCATGCCCAGCCCGGGGAAGCGGGGTGTGGGCGAGGGCCAGCCCCGTAGTCCAGAGCGTGCACGCTCAGGCTTCCCTTAGGTCCCGGCTCATCTTCCCAGCTTGCCCTCCCCCGAGCCTCTGCACTTTGGGTCTCTTTGCCATTTGGCCTCCAGGGTCCCAGGGCAGCAGGAGACACTTCTGGCCTGCCCAGGGTGGGGTCTGCCCCCTGATTCCCGCACGCCTTCTGCACGCAGCGTGAATTGTCCCGCTCCTTGTGCTTGAGGGAAGCCCCCTTGACCCAGGAGCTGGCCCCATCCTGCTGCACCACCACTGCATCCCCATTTCCCAAGGAGGGGATCCTGGGCCTGGACCAGTCCCGGCCTCTGTGTCCACCCCACACTCTCCCAGGCTGCTTCACCGACGACCACATCTACAATCAGCATCTGTCCCGAGGACTCCGGTCCCCCTCCCTGCCCAGCTCCACACCTGCACACCAGATGCCCACTGGGCCCCTGCCAAGATGCCAGCTCTACAGGCCTCTCCACTGGGCTCCCTGTGGCCCATTCACCCTCCTCCCCCCCCCCCCCACCGTGACCACCCAACCCACACCCCCTCACCTGGCAAGAGGCAAGGGCAGTCCCTGTCTGGGAGTCAGTGTGTGGCTGAGTGGCAGTGGACCAAGCCCAGAACACCTCCTGCCCTGGTGTATTTCAGGCCTAACCCCATGTGCTGGCCGACATCTCTGAGCCCACAAGAACCCAAAGGCCTGAGCCTGAGCTCCCCTGCTCGCGTTCACGCTCTGCACCCAGTAGGAAAGGCTCTGCCTGGGCACGCCCCCACCGCCGGACCAGCTGCACCCCACCTGCTTTTCACCTGCTCAGTCTCATTTCACCACCCGCCGGCCTGTCAATGATTCAGGTAAGCCCATCGCATCCCCCCACGGGTGCCAGGGGCCTCCTCCCACAGCCCAGGCTGGGCACTCTGCTCCTGCGTGCACTCTACACGGTGTGTGCGACACTCCTCCCCTGGGCTGTGAGTGTAGGTGACTGTCCATCTCACCTGTCCAGGTGAGTGCTGGGTGTCCAGCCATCTCGTACTATTTAGGGTGGGGGATCCCTCCCTCACTCTCAGAACACCTGGTGGGGGCGACAGCGGGCCTGCTCGGTACTGCACGGGCTGCTGAGGCCACCTGTTGGGGGTGTAAGTGCCAGCCATCAACACCCAGAAGGGGCCCAGCGCTCTCACTGCACAATCCTGCTCGGCTTCTGCCCAACGGCCGTCCCGAGCGGGAGGAACACTCACCACACGATGGCCAGCCTGGGGATGGTGAACATGAGGGCCGGTTCATAGTCATCGATCATGTCCTGGGTCAGGTACCCGAAGTCCAGGGCCCTGGCCGAGGGACAGAGAGCAAGAGGGGTGAGCCTGTACCCCCACACCCACCACAGCCCACTGCACCCTCACCGCAGCTGTGCTCAGCACACGGTCAGGAAGGTGACGGGTGCCACGCCCTGCTCCAGAAGGCCCGAGCAGAGGCCGCTGGTGCTTACCCTTCCCCGTCTTTCCACCTGCCCAATCCCACCTCTGGGACAGAAGGTGCAGGGAGTGGGACGGTGTGCTTGCTGAGGAGGGGCCCACGGGGCAGCGACGGTGTCCAGCAAACAAAACACGAAAGCTCAAACCGTCATGGGCTTGCTTAGCCAGAAAACCGAAACAGCTCGAGTGCCAAGAATAAACGCGGAATGATGACACTGCCTCGCACGATGTAACACTTTCCGAGGAACGGACAATGCTCTCCTGGGTTCAGTCTCACACCCCAGGCAAAAACACAAGCGGCTTTCTCTACACTCTGTGAGCTGCTGCTGCTCGGGTCACATGACTATGGCTCCAAGTAAAAGTATTTCCTGCCATCTTATTTTTTAGCAACTTGAAATGTCTTTCAACACATAAACAGTGAATAACGTGCCTTTAGTTATGAAGTGATATGAAGCAATTTCAAGACTTCCCTAATACCACAGCACTAGTCAGACAGGAGAATCGTTCTAAGCTACGTCTTCATCCCAAAGTCCACTCAAAAATCTGACTTCAGTTACTGTCCAAGGCATGGCAAGAATACCAATGATTCACTCCACAAAATCTTGTTCAGGAGACCTTCGATCCAGCAGGGGCTTCATCCTGGCCTGCGGAGGTGAGGAAATGAGGAGGTGTGGAGAGGAGGATGGGGGTGAGGAGGTGTGACGGTGAGCAGGGTGGGGAGTTATGGTGAGGGGGTATAGAGGTGAAGAAGACATGGAGGTGAGGAGGTGTGGAGGTAAGGAGGTCAGGAAGCCATGGAGGTGAGGAGGATGAGGAGGTATAGAGGTGAAGATGGTATGGAGGTTAGGAAGGTATGGAGGTGAGGAGGTGTGGAGGCGAGGAGGTCAGGAAGGCAAGGAGGCAAGACGGTCAGGAAGGCGTGGAGGTGAAGAAGTAAGGAAGGTGTGGAAGTGAGGTGTGGAGGTGTGGAGGTCAGGAAGGTGTGGAGGTGAGGAGGTAAGGGATGTGTGGAGGTGAGGTGTGAAGGCGAGGAAGGTGTGGAGGTGTGGAGGCGAGAAGGTCAGGAAGGCGTGGAGGTGCGGAGGTGAGGAGGTCAGGAAGGCATGGAGGTGCGAAGGTGAGGAGGTCAGGAAGGCATGGAGGTACGGAGGTCAGGAGGTCAGGAAGGCATGGAGGTACGGAGGTCAGGAGGTCAGGAAGGCATGGAGGTGCGGAGGTCAGGTAGGCATGGAGGTGCGGAGGTGAGGAGGTCAGGAAGGCATGGAGGTGCGGAGGTGAGGAGGTCAGGAAGGCATGGAGGTGTGGAGGTGAGGAGGTCAGGAAGGCATGGAGGTGCGGAGGTGAGGAGGTCAGGAAGGCATGGAGGTGTGGAGGTGAGGAGGTCAGGAAGGCATAGAGGTGCGGAGGTCAGGAGGTCAGGAAGGCATGGAGGTGCGGAGGTCAGGAGGTCAGGAAGGCATGGAGGTGCGGAGGTCAGGTAGGCATGGAGGTACGGAGGTGAGGAGGTCAGGAAGGCATGGAGGTGCGGAGGTCAGGAGGTCAGGAAGGCATGGAGGTGCGGAGGTCAGGAGGTCAGGAAGGCATGGAGGTGCGGAGGTGAGGAGGTCAGGAAGGCATGGAGGTGCGGAGGTGAGGAGGTCAGGAAGGCATGGAGGTGCGGAGGTGAGGAGGTCAGGAAGGCATGGAGGTGCGGAGGTGAGGAGGTCAGGAAGGCGTGGAGGTGCGGAGGTGAGGAGGTCAGGAAGGCATGGAGGTGCGAAGGTGAGGAGGTCAGGAAGGCATGGAGGTACGGAGGTCAGGAGGTCAGGAAGGCATGGAGGTACGGAGGTCAGGAGGTCAGGAAGGCATGGAGGTACGGAGGTGAGGAGGTCAGGAAGGCATGGAGGTACGGAGGTGAGGAGGTCAGGAAGGCATGGAGGTGCGGAGGTCAGGAGGTCAGGAAGGCATGGAGGTGCGGAGGTCAGGTAGGCATGGAGGTACGGAGGTGAGGAGGTCAGGAAGGCATGGAGGTGCGGAGGTCAGGAGGTCAGGAAGGCATGGAGGTGCGGAGGTCAGGTAGGCATGGAGGTACGGAGGTGAGGAGGTCAGGAAGGCATGGAGGTGCGGAGGTCAGGAGGTCAGGAAGGCATGGAGGTGCGGAGGTCAGGTAGGCATGGAGGTACGGAGGTGAGGAGGTCAGGAAGGCATGGAGGTGCGGAGGTCAGGAGGTCAGGAAGGCATGGAGGTGCGGAGGTCAGGAGGTCAGGAAGGCATGGAGGTGCGGAGGTGAGGAGGTCAGGAAGGCATGGAGGTGCGGAGGTGAGGAGGTCAGGAAGGCATGGAGGTGCGGAGGTGAGGAGGTCAGGAAGGCATGGAGGTGCGGAGGTGAGGAGGTCAGGAAGGCGTGGAGGTGCGGAGGTGAGGAGGTCAGGAAGGCATGGAGGTGCGAAGGTGAGGAGGTCAGGAAGGCATGGAGGTACGGAGGTCAGGAGGTCAGGAAGGCATGGAGGTACGGAGGTCAGGAGGTCAGGAAGGCATGGAGGTACGGAGGTGAGGAGGTCAGGAAGGCATGGAGGTACGGAGGTGAGGAGGTCAGGAAGGCATGGAGGTGCGGAGGTCAGGTAGGCATGGAGGTGCGGAGGTGAGGAGGTCAGGAAGGCATGGAGGTGCGGAGGTGAGGAGGTCAGGAAGGCATGGAGGTGCGGAGGTGAGGAGGTCAGGAAGGCATAGAGGTGCGGAGGTCAGGAGGTCAGGAAGGCATGGAGGTGCGGAGGTCAGGTAGGCATGGAGGTACGGAGGTGAGGAGGTCAGGAAGGCATGGAGGTGCGGAGGTCAGGAGGTCAGGAAGGCATGGAGGTGCGGAGGTGAGGAGGTCAGGAAGGCATGGAGGTGCGAAGGTGAGGAGGTCAGGAAGGCATGGAGGTGCGGAGGTGAGGAGGTCAGGAAGGCATGGAGGTGCGGAGGTGAGGAGGTCAGGAAGGCATGGAGGTGCGGAGGTCAGGAGGTCAGGAAGGCATGGAGGTGCGGAGGTGAGGAGGTCAGGAAGGCATGGAGGTGCGGAGGTCAGGAGGTCAGGAAGGCATGGAGGTGCGGAGGTCAGGTAGGCATGGAGGTACGGAGGTGAGGAGGTCAGGAAGGCATGGAGGTGCGGAGGTCAGGAGGTCAGGAAGGCATGGAGGTGCGGAGGTCAGGTAGGCATGGAGGTGCGGAGGTGAGGAGGTCAGGAAGGCATGGAGGTGCGGAGGTGAGGAGGTATAGAGGTAAGCCAGGGAGGTGAGGCGTCCAGCTCTCCGTGCTGCCTTGTGGCGGCTACTCTGATGCTCCATCAGGGGAACCCCCTGCAGGAATGGGGTTCTGGGCCCAGAGGAAGGGGATGGTGGCGCTGAGGAAGGAGGCTGTAAGTGTGTCTGCTCGGGGAAGGCGGCTTGCAAGGGAAGGGCGCTGGAGGCGTCCCTGTGCCTGCGGCTGCCTCAGGGAGGAGCAAGGCCCTGTGGCAGTCAGGGGTGGCCTCACCTCTCCACCGTCTCGCAGAACAGCACGATGACCTCCTGCTGCACGTAGTACTCCCTGGGGGACTTCACGGGCACCATGGCCGAGACGTAGCTGCAGACACAGCCAGGGAGGTGAGTGCTGCCCCCACCACCCACATGTCCCCCCCCAAAAGAGCAACGTCTCAGATGAAAGCCAAATGTGCTTCAGACGTACACAGCTTCCAGTGTGACCGTTTGTGTCTGAAATCAAGGCTCCTCCCAGGGTCGTGCCTGGTCCAGAGCCTCCTGGCCCCCCAGCCCTGCCCCACCTGGCCCTGTGTGCCCTGAACCTGGCACTGCCCACTTTGTGACATCCCTGCCTAGGCACCAGCCTTCGTGAGAACGCAAGTGGATGGATGTGCGTGCAGGTGGAGACTGAGGGGTGGGGGTGGCCAGCACTGGGCAGGGTACGGGACCTCCTGAGCAAGCAATGCCTTGTCCCACCCTTCCCCAGGTGAGAACACGTCTCTGCTTCTAACTTCCCAGCCCTGATTGTTTCTTGTTATAAAATCTTTGGGACCTAGGGAAGCCAGAAAAGGATACAGAGCAAAAAACATCATTTGTGCTCCTGCCTCCTGGAGCACATCTGGGTTGCTTTCCTTCTCAAGTCATTGGCTTACACGATGGACAATCTGTACTAACTGGGACCCCCGTGGACGTAGATTTGGGGTCCCACTTTTTCTCATCTAACCCCGAGCATCTCCGCACCTGTGGGAGCTGGTGGCATGCCTGCCCCCCAGTCCTGGGCCTCTCCAAAGCCCTGCAAGGAGGCCCCCAGACCCCGCCTGTGTCCTCTGAGGTAGGAGCAGGTGAGTGCAGCCCGGGAAGAGTGGGCCGGGAGACACTGGCTGGAGAGCGGGGTGGGCTCTGCCTTGGCTCTCAGGCTGGGGACGGCAGCAGGCAGGAAGGGACGGGTGGAGCACAGGGTGGGTGGTGGTGGCGGGCACCATGTGATCCTAACCTGGGGAGGTGCCCTCACCCTCATCCCAGGGAGCTGGAGTGTCCCTGCGTCCAAGAGCCACGGCCCCCCTCCCTTGCTCCGCTGTATCCGGATCTGAGCACGTGGAGGTGAGGGCAGGTGATACTCAGGGTATCTGTGCAGGGAGCGGAGGAGCAGATGGGTGAAGGGGGCAGCTGGCGACCAACAAGCCCCATACGGTGAGCCCAGGCACTGGTGGGAGGCGAGGCGGGAGGTCAGAGGCAGGAGGCAGAGGTGAGAGGCCAGAGGCAGGAGGTCAGAGGCAGGAAGCGAGGTGGGAAGCGAAGCGGGAAGTGAGGCAGGTGGTCAGAGGCAGGAGGCGAGGCAGGAGGGGAGCAGCAGAGCCTCGGGCAGCACAGGTGGAGGCTGGCAGTGGCACGTCCACTCCGGGTGACTGTTACTTGCAGGAACCTCCCGGGTCTTTAGCGCTGGGGTGCATTAGGGAGAGGCAGAGGGGGTGGGCTGGACCCCTGGAAAGGTCACCCAGCCTGACACCCACGTCCCCCACCTCGTGGGTCCGGGGTTAACTACACGGACTGACAGCCCTGAACCAGCCCCCACTCCCCACTCCGTGCATCTGTCCAGACTGAAACATCGCGATGGGTGCTGCGGACCTGGCGCCTCCCCCAGACTCAGAAAGCAAAGGGCTCAGGGTCACCTCAGCTCGAACTCGGCAAACAGGACGTCGAAGTGCCTCAGCGCCTCCCTCATCTTCTCTGTGTAGGTGTTGAGGTCCCGCAGCGCCTGATCACGGAGGGCGCCCCGCACGTCCTCCAGGCTGCGGGTCAGCTCCTTGGCCAGCGGGCGCATGGCCATGCTCTCCAGCTCGCGGTTCATGATGATGGAGCCGGCGGCCAAGCACTGCGGGCAGAGAACACAGGTCAGGAGAGGCCTGGGAGTGACCAGCATCAGAGTCAGTTCCAGGGAGCCCTGGGAGCCTGACTGGCCTGGGGTCCTCCCCTCGGCTCTGCAGAGAGCGGGCGCTCTGACGGCCAGCCCTGAGGATGGTGGGCAGGGAGGCAAAGGAGCCATGGCCAGGCTCGGTGTGCCCGTCATCCCCGACACCCCTCCCCGAGTCTCATCTTCGGGGAATACCTTCACCTCATACCCTGGGGCAAGTGTCTCGAGGACATGCCACCTGCTCCCTCATGGTCTCTACGAAACCCAGGGCAGCCATGGCTGAGACGACAAAGACTCCCCCTGTGACGGTCCACACGCAGACCCAGACGCAGGCAGGGAGGGGAAGGCCAGCCAGGACTGTTGGCTCCATGAGGGGCCCCGGTCCTGTGACTCCTGTCCCCTCCTGCCCAGCCCACAGCTGGGTGCTCGGCACCCAGGAGCGCCCCGACACCACGTTCAGGGCCTCACTTCAGGCACAAGGCACTGGGGGTTGACCCTTCTGGGAAGTAAAGACACCTCACCTGCACAAATGCTCACTGACCTTCCACTGAGCCAAGACTCATCAGTGTGGGACTCCTGGCTCCTAGGCAGTAGGAGGGTCTGTGCCCACAAATCCACCCACACCTGTCCCGGGCTGTGGGGGGCAGATCGCAGGGCTGTGCAGGCTGCATGCATCCCCCCAACGACACGGGGTGCTCATCAGACCCGGGTCCTGGCTGAGGGGTGGCCGTGCAATCCCCACTTGGGGCTGTGGTGATGTGGGGCCCCCCTGCCCACCTCAGGCCTGCAATAGTCAACCGCACTAGTCGGCAGTGAGCCAGAGATGAGCTGAGACGAGAAGCACTTTCCTGGGGGGCAGAGCGCAGTGTCGCTGATTTCCCCACCCCCTAGAGGGGAGCGTGGAGGTGGCTGGTCCCGGGGCAGCCCACACAGGGGAGATGGCACCCTGAGTGCCACTGGGCATGGGACCTGCATCATGTCATGGCCCCACAGCTGTCCCTGTTCCAGGGACCCACTCTCCGGCAGGGAAAACTGACAGCGGGCAGAGGGACAGCCTGCCCCCCCCACACCAATCAGAGCGTGGGCAAGGATGCCCTCCCACCAGGCGGGTCAGAGGGGTAGGGTGGGGGACAGACGGGCCCAGGGCCATGTGGTGCCAGAGGAAGATGTGGCATCCCAGGGACACATCGGGAGCGAGGCGGAGGGGGCACAGACGTCAGGCTGTGAACCTCAGCAGGGCCAAGGGACGGGTTGCAAGATGGGGTATGGACAACAGCTGGCTGGGGCAGGGCAGGTCTTGCCACCACGGGGCGGGCTCCCTGCTCTCAGGCTGCAACCCCTCCAGTGGGAGATGAGGATGGAGGTCTGCGGGGCAGATGAGGGGTGGCTCCGGTAAGGCCACAAATGCAGCTCCCAGCCCCGTGGGCAAGGACGCCCCCTCCTGTTTGTGGGTGAGGTAAGAACCCCCTGGGGGTCTGAGAACCTCCCAGAAATCGCTCGTGAAGCTCTGTGTCCATATTTGTGTGTGTAGATCTGGGGAGCGGGCTCGTGACTTTCCCAGACCCTCATAGGGGCGTGTGGCCTCACAGGCTCAGAACGCGCCATCCATAACCCCCAACAAGCGGTTATGACCCCTCGAAGGGAGGACACCAGGTCCCTAACCCCCGCAGGTGCACACAGGTGAGCTACACAACGCCCCACCCTGTGACCCGGGACCCAGGTGGCTGCCCACTACCTCGGCACCGAACCACAACTGGCCCGCCAGGTTGTCGTGCCGGATCTCCTCGGGAAACTTCACGCAGAAATCCCGCGGGGCTCGGTCCTGGGGGATGCACACGTCCATGATCTGGTTAATGATGTTTAACACGTTGTCCTGCAACAGAAACGGAGAAAGTGCACTAAGACACAGCTGCTGCTGGAGGCTTTCAGGGGTTCTTGAAAAATATGAAAAACACACCGAGGCACGTCGTGGTTCTTTAAGCTCACGAGGGTGATCCGGTAACAGAGCCCTGCTTGCTCTGCGATGGCTACAGAAAGTTCAAATGCTCCTAAAGCGTGTGGAGTGAACGTCCTGCCTCCCCGCCTCCCCGGTCCCGCTGATCACGCTCACGGAGGCTAGGCAGGCGTGGAGGCCTGGGGGAGCCTCCCCGTTACCACGAACCCATGAGCGGCTGCTCACCCACACCAGGCTCCCCGCGGCCGAGGCCACAAGGACTGTCCCTGAACAGCTCTCTGAACACCGGGACGTGACTCTTACAACAGAGCTCGAGAAACGGTGTGGCTCGGTGGACAGACACACAAGTGGTTGATTTTACCGCTAACTTGCTGTACGGCTTCTATCAACATCACAAGCCTGTGTTGTCCTGGACGTGGCCACAGCACAGACAAGATCAGCTGTCAGGGAATGACACCGCCAGGAGACCATCTGCAAAACCAGCCTTCTCCAACCCGCCACACTGCGCTCCAAGGCCCGTCCCATGCGAGGAAAAGGGCCTCACCCAGCCCCAGCGACCGCAGGAGCCTCGCAGTCCGGGCTGGACAAAGCCGCCACCCTCTCTGGACCTCGGTTTACTCCTGTGTAGACGGAGCCGGCAGAGCACAGCAGGTCCCTGCTCCTTCATCCTTCATCCAGGCAGCATCCCCTCCAACTCCTCTGGAAGCAGCAGATCAATCAGCCGGCGAGGAAGAGGTGCCCCCTCCCTCCCACCCCTCACGGCTGCGCAGCCTGGGACAGGCTGCTTAACTTCTCTGACCCTCCGGGCAGCCCGCGGAAGGAGACCTAGATTCCTGGGCTGTCAGGCAGGCAGGCTGTGTGAGCTACGGTCTGTAACACCCGGTGAACTTGCCGCTTCCCGGTCTGCTGGACACTGACGGCCTCTCTGATTCTCCACCACCAGAAACAACGCTGCCCTCACAGCTGTGGTGCGCGACACAGAGGGGTCACTTATGTCCTCAGGATCCACTCGTTTACGAAAGTGGGACCACAAAATCCAGAGTGTGCCGGGCACTGATGGGCTCCAGTTACAACCCAGAGAACTGCTCTCCAGAAAGACAGGCCTAGCTAACGCCCTTGCCCTGGCAATTTGACATCTCAACACCCTCCTTTCTGCCCTCTGAGGCCCGACTTTCATTTTTTTTAGGAAGCAGTCACCACAGTGGGAAGCATGACCTTTCTAATGCAAAACGTCAGCACACTGAGCTCTGACAACACAAAAAATAGAAATAAAATTCAACCAGCATCAAGTGCTACTACCAGGAGTTCTTTTTAAAAGGTTTTCTGGGCAGGAAGGCCCTTCTCTCGTGATTCAACAAACTAATGAATAATCAGCACCATCACGACTGTTAGCGCCCAGTCAACGTCTGCTACCAGAAGAGCCAGGGCTCTGACCTCTGGTGTGGTGCTTGCCCCAGCTGCACGCCCTGCCTGGCCCACCAGGACATCAGTGCCCGGAGGGCGAGGGCAGGTCTCCTTCTGTTCTCCGACGGGTCCCCAGTGCCCAACAAACAACTGCGGGACCTCTAATTCCAGCCAACACAGAGAAACAGGAACCAAATCGACCTCCCTTGAATGATGACCACAGTAATGGGGAAAATAAGACAATGGTTCTCAAGACACTGGTCATCAGGCAGCCAAGTGGCCCCGAGGAAACAGGCAAGGCGAGAGCTGTGACCGGCTGGCTTACAACCCAGAGTGACCCTTCAGCTCCTGGACCGGAGAGAGGGGACCCCAGTGGGACCCAGCAAACGCCCTCACTGAAGGGAAGAGCTAAGCATCCTGGGGCCTGGGGCAGCTAGAATCGAGAGAAGAGAGAGCTGCCCAGAGAAAACCCTGCAGACCCGGGAGCAGGGGAGGGACACGGGCTGGCAAGACCAGGAAGGAGGCACAGACACCATACAGGGAGCTGTTCACAGGGCACTGGGCAGAGCACCCAAAAGTGTCTTGCCTCAGTGGGGAGGGTGGTTAGCCCAAGACTGAACTCAGCTCTGATCCCACCTAACGTCTTAAAAAACAGGATCCGAGAGGATCAGACCATTTGTACATAACCAAACCACGTTACAAAACCAAGGCCAGAGAGACGTACAGGGACGTAAAAATGTTCAGCTCCCAGAAAGGCCAGATTCACAACACCAGGCATTCAATAAAAAAAAAAAATCACCAGGCTTGCAAAGAATTAAGAAAATATGACACATGATAAAAAAGAAAAACCAAGCCTGGCTGAGGCAGGTGGCACAGTGGCTGTCAGGGACACGGAGATCCCCTTCCAAGTGACTCCTGCGTGTTCCGTTAGCTGAGACCGTGAAGACATAAAAAGGACCTGAGCTGATCTAGAGATGGAAATTACAATATCTGAGTTGAAAACAAACACACTGGATGGGATTCAGCCCAGATCAGACGTTTCAGAAGAAAAGAACAATAAACTTGAAGACAAAGCAACTGAAACTCTCCAATAAGCCCAAGAAAGAAATAATTATAACACAGCTCATTGCTGAGCGGAGCGGTCAGACTTCAGGATGTCAGACATATCATGCAAGACCCAAGAGAAGGAATGGGACAGAAAAAATATTTGAAGGAATTATGGCCAGTTTTTGTCCAATTTTATGACAACTGTAAACACGAGGTCCAAGAAGTTCAGTGAACCCAAAGTGCAAGAAACAGGAAGAAAATTACACCAAAGCACAGCATGATGATATGGATGGAAACCCGTAAAAAGAGGCCTTACAAGTAGTAAGAGAAATAGATGCTATCCACGCAGAGCAGAGGCAGAGGTGACCCTGGCTTTCTCGCTGGAAGAGTATGCGTGAGAAGGCAGGGGGGCTCTGTGTCTCAAGCCCTGAGTAGCTATGAATCCAAGGATCCCTGGTCTGCCCGACAGCACGTGTCTGTGAAAAGCCTGTGACAGCTGGTACCATGCTCAGTGGGGAAAACCGCACGCTCTCCCCAGTACTGACCTACAGATTCCGTGTGATCCCACTCAGCGGGCTTTTTTGCAGACCTCTACAAGCACTTTCTAAATCCCATACAGAAATACAAAGAACTTAGAACAGCCACAACTTTGAAATAGAAGAACAATGTTGGAGATCTGACACCATGGGATTCTAAGACCCAGGAGAGCTGTTGTGATCGAGACAGCGTGGTACTGGCCTGAAGACAGTTCGAGGGGACAGAACAGACAGCCCAGAAACAGACCCCCACCTATTTGGAAAACTGATTTTCCCAAAGGTGCAATAACACTTTTCAGTGGAGAAAGGATATTGTCTTCTCAACACCTGATGCTGGAACAACAGGAAATTCATTTTCAAAAAAAGCCACAAAAATGTGGGTCCAGTCCTCACACTATATGCTGACGTTAAGTCACCATGGATCACAGACCTCAATGTAAAGCCTGAAACTTAGAACTTCTAAAGGAAAACACGGGAGACAATCTGATGACCTTGAGTTAGGCCGAGACTTCTTAGAACACCAAAAGCATGACCTACAAAGGGAAACATGGATAAACTGGCTTTCATCAAAATCTAAAATTTATGTCCTCCAAAAAACTAGGCAGAGAATGAAAGACAAGCCACAGACTGGGAGAAAAAAATACAAATCATAATGAGTTGAGGACTGGTGCCCAGAATATATAAAGAACTCTCCAAAGTCAATATGGAAACAAAGAATTCAATTCAAAGAATTCAAGAGCTGTGAGGAGCGCGGCCGTGGCAAGAGCTGTCAGCCCTCCTGGGCTACCCGGCCTCGGTCCCTGCTGGGTACAGCTCTCGGGACACCAAATGCACACATGTTGCCGCACCTGCCCTCAGGTGTGGCACATTGCAGACAGGACGCTGGGGAGTGCAGTCAGGGCACAGCAGGGACCCCTCCCTCCCCGAGAACCCACCTCTTCCATGGTGGGCACCAGCCCCTTCCAGCGCGGGGAGGCTCGAGGGTGTCCCTCTTCAGGTGTGGCCCTGTTCACATCACAGATCAGCAGCAAGGTGCCTCTGCCCCCACCGTGACCCCGTTAACGAGCTACACTTGGGTGCAAGGTCTGTTGGCACATGGTGCCATTTAATATTCTTCATTGAAGCATCTAAAATTATACTCCCTTGATGGCAAAAGTTACAGTGTGGCTTAGGAAAAACAGGTCGATGACGATGCTGGAATCCAACCCAGAGCAAATTCAAGCCCATCTGCATCATGAAATCCAAATCCCACTGTGTCAGTGCCCGGGGGCCACCATAACAGCACCACACCCGAGGGCTCCAAGTTTACGCCTCACGGGCCTGGAGCCTGGGAGTCCGAGACCCAGTTGCGGGTGGGCGGGTTCCCTTTGAGGCCTCCCTCCTGGGCTTGTGGAGCATCCTCTCCCCGTGTCCTCACATGATTGTCCTTTTGCATTCTGTGACCTAATCTCCTCTTCGTACAAGGACACTGGTCAGACTGGACCAGGACCCACCCTAATGACCTCATTTTACCTTAATTATGTCTTCAAAGACTGGGGGGTAGGTCTTGAATGTATGAGTTTGGGGGAGACAGAGTTCAGCCCATCACAACAATCCAGGATTCATTTTGCCTTCCTGAGCTATGATTTCTAATCTTTCATGGTTTCTGAAGCCAGAAAGAACACAAAACACGCAAATGTCATTAGAAATCCACCTGCAAACTCACGTATGCCCCAGTCCACAATTTTCACGAAATAAAAGGTCATTTAGGTGAAAACGAAGGACTCCGACTCCTTCTAAGGTTAGAGCCAATGAGGTGGGACCGCCGTGAGGGTCCCTGGTCTTCTCCACCTCACCAGCTCCCAGCCCTTTGCTGCCTCACCCTCCCATGTCGCCCGCGGAGAGCCGGTTCCATTGCTCCTTATAAACCCAGTCCATGTGCTTCTCACAGCATTGCTCTTGTGAGAAGATAAAAGGAGGCTCCTGTTCTTTGAGCATCTCCTCTGTACCTGGCCTTTGCCTGGAGACTTTACCTAACAGACCCCATTATGGGGCAGAAAGGTTTGAGATACCACACCCCAGGAGCAGCGCCTGTGACAAGAGAAGTCCACTGACAGGGGGTGAATATGGATGGGACTTCCGCGGTTCTGGGGCCCAGCAAGCCTCCGCCCCCACCTGGAGCAGGCTGAGTGCGTAGCATGGGGCAGAAGTGGGCTGCAGCCGAGTGCTGGCTGCCCCTCACCTGCCCCTCACCTGCCCTCCTCCTCCCCAGTGAGCAGGTGGCTCGTGCTGTGGGTCTCGGGGGCCACCACAGCCTGCAGCTCCCACCTGCACTCATAGGGGGCCAAGCAGCCGGAGACCAACCACCTGTCAATTGCTAGCTGAGCAAGCACATGGTCACGGAGCGCTGGCTCCCGTTCTGGCTGGACTTGGCGTGCGTGAGGCCCCCAAGATTCACTGGAGACAGGAATGAGACTTCCCAGGAGGAATTAAGTGGTGAGGCCATCGCCCAGAGGACCGTTGTGGAGACCTCCCCCATGCCCTGAGGAAGACAAAGCTCCCAGACCAGAAGGACTAGGCTTCCTGAATGTAGCCCGGCACTCAAGCCAGAGTGCTGACTCAGACAGAACTGAATGGGATCCACCCAGAGACCCACACGTGGACGCCTCCAGGAGCCCCTGGAGGGCTAAGCCAGGCCAGGCTGCTGCCACTAAGCACGCTCCACACAGATGCCCCACGCTCAGCTGAGGGCTGTACTCAGGCTGATGGGGCCCCAAGATGCCCCAGACACCCAGACTAGAAGACTCAGGGATATGTGTCCGAGGCCAGGGTCACAGACAAGAGTGAGACGAGGAGAATGGGGGCATTGCCCACCCTCCACACAGGCAGACCCTCTTTAAGTGACTGCTGTTGAATGAATGAATGAATGAATGAATGAATGCACAAACGAACACTCCAGCATTGTGACAGTCAAATAGAATGTGAAACAGCAGCCCAAAGCAGAAGACAAAATGCCCTGTTTCAAGACAAATGTTAGAAATGAAGACACTTTCCAACTTAAATGCCTGAGCTTTGTAGAAATTCACTAGCACAGGAGCCCTTACACAGCCCACGGCCCTCGTAAGTGGCCAGTTAAACAAATATGTTACTATGATGAGTCTTTATAAAATTGTAGCATGTACACAAAGGCATCCCTGCTAACTCCGCTTTCCTGGGTGGGCGGCAGAGCACACGGCCAGGATCCATGACGCGGCAGCCACGATTTCTAACTGTGCCGTTGTGTGTACAGGAGCTCCGCCTGGGGCCCGCGCTGTCCTCTGAGAGGCCCGCGCAGCGCTGGCCCAGGGCAGGTGTCCAGGCTCCTGGCCATCAGGAGTGTTCCCGGCTCCTCAGCAGTGCCTCCCTGTCCACGCCAACGCTGTGGTGGGTGCTGACACCCCTTCCCCCTGGGGGCCTGCAGTTTGGGCCGAGCCAGGGAGAGGCGCCTGCGGGACCAGCCCCAGCGAGAGGCCAGCTCCATGTCTCTAAGGAGCTTCCCCAGCAGACAACACCCCACACGTGTTGTCACAACATACTGCTGGGAACAGAGCGAGTCCCACCTGACTCCCCGGGAGAGAGAGGATGCTGGAAGCTGGCACCTGCTTCCTCTGCCCTTCGTCCCCCCAACACCCCCCCCACCCCGTACCTTTTCCCTTCACTGATTTTGCTTTATCTGTGTTCACTGGGGAAAATGCCAGCTGGCCGTGAGCACGATTATATGCTGCCTCCTGTGTGTCCTCCTAGTGAATCATCGAACCTGGGATGGTCCTGGGACCCTGACACAGGACTCTTAAGAGAGGAGTGAGAAATTAAAGATGCTCGTGCAAGATCCTCCCCACGCGTAATTCCAGAGCAGTTTTCCTTTCTGGTTTTTACCCTGTTGAGGCTCTATGAAGCACCCAGCTTAGCTGCTACCCCATTTGGTCAGTTTGTGTAACTTGCGATTACATCAGCCAGTGAACTGGCCAGTCCACTGCAGAGGGCACAGAGCTGCGGTGGGGGAAGGTGTAGGCAGGGGTGCAGGTGGGGGGCGCAGGCAGGGATGCTGGGGAGGCCTCTAAGCTGAAAGGCTGGTGTGCTGCAGGCACAAGGTAGGACATCCTCTGGTGGGAAAGGGAGAGCACTGATGGCCAGGCAAGTCCAGAGACCCCTCTGGCCCCTCCAGTCTCCCAGGAGAGGGGAGGGCCTCCTGGTCATTCTGGGGCCAGCCAGGACCTGCTCCTCCCACCAAATCCTTATCTGACTCCTCCTGCTTAAAACACATAGTGGCATGCTGGCTTCTGCGGCATCCCTCCCACCACATCCTGACCTCCCTGTGATCTGGAAAGCACACCCCAGTTCCCCTCCCAGGGCAGAGAGAATCCAGCAAGACTTGTGGGCAGAATACAACAAAATGTTCTGGAACTTTGTGAAAGACCTTGACTGTCCCTTGACAAAACTGCATCACGCCTCAGGCTCTCACACAGGTCGTTGGCTAAACTGGGAGGACATTTCTAGCATTGCTTCCAGAACCAGCTCTTTTTTTTGTGCAAACACTGCAAGACTCTGAGCCCCCCCCCACTTCCCGTGAGCTCTACGAGTGCCCCCACCCCACCCCACCTGGCCCCTTTCTTTGCTGGCTGCTCCCTGGCTAAGACCCTGCTGGCTCCCAGTCATCCCGCCTCCCCTTACATCTGCTCTGCAAGAGTGCCCTGTGCAAGCTGCGCTTGTCGCCTGGCTCTCTTCCCCACACCGGCCTGCTCAGGGTGGTCCCTCCTCCAGGTCCGGGGTGCAGCTGGACCAAGGGGCACCCGGCATCTCGCTCAGGCTACCCTGATATGTGCTCACCACTTGTGAGCAGGCAACCAAGCCTCAGGTTCCCCCACGACAGGCCCCTTGGCCCCACGCCCACTCACCTGGCAGGAGCGGAACTGGCTGACGAGCAGCGTGCACCGCTGCGGGTCCTTCCGCCCGTCCAGGCTGTCCAGCTCGGCAGCCACCTGGTTCAGCTCCTCGTCCGCATAGTAGAACTGGGCAAGCAGCTGCGGGTCCGACCTCTGCAGGGGAGAGAGGTCTGGGAGTGAACGAGAGCATCACCCCTCACAGGAAGCCCCACACCTGTCCTAACCCCCCCCCCACTACCCACCCCTGTCTGCATTTCAGCCCACAGGGCTGTGCCCACTTCTCAGAAGGCTGCCCAGACGGCGGGGGCCCAGAGGACAGAAATTCTGTGAGGAAGCCAGATTCCAGGCCCAAAGCTTCCAGTGGTGGGAAGATTCACAGACGAGGGGCTCATGAAGAGTGGGGTCCAGGCTGCAATGGCTCTGAATAAGTAGTTTTTATTCATGAAATGAGACTACAATGACAGACAGCAGGTGAAGGAAGTGGCCCAGACTAACACAACACAATTTCCTCAAATGAAGCCTCATCAGTGGTTGCCAACCCCTGCTCTGCCCTCTAGAATCTTCTCCGCCTTCAGCCCAGTTTCCATAATGCCAGAAAATGCCAATGCTCTGTGGCAGGAAGCCCCTTCCTCAGGGGCTCTCCTCTCACCCTGCTTCCAGCAAAACCTGGGTGTCCCGCTCCCCTGATGGGTCTGCAGACAGCCTTGAACCCGCTCACCACTCTACTGCAGCCTCAGCAGCCTGCTGCCCCACACACCTCCCTGCTCCCTCCACACACCAACCTGCCCCTCCCACACACCTGCAGCTCCATCCACACAACCACCTGCTCCACTCACACACCAGTCTGCTCCCCTCACATACCTGTTGCTCCCTTCACACCAGCCTGCTCCCCTCACACACCGGTCTGTTCCCCTGACACACCAGCCTCTCCCTCCACACACCAGTTTGCTCCCCTCACACACCAGCCTGCGCCCTTTACACACTTGCCTAGTCCCCTAACATACCTGCTGCTCCCCTCACACACCAGTCTGCTCCCCTCACACACTTGGCCTGCTCCCCTGACACACCTGGCCTGCTCCCCTGACACACCTGGCCTGCTCCCCTCACACAGCAGTCTGCTCCTCTCACACACCGGCTGCTCCCCTCACACACTCGGCCTGCTCCCCTCACACACCGGCCTGCTCCCCTCACACACGTCTGCTCCCCTCACACACCAGTCTGCTCCCCTCACACACCAGTCTGCTCCCCTCACACACCAGTCTGCTCCCCTCACACACCGGCTGCTCCCCTCACACACTCGGCCTGCTCCCCTCACACACCAGTCTGCTCCCCTCACACACCGGCTGCTCTCCTCACACACTCGGCCTGCTCCCCTCACACACTCGGCCTGCTCCCCTCACACACCAGTCTGCTCCCCTCACACACCAGTCTGCTCCCCTCACACACCTGGCCTGCTCCCCTCACACAGCAGTCTGCTCCCCTCATACACCAGCCTGCTCCCCTCACACACTTGGCCTGCTCCCCTCACACAGCAGTCTGCTCCCCTCACACACCAGTCTGCTCCCCTCACACACCAGTCTGCTCCCCTGACACACCAGTCTGCTCCCCTCACACACCAGTATGCTCCCCTCACACACCGGCTGCTCCCCTCATACACTCAGCCTGTTCCCCTCACACACCAGCCTCTCCCTCCACACACCAGTCTGCTCCCCTCACACACTTGGCCTGCTCCCCTCACACAGCAGTCTGCTCCCCTCACACACCAGTCTGCTCCCCTCACACACCTGGCCTGCTCCCCTCACACACCAGTCTGCTCCCCTCACACACCAGTCTGCTCCCCTCACACACCAGTCTGCTCCCCTCACACACCGGCTGCTCCCCTCACACAGCAGTCTGCTCCCCTCACACACCAGCCTGCTCCCCTCATACACCGGCCTGTTCCCTTCACACACCCGGCCTGCTCCCCTCACACACCGGCCTCTCCCTCCACACACCAGTCTGCTCCCCTCACACACTCGGCCTGTTCCCCTCACACACCTGGCCTGCTCCCCTCACACATCAGTCTGCTCCCCTCACACACCAGCCTGCTCCCCTCACACACCAGCCTGCTCCCCTCACACACTTGGCCTGCTCCCCTCACACACTGGCCTGCTCCCCTCACACAGCAGTCTGCTCCCCTCACACACCAGTCGGCTCCCCTCACACAGCAGTCGGCTCCGCTCACACAGCAGTCTGCTCCCCTCACACACCAGCCTGCTCCCCTCACACACCAGCCTGCTCCCCTCACACACCGGCCTGCTCCCCTCACACACCTGGCCTGCTCCCCTCACACACCTGGCCTGCTCCCCTCACACACCTGGCCTGCTCCCCTCACACACCAGTCTGCTCCCCTCACACAGCAGTCTGCTCCCCTCACACACCAGTCTGCTCCCCTCACACACCAGTCTGCTCCCCTCACACACCGGCTGCTCCCCTCACACACTCGGCCTGCTCCCCTCACACACTCGGCCTGCTCCCCTCACACACCAGTCTGCTCCCCTCACACACCAGTCTGCTCCCCTCACACACCAGTCTGCTCCCCTCACACACCGGCCTCTCCCTCCACACACTAGTCTGCTCCCCTCACACACTCGGCCTGCTCCCCTCACACACTCGGCCTGCTCCCCTCACACACCTGGCCTGCTCCCCTCACACATCAGTCTGCTCCCCTCACACATCAGTCTGCTCCCCTCACACAGCAGCCTGCTCCCCTCACACACCAGCCTGCTCCCCTCACACACTTGGCCTGCTCCCCTCACACAGCAGTCTGCTCCCCTCACACAGTCGGCCTGCTCCCCTCACACAGTCGGCCTGCTCCCCTCACACAGCAGTCTGCTCCCCTCACACAGCAGTCTGCTCCCCTCACACAGTCGGCCTTCTCCCCTCACACAGTCGGCCTTCTCCCCTCACACAGCAGTCTGCTCCCCTCACACACCAGTCGGCTCCCCTCACACACCAGTCGGCTCCCCTCACACAGCAGTCGGCTCCCCTCACACACCGGCCTGCTCCCCTCACACACCGGCCTGCTCCCCTCACACACTGGCTGCTCCCCTCACACACTGGCTGCTCCCGTCACACACTCGGCCTGCTCCCCTCACACACTCGGCCTGCTCCCCTCACACACCAGTCTGCTCCCCTCACACACCGGCTGCTCCCCTCACACACTCGGCCTACTCCCCTCACACACCTGGCCTGCTCCCCTCACACACCTGGCCTGCTCCCCTCACACACTCGGCCTGCTCCCCTCACACACCTGGCCTGCTCCCCTCACACAGCAGTCTGCTCCCCTCACACAGCAGTCTGCTCCCCTCACACACCAGCCTGCTCCCCTCATACACCCGGCCTGTTCCCTACACACCCGGCCTGCTCCCCTCACACACCGGCCTCTCCCTCCACACACCAGTCTGCTCCCCTCACACACTCGGCCTGCTCCCCTCACACATCAGTCTGCTCCCCTCACACAGCAGCCTGCTCCCCTCACACACCAGCCTGCTCCCCTCACACAGCAGTCTGCTCCCCTCACACAGCAGCCTGCTCCCCTCACACACCAGCCTGCTCCCCTCACACAGCAGTCTGCTCCCCTCACACACCAGTCTGCTCTTGCTCCCTCTGGCCTCAGGCAGGCATGGCTTGTTCCCTTAGGTCTGAGTTTCCAGGATTAGGAGAAACCCTCAGTAGAAGTGATGGAGCCCTGAAGCTATTCTTGTAAGTCTGTTCTTCATGACCATACAGAGAACAGCAAAGGAAAAGGAAAGACGCCAAATCACGCAGGTGTTCAGATCGTTGTAAAAATCACGTGCGTATACCCGGCACGGCTGACCCAGAAGTTGGCACACAATTGTGTTTATAACCTAATCTCGTTAAATGTAGAGTAACTTATTTTCATAATTTTTGGTGGCCCTTTTTTTCCCACCAAAAGGGTTCCCCGCCACCCTGGCATTCCGCCCCCTCCCGTGTGTGGCCAGTCCACGGCGGCTTTTCCCGGCTCAGGGGTCTGGTCCTTCAGTGCCTGACTCAGTCAGCCCTCCGTGCTGGTCCAGGGAGGAGCCTCCAGATGCGGCACAGAGACCCAGGACGCGGGTGCCCAGCCGAGGTGACTGGCCCCGGAGGTGGGCATGTGACCGGCAGGGCCAGGGAGGACTTTCCCAGGATTGTCCGGCAGAGGATCGGAGAAGAGCCTGTTCTTTCAGCCACTCACCCAGCACTCTGCCAGGGTTGCAGGGGTCAGGGCACGGCCTGGGTGAGGCAGACCCAGACTGCCCACCCCCCACTGGTGTCCCAGCATCTCATGACCTCTCTGGTCTCGGGAGCCAATGCAGCCCCTCAGAGGGCTCCGCTGACTTGCCCGGGTTCCCATCACACCTAGGAGGGTAACCAGGGTCCCCTCTGTGATGAACCAGGGACAGGATTGGGGTCAGGGGCTGGGCAATACTTTTTGCCTCTTTCCTGTTCCACTGACCGGGGGGGGGGGGGGGGGGGGATGGAAAGTGATTCTCCAAAGGCCTCTCCCAGCCCTTCCCCCAAGGGCACGGAGTCCCAGGGAGGGGCAATGGTGGTGTTGGTGGGAAGGGGGTGGCGGTGGCCTCGGGGCCATTGACTGGAGGCCACTGACCTTCAGATGAGGCCCTGAGGCCTTGCTCTTTGCTGCTCAGAGGCAGCCCGAGTGTTATGCGAAGTGAACTAAGTCAGTCAGAGAAAGACAAATACCAGATGATCTCACTCATATGTGGAAATGAAGAAACAAAACAGGATCATAGGGGAAGAGAGGGAAAAGTAAAACAAGAGAAAATAAGACAGGGAGACAAACCATAAGAGACTCTTAACTCCAGGAAACAAACTGGGGGTTGCTGGAGGGGAGAGGGGTAGACAGATGGGGTAACTGGATGATGGGCATTAAGGAGGGCACGTGAAGTGATGAACACTGAGTGTTATACGCAATTGATGCATCACTAAATTCTACCTCTGAAACTTAAAAAAAAAAAAAAAAGCAGCAGCAGCAGCCCTAGAATGGTGACCCAGCTACCCTGGGGGCTGCCAGCTTCCCTTCCGGCAGCCCTGGGTACCACTTCCTTGTCCTAAGGAAGGAGGGGAATGCCCCAAATAGCACCTTGTTACCAGGTACATAGGGGCCATCCCTTCTCAGAGAGGGGCTGTGGCAAGGGGCTGAGGCCACCGCTGGCCATGACATATGCTGGACTCTGCTGGCGGTGAGCCTGGGCACCTGACACCCTGCTCAGGAGTTGATCCCAGTCACCACAGCCCACTGGCTTCCCTATGGCCCCACACTCACCAGCTCCCCTCACAGCAATGGGGGTAGGAGGGCGGGGAGAGCAAGGGCACAGTGGGGACACCTCGCTGTGACCAAGAGCCTCCCACGGAGCTGGCCTGGAGCCCTCCTGGTCAACACACACCAGGGCCGGGGATACAGAGCCCTCCCTGCACCTGCTCCTGCAGTGTCCACCACTGCTTGCCGGCAAGACACCAGCTGGCCCAGCAAACAGGCCAGGACTGAATTTAGGGCACTGGATAAGGACACCTCCAGGAAGCTAAGTCTCTGCTCCGAGAAAGAGGGCATGATGCAGGGGGCCATGCCCAAAACTGTTCGGAAAATAAAAGAATCAGCCTTTGCTCTGGCAGTAAAAACCTCACCACGTATAAGCAGACCTCAAATCCCAATATTCACACCGGTTGCTCAGGTGTGCCCGACACCCTCTGCTCGGGGCTGGTGTGGCAGAATCTGCTGCCTGGGAACTGGATTCCAGTGAATTACAGCTTCGGCCAGTGGCAGCAGCAACCGAATGTCCACGAATGCCTGCTGATGGCCGTGGTGCCTGCTGCCAGGAAGATAAAGCTCTGCCCCTCACATGCTCCCATCCACCTGGCCGTCCCCCTCCCTGCACCCAGGAGGGGACTGAGCTTCAAGAGGGTCTCCTGGGTGGCCCCCAGCTCATGCGTGCACACACCCACGTGCACACGCACACGCGCACACACGGGTCTTGCTCTATGTTCTGGAGAGAGTAACAAACAAGTACCACGTGCGTCCATGTGGAGCTGCGAGGTGTGTCTGCGCGTGCGTGCTCGTGTGTGGAGACTGCGAGGTGTGTCTGCGCGTGCGTGCTCGTGTGTGGAGACTGCGAGGTGTGTCTGCGCGTGCGTGCTCGTGTGTGGAGACTGCGAGGTGTGTCTGCGCGTGCGTGCTCGTGTGTGGAGACTGCGAGGTGTGTCTGCGCGTGCGTGCTCGTGTGTGGAGACTGCGAGGTGTGTCTGCGCGTGCGTGCTCGTGTGTGGAGACTGCGAGGTGTGTCTGCCCGTGCGTGCTCGTGTGTGGAGACTGCGAGGTGTGTCTGCGCGTGCGTGCTCGTGTGTGGAGACTGCGAGGTGTGTCTGCGCGTGCGTGCTCGTGTGTGGAGACTGCGAGGTGTGTCTGCCCGTGCGTGCTCGTGTGTGGAGACTGCGAGGTGTGTCTGCGCGTGCGTGCTCGTGTGTGGAGACTGCGAGGTGTGTCTGCGCGTGCGTGCTCGTGTGTGGAGACTGCGAGGTGTGTCTGCCCGTGCGTGCTCGTGTGTGGAGAGGCACAAGAAAAGCGAACAGGAGCACCCAGTACTGAGTACACCCCCAGAGCTACGCGGGCTCTAAACCTCTTCACAGCCGCGCTTTCCCAGTCCGGGGCAGCTGGCAGGTGTGGCAGAATCTGCTGCCTGGGAACTGGATTCCAGTGAATCACAGACCCGAAAACCAGACCTACAGAGGTGTTGTCCCTCAGCCAAAAGAGAGCTGTAAACACACGTCCAACAGAGTAAGAGAATTCAGAAAAACTATTTACAGTTGGTGGTTATCTTTATGTTCCTGAGACTCAAAAGGTCTGAGCTATTTTAAAATCTCAGCCACACCCTGGGCTAGCGCTCCAGCCACCTTGGGCCTGTTGCCCACAGAAGAATCAGAAGTCTGCTGTGCGCCCTGAGTC
Source organism: Ursus americanus (assembly GCF_024610735.1). Taxonomy (NCBI): domain Eukaryota; kingdom Metazoa; phylum Chordata; class Mammalia; order Carnivora; family Ursidae; genus Ursus; species Ursus americanus. The sequence continues at coordinate 82,173,925 of NC_142134.1, read as the reverse complement.
GGCCGGACCCACCTGGAGCCCCCAGGTGCTGCGTGAGACAAACATTCCAGGTGGGGGGGATCCCAGGAAATGAATGAACACAACTTACAAAATTCCATTTGCGCTGATTAGCCGAATCCGAAGGAGAAATGATGGCACCCCATTCCCCTGAGTGTCTAGAGTCTGCAGAACGGGGGCTGCTTGGACACCCAGCATGGACACTGCCTCGGCCCGCAGGGCAGCAACACCCTCAAGTTAGCGCGGAGGGCCGACCGCAGGTGGAAGAGCGAGCGTTCAGGGGCGTGACAAGTTGTCTTTCTCTTTGATCTGACTCAGCCAGCCTTATTCTATAACGCTTTAAAATTCAATTTTAAATTAAGATTTAAACGTCCCTAAGGAAAGTGTCCACAACAAAGAGAACCAATTTGTATGCATAAGAACTCACTCTATTTTGGAATAAAAATGGTAATGATTTAGAACTCGGTGGGAATGTCTTTTTTGGCATACTGTGTCAATATTTTCTCAAAATCAATTCAGGACAGTGGAGGTTTTCACAGTTGCAAGAAGACAAAACTAAGCTCACGAAGGAAGCGTCTGGTTTCGGAGGTCAAGTGACCGTGAACAGAAAACGTGCAACAAAGAAGTACTGAGTCAAAGTGCGCACAGTGACTAATTCAGAACTAAATCTGTAAAGTTGATGAAATTACTTCTTCATTCAAAACACGCTCTGTGGGGTGGGAGGGGGCACAGGCCGCAGGAGGAGGAGGTGAACTCAGCCCTGCCTCCGGGTGCCCTGCCGAGTCAGGCCCCGATGGTGCTGGCGCATATCCCACAGCTCCTGGCTGGCTGGACTGGAGCAGAATGCATGAGCTGGGAGCCTCCCCTGAGGGGCAGGAACCCCCAGCCCCGTGCAGGGCACCCACATGAAGAGATTAAAGCTTAGTAAAAGGAACGGCCAAAGTCACACTGCTGGGCAGGATGGAGCCCAAAGTAGACCCAGGGCTCACACTAAGGACCCTCAGGCATCCTGTGGGAAAGAGGGGGGAATAAGTGTGGTGCGGGTTCCCATCCCTTTCACGCCTTTTGCTTCCCAACTAAGAGGTGAGCACTGCAGAGGGAGGGACTTACAGGGACGCCCCCTGTTCACTCCAGAGCGCCAGCCACCCAGCCTCAGCCAAGCTACACAACAGGGAGGAGAAGAGGATGAGGCAGATGGCCAGACAGGTGGGCAGGACAGATGGCAGGACAGGCGGACTGGCCAGACCAGAAAGAACCAGCCCCCCACACCCTCAGTGTAAGCCCAGTGATGGAACATAGCTCAGGTAACACGTGGGGAGTCCCAGCCCCCTGCCCACCACCCTCCACCCTCTTCCCAGCGGCTGTCCCAGGACGTGAGCTGGTCTCCCAACGCTCGTTCCCAAGACAGACCACCCCATGTGCCCCCCACCACCCCAACACTCAGCAGAAGAGAGCCTTCCAGACCTCAGCGGACCCCTGGTAGGCTTCATCTGGACCAGCTTTCCAGTAAAGCCTTGGACCCCCCACTGCAACACCACAGATCCAAGAATGCTGCAAAGAAAGCAGAGAAAAGCCCCCAGTTGTAGCACTTTGAATTTGACTGCTCCTCCTCAGTGGTGCCCCCTGCCCCAACTCAGCCAGTCAATCTTCAGGCCCTGGGCACAAGAGAAGCAGCCAGACCACACTGCACTGTTAAGGAAAGCCACCAACCACGGAGCACCAGGCCCGGAACCCCTCACTGCCTCCAAACATGGACCACGGCCCTCCTGCAGGTCTGCACCACCCTCTGGCCCCACCAAGGTCTGGCCGACTTGCAGTCCCATGCCCCATGCCCCCAAAGTTGGCCCTGCCTCCATCAGTACACCCCGGGATGGCCAGGCCCCAGACACCAGCCACCCTTCCGCAGATCTGGTGTCCCAAACAGGTAGGCACTCCTGCTGTTACATGGCAGCAGCCCTGCCCTCTGGCTCATCCAGGACAGGTGGCCGGTTACTCCTGTGCCCAACCCCACTCGACAGCCTGCTTTCTCCACTGGGGGCTGCAGACAGCACGCCCAGACACCAGGTGGGACTGTCAGAGGCTCTGTCCTGTGCGAGACCCCTCCCCACGACTGGCAACAGCTGCTGCTGGTTGGCCCTCCCACTCTGCTTGCTCCCAGGACTCAGGAACCTGCCCTTCCTGGCCTTCAGGCTTCGGTGTGGGGCTGAGCCCCAGGCACCTCACCACCCCTGTGGCCCCCCGCCCCGGTCCAGCACGCCTGGTGGCCAGCTGCTTCCTGATGGGACTCGAGGAGGATGACAAGCCTCCATGGTTTAGGTATTGGTGGGCAGAGCTCGGTGCAGATGGATCACAGAGAAAAACGTCAAGAACTATGTCACCTGGGGCGCCTGGGTGGCACAGCGGTTAAGCGTCTGCCTTCGGCTCAGGGCGTGATCCCGGCGATCTGGGATCGAGCCCCACGTCAGGCTCTTCTGCTATGAGCCTGCTTCTTCCTCTCCCACTCCCCCTGCTTGTGTTCCCTCTCTCGCTGGCTGTCTCTATCTCTGTCGAATAAATAAATAAAATCTTTAAAAAAAATTTTTTTTTTTAAAGAACTACGTCACCTAACTTCCATAACCCAACACCGCCTCAGAGGAGGTGAGGGCTATTCCCCAATCTGCACGGGGAGAGGTTCACAAATCCACCCAGGATCACACATTCAAAAAGGAGCCCCACCTGTCACTCTGCCTCCCTGACAAAGGATGGCTTTTTTCCATCACTCAGTTTCCCTACTGGCTCCTGTTGGGGGTTAAGAGCAAGAGCTACACAGAGTTGCCACCTGGGCTGCCACCATGTGTCCCTGATAGAAAGCTGGTGGGTCCCACCAGGCTCAGGTCGGTGGCTCAGGGTCCAGGAGGGCCAGCGTGCAATGACAGCACATGTCAACTCTGAATGCCCAGGGAGCAAGCCTCCACTCCAGGAGGCTGGCCCCATCCTGGGCTGTAGCCAGAAAATCATCTCCGAAGCCCAGGAACCACCCTACCCAGCGCAGGCCCCAGTGATTGGTCAGCCGGGCCCCGCACGTGCCTGCAGCCCAACCCGAGCCACAGACGGCCTGTCCTCAGTTGTGTGGTGGCCACAGCCAGTCCACCCAGAACCGTGCTGTCTCGAGGGCACAGCCAAATGCTTGCCCAGAAAGACTGATGACTGACATCAATAAATATTTTATCTCTATGGTATAGTAATAGACACGCTGTTCTGATAATGCATTTGGAGGAATCAAGGGCCCCCAGCAGCATGGGCAAGAGTGTGTACCCAAGATGGCAAGACGAACCAGGTGGGCCCAGAATGTAGAAGCAATGTGCTGGGCTCAGGTGCAGGGTGGCTGCAGGTTCAAATCCAGCTCGGTCACTCACTGGACGGTGACCGTGGGTACCCATGTCTCAGTCTGTCACTTGCAAAATGGGCTTAAAGCACATGGAGTACCTGGCAAGTGCCTGGGGCACAGCAGACACTCAGTAAGGAGTCATCAGGAGTCATCGGTACCAGTAAAAGCGAAGGTAGTGGAAGCTGCCAAGGGTGATAAAAAGTAAGCCAAACAATGACATCACTCCTGATACATCATCCCCCAAGAGTGGCCTGAGCTCTCCACAGGACAGCACCTTCCCAAAACAGCTGACCACACGACGTCCAACCAACAGAGCCGCGTGGGGAACCTCAGCACCCAGGAGGCGGCAAGGACCCACAGCAAGGGCAGGAGACACCCCTCCCCCAAACCTGGTCCCTGGATCTCTGGCTGACGGGTCCAGACAGGCACACTAGGGGTTGCTCTGGGACATGCCTCCTGCTCAGTGCCCTGTGTCTTTCCGAGCTCCTTAGGGAGGCCGACACATCAGGCGGCACTGACTGCAGGGGCACAGGGGCGGCATACTGGGGGCTGGGATGTGGGGCATTAGGACAAGAGGCTGGGGTGAGGGGCACCACGGCGGGGCATCGGGGGCTGGCGTGCGGGGCACTGGGGACAAGAGGCAGGGAATGGGGGGTGGGTGCGGGGCACTGAGGCTCAGGGGCCGGGTATCGGGGGCAAGGGGACCGGGCGCAGGTGTCCAGGTGAGCCCGGAAGGGAGGGCTTGGGGTGCGGCGTGGGCAGCGGGCAGCTTCGCGGGAAGCAACAGCTGCAAGTGAGCAGCGGGTGGAACCTTGGGCTGCCACGGAGGCCGGGAGGTCGGTGATGTCCAGACAGAGCGACGTGGGAGGGTTATGAGGCCGAGAGAGTGAGTGGAGTGGCAGGAGGAGTGCAGGGGGGCAAGACGCTGGCGCCCTCTCACTCGGGCTCACGTAACACATGCGACACCACTCGCTGCCTCTGGCTGGTGTGCGTGTGACCAGGAGTGTGTGACCACCGTCTTCTGACTCAGGCTGGCATCTGGGCCAGTCGGCAACCCACCTCGGGCCTGCCAGCCCTGGCCTCTCCCTGCTCCAGGTCCCTCCCTTAATCCCTGACCCTTCAGACACCTGGAATAGGTGACAAGCACCACCACCCCCTTCCCCGACTCTGGCTCAAAGATGGCAGAGTGCTGGCTGGATGGGCGGGGTTCCTGGGGGGCCCAGGGGAGGACCCTCCTGAGCCCTCCTGCTGTAGGCCTGGGCAGGAGTGTGGGTCAGAGAGCTTGGAGAGTCACCCCAATACCAGAAGACCTCCGCTGAGCCAGCTGCAGAAGAAGTCTGGACGGACATGGGCAGGGGTCCCCCTCCACAGGAGGGGTGCAGGAGAGGGACAGCACTCAGACGGCGTATAACTCACACTCAGGAAACTAAGGTGAGCGGACATAACACAGCCCAACTTCCCCGTGAATTCAAAGATGGTTCTAGAACCGCTCCCCAGCACGTCGACCTGGAAGAAGGGTCCCCAGGCGGAATCTGGACACCCACAAGGGAGCACACCACATCCTCTCAGAGAGATGGCAGCGGCAACTTGTAATGACATCTGGGCTCCAGGTATCCCAGCAAGAAGTAGTCATGAAATCTTACTCATACCTAAGATGTTCACACATCAGTTCTGAGACAGAGTTTTGAACTCACTAAATTTTTGTTTAAGGTATTTTTATCACCATAACCATTGTTGCCCCAAATGATGTTTTAGAAGAACCTCCTTAAGCAAAGCCGACAGTGGGCCTCCCTGAGGTGAGCCCAGTACTCTGCCACTTACCACGTGTTCTGCTAATTAGTGCCCTGAAAACTCAAGATTGCAGGACCAGTTTAGACACCCAATAAACCAGTTCCCTGTTATCTCCCAGCCAAGTGGGTCACCTTGCAAGGGCCGCTTCCCCGCTGTGGGCCACTCTGGAGGGCGACAGAGGAACGGCTCAGGAGAAAGCCCTCTGACTGCAGAGGGTCCCTGCCCTGGGGGCACGGCCAGGGGCCCCACAGAGCCTGTGGAAGCATGCTCTAGTCCCATCACGAGACAGACCCACACTGCCGGGGGAGATGTTCCTGGGAGGAGGCTAGACTGCCCTCTCTTGGGCTGGGACACCCCTCTTCCAGAGGGAGCAGCCAGGGGTGAGACCCTGCAACACCCCAGGTGACCACACGGGCCGTGGCTGCAGTGTTTGGTCTGCACACCAAACCAGACGCAGCACCTGGAGATAACTGACTGTCCAGTGAATGGTTTTCAGAAGGAAAACGAAATCGCGAACCTCGCGGTCCAGCAGCATACACATGAATGCCGCGGCAGGAGCGCTGGCTGGCGGTTACGCCCCGTAGCTCCGGCAGGACCATGGAGAAGCTCTTCTGTAACTGCGGGGGCAGGGGCACAGGCATCGGCCCATCTGGAGAGGGAGGTGCGCTCTGTGCCCCCAGACCGCACCGGACAGCTGCCTGTAAACTGCAGAAGATCCGTTCTGAACTTTCTTTCAAATACATGTTATTTTCAAAACTGACTATTAAATAGTGAACTTGCTAGGATGACAATCACCTCTGCCCCCACGCTGCTAGCAACCATGGGACACTGTCTCAGCAGCCCCGGGGGCGCCCCCTCCTGCACCCCTACTGCTGGGACAGAGTCCTGGGCTCGGCCCGCCTGGCTGACAGCAGCCCGGGAACCAGACGGGCCGGGGGCGGGGGGCTGTAGTCTTCTCAGCTTCTAGACGGGAGGGAATCTACCCAAGGGAAACAGAAATTTAAATTGCTTGTTTATGAATCCTGTCCTTCAAAAAGAATTTGAGGTGACTGACTAAATCTGAACACAGGTGAACTGAGCCTGTTCGTTTAAACAGAGGACCAATTAAAGGGCCCAAACAGGGGTCCCAGGTTTGGGACCAAGTGTAGTAGTGCAGGTGGGTTATGACAGCAGCTGGGCTACCCTGATCTCTGTTTTGTCAGCTCAGGCCCAGGCCCATGAGTGTCCCCCAGTCCCAGGCATATCAGCAGGGCCGACATGAAGTGGACTGGGAGAGGCTGACCCCACACCTGTAGGGAGCCTCGTCCAGGGCCAGCCCCACCTGGGTCCTGGGAGCACGCTGGTCAGGGAGGAACATGGAATCCCAAGGGGTGTCCCAATGGGAGGACCTAAGAGACAGGACATCACCAGAAACCAGCACCGAGGGAGGTCTCCCTGGCTGAGCAGGTGGGGTTAATGCGCCCCCTTGGAGCCCCCTGGACTGCCCCACTTTGAGGGACCCAAGGACTTAGAACCCGCGTGGTTTCTGCCAGCTTGGACCCAGGCCCTCTGACCACACGTCACTCAGGGCCACGCGGGTGGTGCTGCTCGGGGAAGGTCTGTGGACAAGCGGATCCAACGGGTCAGGACGACAAGCCCAGCCGCCCCTTCCCAAAGAGCATAATCCCGGCTTTTAGAACCAGTTTTACCGAGATATAACTCACATCCCTTAATATCCTCCCAGTGAAAGTACGCAACTCAGGGGTTTCAGTATATTCACGGGCTCGTGCAGCCATCACCGTGAACTAATTTTAGAAGGCCTCCATCGCTCCAAGGGAAAGCTTACGCCCATTACCAGTCATCCTTCTACTGGCCCCTGATTACGGTCTTTACCGATTTGCCTATTCTGGATGTTTCGTGCAAATGGATCACACAAGACGTGGCCGTTTGTGTGTGGCTCCTTCCCCTCCGCACGTTCTCCAGGTTCACCCACGTTGTGGCGTATGTCAGCCCTCTTTATGGGTGAGTAGCCTGCCACTGTGTGGACGGACCGTATCTTGTTGATCGCTCCACTCATTGGTTGGTGGACACATGGATTGTTTCTACCTTGTGGCAACGGTGAATAATGCTGCTATGAATATGTGTCTGTGTGGACATGAGTGTTCCGTTTGTCTTGGGCATAAACCTAGAAGGGGAGTTCCGGGTCACACGGTAACTCTGGGTGACACTGAGGAACCGCCAGCTTGCTCTCCAAAGTGGCTGCACCACGTCACGATCCCACGATCCCACGGCAGCTGTGTTTGAGGCTCCCGCTCTCTCCACAGCCTCAGCAGCCCCCTGGGGGCCTCTGTGACTTCGATTCCAGCCTCCAGCTGTGGCAGGGGTGGGGTGGGGCGAGGCGCCCCCTCCATGGATTTTGATCTGTGTCTCCCTGCTGAGTGAAGATGTGCAGCTCCTTTTCCGTGCTTATTGGCCCTTTGTAAGCCTTCTCTGTTGCTGTCCTTCCTCCCAGCATGCTGTCATTCTGCGTGTGAGTCACAGGAGGGAAGGCAGTCACGCTCTCTGGCCTGAACAGATCTGCTGTCCCACAGCTGCATAAGTGCGCGGTTTAGACTGGGCCTCTGTCCGCCGGGACGAGGGTCCCTCTGCCACAGCCAAAGCCAAAGGCAGGTGTGGACCGGGCAGCGTGGTACCTTCATCACCGTTGGGAGCATGCTTACTTGCCATAAAGGGAATCCTTGGGGCAAGGCAAAGGTGCTTCCCATCACCTGCCTTGGGACCCCAGAAATGGTTCCTATCCATGTGCAGTGGCCCTCGAAGTCCACTGAAAACGTAGAATGTGATTTCTTTGGAAAAGGGTCTTTGCAGATGGCAGGAAGGTAGGATCTTGGAATGAGAGCATCCGGATTATTGGGGTTAGGCCCTACATCCAAGGGCAAGTGTCCCTACAAGAGAAGGGGAGGTACACACGGAGGAGAAGCCATGGGAAGCAGAGGTAGACATCGGAGCAAGGTGTCTACAAGCCCAGGAATGCCGGGAGCCCCCAGAATCCAGAAGAGACAAGGACCAGATTCTCTCTCAGAACCTCTGGAGGACGAACCCTTTTTCAGACTATCGTCTCCTGAGCCATGAAAGAATGAATTTCCTTTGTTTTAAGCCACCTACTTTGTAGTATCTGGTTACCGCAGCCGGGGAAAAGGAGTGTACCCGCCCTGCACCACACCCCAACTACCTGAATGCCCCAGAGCCCAGCAGGGAGGGGGCTCACCTCGTCATGGCTATGTTGGAGGCACTCAGAAGTTCTTCATTTTTCCAACTTCAGTCCATGTATCCTGTGAACTTGCCCTGGGCACAGCTTGCCCCAGAGCCCAGGTGAAAATGACCAGGGTTCTAGGCCTTGCAGCACTTCCTGGCTGCTCCAGCCCACGAACAGGGGTGTCCCCGGTTCTCAGCCAGCTCACACTTGGGGGCCTCCTGGTACCTCCGAGGACGCGCGCTGCCCCATGTCTGGGCACTCTCTTTTGACAAATCTGTCACTGCAGGAGGGAGACAGCCCTGCACCTGAATCCTGCTGGCCCAGAGCGGAGAACACCCGAGAGGGACACAGGGATAGGGCTAAAGTGCACGACTCACTCAGAAGGGAGGATATTATCTCCATTAAGCCTTCTGTTCACTGTGGCAGTGCTGCTGTAGGGCCCTGTGGGGGGTGCCTGCCCCAGGACACCTGCAAACAGGCCAGCCTGCCTCCGGAAGGTCCCGGGACCCCAAGTGCCAGGCCATCCCAGAGGCAGACAGGAAGAGCATCTGCACGAGACCTCAGGCCTCATCCAGCAGGGGCCCACCTGAGGGGCTCAGGAGAATTGGTGGCAGAGTAGGGTCAAAAGGGCAAACAGAACCATCCAAAACCAGAATGATCAGCAAACAAGGAGTGGTTTTCCCTCGGATGTGTGGAATATTCTTCCTCAAGGGCTCAGACTGATTTCCCAAGACTGGTTTGTCACACACAAGTTCAACCACCTGGTTATATACACCTAACCAACAGCTGTACACCAGGTATCGGGCTGGAGAACTAGGCCAGTCGGGGCCCACCCCTGTGGGTGTTTGGGTATATCCGGGATGGTTTCAGCCGACAGAACAGAGTCCAGAAATAAACCCACACATACATGGGCAATTGATTTTTCACCAAGGTACCGAGGAAATTAGACGGAGAAAGAGACTCTTTTCAAGAAATACTGCTGGAACAATCGGACAGCCACAGGCACGAAATGATCCTCAAACCTTACCTGTTAACATACACGAAAATGAACCCAAAGTAGAAAAATCTTGGTGCTCTTAGGCTTGACAAAGTGTTCGTCACTAGCTCACAGAGAACGTGAACTATGTAAAAGAAAAAAATCAATAAATTGTATTTCATCAACATTAAAAAGTTTGTTCTTCAAAAGACCCTGTTAAAATGAAAGTCAGGCCACGGACTTGGAGAACATACTTGTCAAACGTGTAGATTTTGAAGGACTAAGATCTAGAACGTAGGAAGAACGCTTACAGCTAAACCAGACCACTACTTGATTTTAAAACGGGCAAACATTTGAACAGACACTTACGTAAAGAAGACCTACAGACTGACCGATGAGCGTGAAGAGCTGCTCAGCGTCATGGTCATTGAGAGAATGCAAATTCAGGCCACCATAAGCGGCCACCTCGCACCCCTCTGAATGGCTAAAGTTTGAACACTGACTGTACCAAGTGTTGACGAGGGCGCCGAGCGCCTGGAACCTTCTACCCCAGTGGGGGGTGCGCAGCGGTCCGGCCTTTGGGAAACAGATTGGCAGCTTCTTGAAAAGCTCGCCAGCCGCGTGAACTAGGCGTGCGGCTCCCAGCTGTCCCGGGAGTTGAAGTGCACGTCCACACGAAGCTGTGTGTGCGAGCGCACAGAGAAGCTTCATCCCCGGCGGTGAAGGCCTGGGAAGAACCCACACGTCCGCTCATCGCTCACCGTGAGCACGGACAGACAGACAAGCTGTGGGCCGGTCCGCACAGCCGAGCTCGCGTTGGCAACAAGAGGGGCGGAGCTACAATGTGATCTCAACATATCTGGGTTGAACTGAAGCCAGACAAAACAGACGACACACAGTAAGCAGGTATAAGTCTGTGTATCCACAATTCCAGGCCACGCAAACTGCACCAAGTGACACAAGGCAGAGCCGTGGCCGTAGGGGGACGGAGGTGACAGGCCAGCCCCACCCTCTCGCTCTCCTGTCAACCATGGGACCTCGAAGACAAGATCATAGCCCGGGGAAGCCTAGGCTGAGAGGCTGCCTGGGGTCAGCCAGGGGGCGCAGGGGCCAACCTGGGAGGCCCTGGGGGAACACTCGGCATGGAGGCCAGAGGGCCCATCGAGGTGCCACCCTCTGCTGGGGACACCCTGAGGTACCGGCCCGGAGGAGGGCAAGCCCCTGAGTCTGTCACAAGCAGCAGGTCAGCAGCAGGACCCCTCACGCCTGGAATGGCCCCTGGGGGTGCCTTAGTTGACCCCACCCGCGGCTGAAGCCCACGGTGGGCCCACCCCTGAGGCCTGGGGCCAGAGCGGGCCAGAAGGCAGGTGAACACTCTGTCTTTGAGGGCCAAAGCAGAACTGGAAAAGCCTTGACCTGGGCTGCTGATGCCACTCCCCCAGGAACACCGTGCTGGCAGGCTGGTCCTCGACCCAACAGCTGGCAGCCCCTGGGTCCCCCGGATGTGAGGAGTCCTGCCTGCTCAGCAATGAGACTAAGGTTGGGGCTGCGGGATCAGGGTTGGGTCCCCAGCATGGCCCAGGGCTGGGCAGCCATGTGGAACCCTGTGGAACCCCCGCCCCAGCCCACAGGCCCACTGCATGGGGGCACGGAGGAAGGAGGGCGGGCGGGCGGCTCTGAGGCTTGGCCTGCCTATGGTGGTGACGCGGCCCGTGTGCGGAAGGAGGCCAAGGCAGGCACGTACCCTACGGGGACATGTCCTGTCCAAAGAGGAATGTTTCATTTACTGCCACATGTTCGCGTGACCAAGAGGAACCCTCCAGGGCACAAGGTTCAGGCTGGGAAGAGTGGCCCTGGTGGGGCATCTGGGTTCAGTAGGGGCCGGCAGAGGCAGCTTCGGTCGTGTGAGCTAGGGGGTGGTGGATTCCCTCTCACCCTCACCCCCACCCTCACCCCCACCCCAAGCAAACCCCATGGGCTGTGCCTTCAAAGCATGCTGCCCAACCACCCCTTGCCCCTTCCTCCGCTGCACCCCCAGCCCATGGGGGGCCAGCAGCCAAAGCTTGCCCACGGTGCCCCTTGGATGCCTTGGCCCTGCCCCTCTCGCCGGGCTGCAACACCCAGACCTCCTCCTGTCCCTCGAGCATGCCCGGCACAGTCAAGCCTCCAGGCCTTTACCCTCACTGTTCCCCCAGCCCCTCCAGGTCCATGTCTTCATCCCAAACATCGCCCAACAGCACCAAAGGCCTCCCTGGTGCCCCTAGCATGCAGCGTGCTGCGGGAAGTAAGGAGAAGAGGTGCCACAGGTGGCATGTGTGGGCAGGCCGGCCTGGCCTGGACTCCGGAAGTCACCCAACAAGGAAACCCCAGTGTCTCCAGCTGTCTCCCCTCCGCATGAAGGCAGAGAGCAAATATCTCGGGGCTGCCCGGATTTTGGCAGGTTAAACCCTTGGGGCTGATCTCAGGAGGGGTGAGGGTTGGCACCCATCTGGGGCAGGGCTGCTTCTCACTCCCAAGAGCCCGCCCTCCCTGAGGCTTCTCCCCAAGGCTGACCCGCCCAGCAGCCTGGACCAGCACCTACCCATGTGCACGGCCCCCAGGCCTCTCCCGCCAGTGCCAGGCAGCCCGAGCACCTGCAGAGCTGCCCCGGGTCCACGGGCGGCAAGGGGACAACAAAACCACACCAGAGCAACAGAAGACCCCTCGCCTCCACGTGGACACTTGGGGGGGATCAGTGCCTCCCCTCAACAACCCACCACAGTGACGGAAGGCTCGGGGCTGGCCGAGCGGCCTTCTCCAATTACGCTCAACCCTTCTTAAAGAGCGACCACGCCTTGATAAAGCATACGGAACACAAGATATTTTTTAAATATTATTTTTGATGGTAAAAAGTACAGAAATTCTGAAAACTAAACAGGAAAGTAAACATCTCCCAGAACCAAAACACTGTTAACCTCTTGGTCTTCTGCCCACGGGACTTGGGGCACATAATGAATCCTCAAGCGCGCCCGCCCCAAGCACGGCTTCTCCCACCTGTGCAGCGGTAAACGCACCCTCGGGTGGCACACCGGGGTCTTCACCGAACCCCTCAAAAACACAGATGTACTCGTTGCCTCCTCGAAACTAGAGACGGCTCCAACGCCACCCCGGGCCCCTCCTACCCACAGGTCTTCAAGAAGAGCAAAAAGCAGTGTTTTTACCCTAAAAGTATGATATATGCACAGTCCATCCCCGCATCTCTCTTGTTCACAGGCTCAGCCCTCCATCTGGAAAAAGCCGCAGGGACAACCGAGTGCAATTATACAGAAAATCATAACTGATACAAAGATCTCTCCAAAAACGTACGTCTTCAATTAACCGTTCAGCAGCTGAGACTCTGAAGACGAGACACAGGTCAGAATCTGTGCTTTTAAGTGGGTCTTCGTGCGCTCACGGGGAAGGATGCCCAGAGCACCTCTGGGACAAATCCGGAATTTAAAATACATCCCCGTCAGCACCGGGGCAGACCCAGGGCTGCGCTCCCATCTGGGCAGGCCTGGACTTCCTTCTGTCAAGCTCGTCAGGAGCCCATTTTCACACCCCTGCCCCGCTGGTGCGGAACACGCAGGGCACCAGCAGGCCTGGCAGACCCAGGGAAGCTTTCAGACGGGGGAGTGGACACACAGCGGGTCTAATTCTCCCACGGAAGATTCTGAGCTTCCAGAACAGAACTCCCCCGGTAAGTTTTTGTCTTTCTCCATTGTTCACAAAACGCAATTCCGAGTGCCTTGACATCTAGCCCACCAACGTGAAGGAGAATCTGCCGTGAGCTGGGCACTGCCCTCCGCGCCCGGAGCTCCACGCCCCTTCCGCCTGCTGTGGCAAGCTGAGGAGGGGTCACCGTGGCTCTCCAGAAGCTTTGAGGAAGAGGGCTTTCTCTTGTCCCAACTGCCATTTTACAGGAAAATGTTATATGAAGTCATCCCTACTCATTTCAAGCAACTTTGTATCAAATAGGGTGGTAAGTTCCAACAAGGCCCAAATCACCGGGGCCGGTCACCTGGCTCTCCCCCAAGCTGGACAGCAAATGACCCACTCTCTGAACCCACATGCAGTCATGACTCGGTGGCCATACAGTGATCTTCCCTGTGGGATGAGACACCAGGGCTGTCTCCCCAACACTGGGCCTTCCGATCTCCAGGGAACCACACAGCGTGAGCCCCGGGCCACAGGCGTGCCGCCATCACCTGCTGTCCCAGGCAGAGGACAGCCGGATCCCCTCCCTCTGTGCTCGCCGTCCAGCTCCCCACCATTCATAGCGGCAGTCACTTCCACAGAGGGCTGGTGAGCACCCGAACGGGGCCACTCTGGGTCGAGACGTGCCGTCAGTGTGGCCAACATGCCAACTTCACAGACGTTCGTGGGAATGTACACATCTCCTGGTTAGTATGTTGATTACACGATGAGATAGTAATACTTCAGATCTATTTGGTTAAGTAAAATGTATTATTAAAATTAATCTTGCCTGTTTCTTTTTACTATGTATTCTTTAATGTGACTACTTGAAAATTTTAAATCACACACAGGCCAGCAGCTGAGGCCTGTGCCATATCTCTGCAGGACAGTACTGCTCGGGGGCTCTTCCCTTCCCTCTATTTTAGACACACACGATTTCTGCAACGATCAATAGCTAATTACATTTGTCGACATTTAACCGATGTCCAGCCTCAGTGCTACTCCTTTTATCCCCTGGCTTCCCCGCGAGACCCCTTTCCGTCTTGCTGACGAGCTCTGTTAGAACAAGCCGGGCCGTGAGAATGCACACTAGGCCAGCTCACCGTCGGGTGCCCGGGCAGCGGCTGTGCCTTGCCCCGCGTGGGAGTCCGTCCCGGGGTGGGACCCTGCACCGTGGGCCACGCTTCCTCTGTCTGCGGTCGGGCACCGTTAGAGACATCTGTCAGGCTTTTCCTGTCTTTACAGTCACCCTGTCTTTTCTCTGTTAACTTCTGAGATTTTTCACCTTCATGTTTCAAAGTTTTACACGTCTCAGGGGATTTCGTGTTGTTTCTCCTGCTTCAAACTCCGTCTCCTTTCACTTGAGGACCCTCGTTTTTCTTCCCTTCGGGGAAAGTCCCAGCTGCTGTTTTTTTGTGTGTGTATGTGTGTGTGTGTGTGTGTGTGTTGTTTTTTCACAAATAATCAAGAAAACTTCATTTTTTTTCAGTCTCAATTATAGTAAAGCATTGGCTCTACTTACAGACCTTATTTATCTTTATTTTTATTATGTTATGTTAGTCACCATATAGTACATCATTAGTTTTTGATGTAGCGTTCCATGATTCATTGCGTATAATGCAATATGTGCTCCACGCAATACGTGCCCTCCTTAATACCCTTCACGGGGCTAGCCCATCCCCCCACCCCCCCTCCCCTCTGAAACCCTCAGTTTGTTTCCCGGGGTCCGTAGTCTCTCATGGTCTGTCTTTCCCTCTGATCCCCCCTCTTCATTTTTCCCTTCCTTCTCCTAATGTCCTCCATGCTGTTCCTTATGTTCCACATACGAATGAAACCATATGATAATTGTCTTTCTCTGCTTGACTTATTTCACTTACCATCATCCCCTCCAGTTCCATCCTTTCTGATGGCTGAGTAATGTTCCGTTGTATATATGGACCCCAGCTTCTCTATCCAGTCATCTGCTGAAGTGCATCTCCGCTCCTTCCATGGTTTGGCTGTTGTGGACACTGCTGCTGTGAACATTGGGGTGCATGTGGTGTTTTGTTTTATTTTGTTTTCAAATGGAGCTTTTCTGTCAGTCTTTCTCCTCCATTCTCTTGCCCCGACTCCTAGGAGAGCTTTATCGGACCCCTGGGGAGCGCTGCACGCTCCCACACGCGGGGGGTGCTCTGCACATCCCTTCATCCTATTTTCCTGGACTGACGCCATAGACTGATCGTGCAACTGACCGTTGGCACGTGCCCAGTTGCCTGTGAGGTGCGAGAAGGCAGGGACCACGTCCATGTGCTCCTCGATTGGTGCCCGGGACCCGGCACACAGCAGAAGCTGTGCCAACGTTTGCAGAATGAGCAAATCCAGGCAACGCCCACCATGCTCCAGCAGCTACGTTTCCACCCGGCTCAGCTCCAGGCCCGCATTCAAGCCCGCAACTCGGGGCCAGACAAAACGACTGTCTTTTCAGACGCTTACATTCTACCTCCAGAGCTCATTCATGCCGTGCATCTTGATTCTTCCAAAGGAAACAGGAGAGGCAATTGCAGGGTTTACCCACCTTTCCCACATCACCCGAGACCCCCAACAGTGGGAATTAGGAGCCGGTGCTAGGGGCTCTGGTCAGAGGTCTCTTCTTCCGTGGGGCAGGTCTGCTCCTGGTTATCTGTGGGCTCTGGGGCATCCCGGGGAGCTGCTGGGAAGGTGCCCACGGGGGCAGATGGTCACCCTGAACCTGTGGGGCCCCCTGCCTGGCTTGCCTGCCAAGGCCTGCCCCAACTGGGGGCCATCCTACGAGGAGGGGCACTGGGTGGGGGCTGGTTATATGGCCGAGACCCCACAGTGCACAGTCCTGCCGTGGACCCTGTGCCAGAAAACAGAGAACCGGTGAGGGGGGCTCTCCAGGGATAGGCAGGACCCTCAAAGATCCAAGAACATCCACTGCGGGACTTGGAGCTTCCTCACCAACCAAATAAAGGAAATCTCAGAACCCCAGAGTCTGTCCAGACTTGGGGGGGCACTGCATGGATCTGCAGCTGCTGGGACGCCCCCACCCATGCCAGGACCCCACAGTGGAAGCTCTCTCCTCTTACGAGAATCCAGAAAAACCA
Source organism: Ursus americanus (assembly GCF_024610735.1). Lineage (NCBI taxonomy): Eukaryota > Metazoa > Chordata > Mammalia > Carnivora > Ursidae > Ursus > Ursus americanus. The sequence goes on along the minus strand of NC_142134.1, from coordinate 82,157,741 downwards.
AGCCTGGTTTTTCTAATGGCTAAAATTTTTCGATGGCTAAAATGTCCAGCTGAAGTTTACAAAATTACGGAGGTTGGACTGCCAATAAATTGTAATTGTTAACGATAAAATGACCCCATCCCGCATGGACTCCAAACAGCCCCCCGACGTGACCGCCTCACCCGCAAACACACCTGAGCACAGACAAGCAGACATGCGGCTCCTTCGCCCTCGTGAGTCCGCGTTTCCACAACACTTTCTCCCTGTTGTTTTATCTGCACAGAACACATGTTTATGCCTGTCACACATATCTGCAATAGTAAATATATAAACAGGATTTTTTAAAAATTTCCCGTGACCGTAAGACTGAGTTTTAGACGTCTCTTCTGGACTGAGTTATCATTGCCACGAGTATCAGTACACAATTGGTCCCAATGGCACAAGCACGTGACACGTCCTGGTGAACAACCATTCCACAGACAAGTGCCACTAGAAACGCGCTGGGCTCTTCACCACGGCCAGTGTCTCCACGGGTAAGCAGCTCCCTACCTCGGCAGGCTGGCTCCAGCGGCAAGGCCGCTCCCCCTGCTTGATCCTGTGTGAGCCCAGAACACCTGCTCTCGCCCTGAGTCAGCAGGACGGGCCGTAGACAACTACAGGCTGAGAATCTCCGTTATGCCCTCCTTCAGTTTTACTGACGTCAGAGAAGTGGGAACCCCGGGTCTGAGGAAGGGTGTGCTGCCCGTTCTTAGGGTCGACACTTCGGTGTCACCGAGAAGTACAACATGTGGGTCCCCAGGAAGGAGCGAAGGGCAGTCCTCCTTCCACACGGAGGATGGACAGGGCGAGGCCGCCACACGGGACGTCATCCCTCACTGTCCCTCTCGAGATCTGAATCCAGAGCAACTCACCAGAGACCACAATAGTCTGCTCCCACTCCTGGCGGCACCAGCACACAGGTGCGACGGCGTTGGGTGGCGGCCTGTGCACCATGCTCTGGCAGAGCACAAGCAGCTTCCTGAAAGGACCCTGGGGGTGGAGAGGGCCGCCAGGACCCGGAAACAAGTCGGCTGCACAGAGCCCCTTCCCACGGATCCTCAGAGACTCTGAGGAGCCCAGGTTGCACTGCTGCCAGAAGGAACTTTCTGGAAGGAATCCCCTTTATCAGGGAAAAGGAAGCTGGTTTTGTAGAAAACAGTTTTGAGAGCTTTCGGACCCTATGGATGAACCATTATCCGAGAAGAGTCAGAGGCAAATAACCACCCCACCCAGAGGGAGAATGGTGCCAAGCACTTGCCACTCAAAGTCACCCAATGCTGGGGGTGCAGTCTGAGGTCAGGGGTGTCCAAGCAAGAACGGGAGAAGGCGAGTGCAGTGGGGAGCAGAGGCGGAGCAGCCCCTTGGTGGTTCCGGAGCAGGAGGCGGCCCACCCCTTGAGGCCCCATGGAACAGCAGCCCTGGAGGGAACAGCCCAAACCCTCGAGGGTCACAGGGGGAGCGTGGAGAAACAAAATCAAGATTTGTCAACAAACAAATGACTGAATTAACTCTTGGGGGAAAAAAATGTTTTAATTCAACAGAGGCAAAGGAGGCAGAGACCCCTCACTCACCCAGAGCTTTTAGAGAAAGACACCTGCCGATCTAAACCCACTCTTTGCGAAGAGTCAACAGCAACATGGCTTTCCAGGTGTGACAGGGACAGGTCGGTCCTGGACCTCTGACCACTCGGGGGGTCTGTCCTGCACACACCCAAGGGGTAGAACAAACTGAACCCTGACAGACCTCAGAGCCTCACAGACGTCATCCAGGCAAGCCTGGTGGCCACCCTCCCCAAAACCAGCCCAGTGGCCATCCCTGGCACAGCCCCGCAGGCCGAGTCACAGACGGACCCACTGAGGCACCCCACCATGGCTGAAGAGCTCCCTGGGGACACAGCCCAGGCGCCCCTGCTCCCCAAGCCAGCAGCTCTAGGACAATGCCCAGCCTATTGCAAGCAAACAGATGACCCTGACCTCTGTGGGGCAGCTGGTGGGGAGGGCGTGGGCTGGGTCGGGGGGCAGAGGGGAGCGAGCCCCACCCTAAGGAGGCTTTGAGCCCAGACCCCCCGGAGCATTATAGGCAGGTGCTGCAGGAGAGTGGACCAGCCCTCCTCTTGGGGGAACCTGGCTCTGCCTCGTTGGTACAACAGCCCCTGATCGGAGCTGAGATGAATGATGGACAATGAGAAATGCCTAAAGTCCTTCCGTTATGTTTCCTAATTTTCATATACAGAATAGATGATTGGTATAAAACGGTCTTCAAAATCACACACAACTACAGAGAAAACACAAACTATGCGTAATCGCCGTCACCGGGGACACCGTGGTAGCGCTGAGGCACACCCCGAATGACTTCGCAGCACACCCTGCACACATATTTGTAACAACAGCCGTATTTCCACGGTTTCTCACCGGCTCCCTACGCCGCACGCGCTCTGAGGCCACGCAGCGTGGCTTACGTTCCAACCCCACCCCTCAGCAGCTTCCGAAGGGCCGGCGGTGCAGTGTTTTGCCATTGCGAACAAAACCTCATCGAACAACCTCGTGCATGTCTCTCCACGCGTTTCCTGAGAGCGCGTCCCTAGCAGAATTCTAACAGTGGATGCATGCGTGTCCCTGCTTACATCTCCCAAATTAGGGGTTCCCAAACGCTCTAGAGCAACAGGACCGAGCAAGGCCCCTGTCCGAGACCCTGCTCTCCGTTCTTCAGGGAACCTACCCAGATGTGGAACTGCGGGGCCGTGGGCTCATTCAGTGCTTAGTTTTTTGATGACCCTCCACGCTGTTTTCCACATGGCTGCACCATTTTCCTGCCCCCACCCCCACCAGTGCACGGGTTTCCAGTTTCCCCACGTCCTCGCCAAGGCTTGTCGGTTTCTGCTCCCTTGAAAGCAGCTGTCCTGCGGGCCGTGAGGTGTTGTGACAGTTTTCATGTTACTAAAGCCAACAGTGTGCCTGCTATCCTGTCACCAATACTTTGCCACCTGTCCTCCAACGTTGTGGCAGCTTTCTGGGGACACAGCTGTGGGTCTCGTGGGCTGCCTCTCCTTCTGCCCTGTGTCTCCCTGCAGCGTGCCCACGCTCCCAGAACCTTCCTACCGTGGGACAGAGCCACAGCTGCGAACGCAGTCTTCCAACTTCTCTGTGATTTCTTTCCCTACAGGGAAACGTTTAACATATCGAGAATTTATTTTCTTTTAAGGAACATGGCGGTGACTTGACTTTGCTTCTCTTTAAGACAGATAAGTACTGATTTGATAAGTATGGATGAAAGGCTAGATCCTCGGGCAGCAGATGACAGAGAGGACAGGTATCTGATGTTTAACCCTCTCTGCCAACCAAAGCTGGAGTGTTTGGGGTCAGTACAGAAGACCCCCGCGAGAATCCCTGGTGTGCTGAGTGCGTGTCACAGCACCTCAACGCCACGGAATGCCAATCACTGGAGCAGAAATGCAGGGCCCCGGGGACAGGGCCAGGCCCCACAGGCTGCAGGCCCCCTGGGTTCGGCAGCAACATGGCGCCCAGCAGTGCTGGGATCACCCACGCCGCCTCCCTGGGGCTTCTTTAGTGTTCCAGGCCCTGACCTGGCAAGGATCCAGCCCACTGTTGCAAAGGGCAGAGGGGGCACCCACCACCTGCAGCTGAGCCCTCCCGGCAAGGACACAGCCTCTGACCTCCAGTGGCAATTTTACCCAGCCCCACTGTCCAGGCTCTCTCAGGACACCATGCTCCCCCTCTTTCACTCAGGCTCGTGGAAGGGGAGCCCTCCCTGTGCTCCCAGCTCCCGGCTTACTGAGGAAGGACCCATCTGGATCTTTGGGAAGGGGTGGGCAGGACTGGGCTGTCAGAGGGTCTCGAGCTTGCAAAGGGGGAGTTTTGGGGTCTCCCACCACATATGCATGATTCAGTGTCCCCATAGACACTGTGGGGGGCATGCACATCCCTGGCCGGAGCGATGAATGGCTCTTCACTTGTCCGCTGAGCCCACACGTCTCTCTCTGCCCCCCAACCCACAATTTCTTTCCTTGCTTTCTCCCCTTGCATTCACACCTGGTACCGAGAGGCCACGCCCATTGAACAGTGAGCTCCCAGCCCAGCACACTGTCCTCTGATGACCCTGGAGGATCCTGTCCGTCCTCCCAAACAGCCTCCCAGGATCCAGTCCCATCAGAACAGAAACCGCAGCCACAGGCCTCTGCCTGGACCAGGGTGCCAACCGGTTCTCAGTGCATCTGGTGGACACGGCCATTGTCTACTAGAGGGAAAGGCTGGGTGTCTACACTGGACACAGGGACCCGGGAAGGCTCTCTGATGGAGGGTAGCTGGGGCTCTTCTGAATGACCAGGAGGAACAGCAAGCCTCTGCCCACCCTGCAGGAACGGGCTGGCCTCACCTCCTTGAACCCTTCCCAACCCCTTCCTGAGTGCCCCTACCTCATACAGGCACCTCCCTCCTCCCATGACTCCTGGGGCTGCCCCCCCAGCAAACCTCCCAACTTGGCTCTTCCCCTTGTGTTTGCCCCTCCTTGGTCTGCTACACACACCCCCCCCGGGGCCCGCCCCTCCCCCAAGGCTCTCTCCCCCATCTGTGCTCAGCTTTCCCCTCCCCAGCCTTGGGTCTGCCCCCACCACTCCTGTCTGCTTTTCTTATGTCCCCCCTCGGCCTACCCCCTGGACCTGGCCCAGGCTCATCCGGGAGGAATATGCTAGGATCTGGGTGTTGGCCAGGGCAGGCTGGTCACCTTTAGAGAACCCTCAGACTCAGGGGCCACTGGGGCTGGAGGCTCCACGCGTGGGCGTGGTGGACCCCTCGGTCAGCTGACAGAGCTGCCACACCGCTAGAACAGGCATGCATCTGTGAGTGTCCATCAGAGTGGGTGTCACAGCAAGGTCATCCGGCTCTCGCTCATCTCAGCCTCAGAACTGCCCAGGAAAGGATCTGGGGGTTTTGGCCTCATGGAAGGCTGAGAGACAGGAGAACCGACGAGCCCAGAGACAAGAGGCCCCTCAGACACCCTGGCCTGGCACGCAGGACCCCGAGCACATCTACCCGGTGGGGAAAATCCAGGCAGAGAAAACGCCGGGGACCCAGTGTCCACGAGACTGCTTGGACATTGCCCATCCCGGTGCCACCCAAGGCTGGGAGAGCAGGAGGGACTTGGCCCAAAGTCCCGAGACCCACCCAGATGCCTCCTTCCCGCTCAGCTGACAATCTGAGTTTACTGAGAGAAAGAAACAAGCTGCACAGCCGACATGTGTGCTGGACGGGACGGTACTGGGTGAAGGTCTCAGAGCGCCACTCCCGGGCGACCAAGAGCAGCCCTCAGGGACGAGGACCGGCCCACCCAGACCCCCTCTACATTCGGCTGAGGAAGCGGACAGCAGGGCGCTTGACACTTTGAGCTCAACAGGAAAGGGTTCTGTCCCGTTAAAATGTGCAGAGGGCAGAGCAGGAGTCCCGAAAGAGCGTGGAGGGAGCCAGGCGCACCCAGAGCCCCACCTCCACTTCCCCCACCTGTGCTGTGTTTCACAGCTACAGTCTCCTACCGGGGCTGAAGACCCTGGGAGGAGGGGAGTCCCTCCCTTGGGGACCCCAGTGCTCTCCTCACACGGCCCTGTCCCCTCCCTCAGAGCATGGCTCCTGCCCCCTGGATCTACGCCGACCCCCATGGTCTCAGTGGCCAGAGCCCATCTCCACTCACACTCCCGCCAGAGGGCCTTCTGGGATCCGTGGGTCTGAAGCACCCACCATCCCCCTGGATCTCACACCCACCTGGTTAGGCCAGGGGACCAGCCTCCGTGCAATGAGAGGTCAGACAGCCCGAGGCCCCCCTGTCCCCATGAGCCCTCAGACACACTGCCTGACCTTTTCCAGGCCCTTGGTGTCCACCCACACAGGGAACCTCAGCCGCTGGAGCCCCACAGTCTCTTGCGACCCCGAAGAAACTGCAGGCTGCTTCCTGCAACCCTCGTGGGGCAGAAGGCCCGGTACCTCCTGATGGATCAGAGGCAGCTGCCCAGGGCTCCGTGTGCCCCGGGGGCAGCACTGTACGGACACACTGAGTCCCCCACCTGGATTCCTCTGTCTCTCAGGGTGTGAGTGCAGCTGGGAGCCCACCTGAGGACACGTCTGTTCTGCAGGGAGGGGGGCTCTAGCAGCTTGAACCACAGGTGACAAGGCCCTCACGTGGGGGTCACACTGCAGAGGCCACAGGCACCAAGTCAAGTCAGGAAGTCACCTGTGGCCCAAGATCAGCAAGGACACAGGTGCACACCCCCCACTGCCCGACAGGGCCATCCGCTGGGCGCACAGCACCTTCGGCCTCAGATCCACGCCCACCACGCTCAGCAGACCTTTACCCCCCCACCCCCCGCCCACCAACACACACAATGGTGGTCATGGTCGGCTGAACAGATGACAGGTCCACCGGGAACCTGGGAAGGTGACCACTGCAGATATGGCAGTAATGAGATCCTGGGTATCTGGGCAGGCCCTACATCCAATGACAGGTGTCCTTAAAGAGGTAGAAGAGATGGAGGCCATGTGGCCGTGAGCCCAGGACCGCCGCAGCGGCCAGGAGCTCAGGACAGAGGCCTGGAGCACCTTCTCCCTCCCAGGCTCCGGGCGCAGCCAGCCCTGTGGACACCTTGATCCCCAACGTCTGGCCTCCAGACTGGGAGACCATCAGTTCCTGTTGCTCAAAGCCCCGGGGGTGTGGCGCTGTGTCTACAACAGCCTGGCGCACTCCAGACTCTGGGCCGCGCTCAGACCCAGCTCAGACCCAGCTCAGACCCTCCGGGGCCGGGCCGAGGGAGGAGGCAGGGTGAGTTTTCGTGGAACTGAGGGAAGCTGGAAAAGCCGTGAAGCAGGGAGGTGACCAGAAACACTCCCAGAACACCCCACTTTCGTAAGGAACATGGAGAGAGCTGGCGGAGACACGCCAAAATCCACAGGGCCGTTCCCTCTCTAGCTGCCTCAAGTTTGAGCTTCTTGTATGAGGAGCATGGACTACTTTGTAGAAATTTGTACTACAATCAGAAAAAACTATTTCTTTATCACTTATCTATTTATTTACCCTTTGTAAGAAAACAGGGTCTAGCATTGGCTGGCACCCCCCAACCCCACCGCACTGAGGAACCCACGTCCAGAGTCAGGGATGGGGTCAAACAAACATGACCCTCAGCAGTGGATCTTCACGCAGAGAGCAGTGCCAAGGAAAAAGGCAGAGGTTCCTCCAGGAGGAAAGCCATGGGCCCTGAGAGGACACGGGGGGCCTAGCTACTCTGTCCTTAGAGAAATTTCCAGAAGCCCAGACAGAGCCTAGACAACCCCGAGTTGTCCGCAGGGCCGAAACCGCAGGGCCTGGCCATTCACAGGCGTCCCGGGTTCCTGAGGAGAGAGGAAGGGCAAGTGTGGCCCCTGGGGCCAGTCGGACGGAGGCTCCATGGCCCCAAGAAACCTCAGCTCAGACCGGCTCAGCCAACGGGGACCCTCCTCCAACCAGGGGGTGGCTGTTCTCGGATCTGCCCCCCCACCCTGCTCGCCCCTTGGCCCAGAGGAGCGCCCGGTGCAGTAAATGCCATCGGCTGCCCCACCCCTCCCTCTAGGCCTAAATGCTCCTCCCTGTGGAGCAATGAGCACCCGGGGAAAGGCTGCCCAGCACTGGGCACTGACTGTGAGGACGGGCTCTGTCTCCACCCTGCTAGGGGTGCTCTGACCTCCAGGAGCCTGGAGCCTGGCAAAGTGGACGGCCGGTAGCTGCTGTGGCATTTCCGAGGTCCCCGTAGTGGACAGCGTGTCCCAGCAGCCCAATGCTGGTGAAGTGACCACCCCGTGATGCAGGCCCCTGTGGCCATTCACCTTTAGAGGCCACCCAAGATGGGCCCTCCTTACCCGGGGGGGAGCAGACAGCAGGGCCATCCATGGGCACTCCAACACGTTCCATAACCAGCCAGGGCCACCCCACCTTGCTGAATAGAGCACCCTCCTAAGTGACCAGCAAGCGGTGGTCTCCCCTGTGGGCAGCACTGTGACGGCTTCCTCCTGGTCCCAGAGCCTCCATCCCCTTCCTCCCTCCCCACCTCCTTCTGCATCCAGTACACTTCTGCCGTTCCATTTCGGCCACCATGACGGTTTACTAGCTATTCCCTTCTTACCGGCTATCCCCACATCTTAGTGGCTGCTCTGGGGTTGACAGCACGCCCGGGCTTTGAAGCCCACGTCCACGCGTGTCTGACACATCCACATGTGGTGTGATATCCTCACACTATGGATGTGGGCCTTTGTTGTCGAGTGTTTGCTTCTCTGTGTGTTATCAACCCCAAAACACACAGTGCTATTTTAGATTGAGTGTATCTTAGGAGATCAACTATCGTTTTTATAATGGTAAAGTATATATTATGCAAAATTTACCATCTTAACCATTCTTCAGTGTATGGTGCAAGGTTGTGAACATCCCCACCCTCCATCTCCAGAACTTTCTCATCTTCCCAAGCTGCCGCCATGAAACACCATCTCCTCACCCCCGCCCCCGCTCTCTCTGTATCTATGCATTTGTCTCCTTGGGGAAACTCATCTAAGTCCATTCTCTTCTAAAAAGACGTAAGACAGAAAGAAAATCTCTCTTCTGTTCAGCTCATCTGTCTGGAAGGACCCGAGGCCGACAGAACAGAGCCTCAGAGCCAGCACCCAGACGTCTACCTGGGGCCCCGGGATTCATGTCATCACAGCCAAGACTCAGCTGTAAGCATCTGGGAGTTCACGTGGCTTCCTTCTTACCCACGGTTATGGTGGCCACCTCCCCCCCCACCTCCTGCCTCTCCCTAGGGGGCTGGTCTCCGCAGGAATTCAGTCCACCTGTTGCCCCATACATGAATTCTCCATGCCATCATCTATGACTAGATCAGGCCCATGTGACACCTTCCAGGCTTGAGGACATATACACGTGGAGGGAGTGAAACCCACCATCTTCACGGGGCCCAGGGATGGGAACATGGGCACATGGGGGCTGTTTTTAGAACCAGGCTGCCAGCCCTGTGACCTTAGCCCTCTCGTGAGCTAAGAACACTGCACTATTTTGTAGGTTACTGGTTTTCACGTTGTCAGAGTGGGCATGACGTTTCCCGTGGTTCATCCCCATCTTAGGGAAGCCGTGTCCCCCCCGCTGAATTCCCTGGGCGTCTTCAGAGGGCCAGGCTCCGTCCCGCTCCCCTGACAGCCCTGTGTGCGGTGCTATTACCAGCCTCCTCTGGCAGGTGGAAACCACGGCACAGAGAGGCCAAGCCACCGGTCAAGGTCATGCAGCCAGAGCGCGGTGTTGCCAGATCGGGTGCAAGCCCCAGCGAGCAGCCCCCGCCCCCAGGCCGCTCACCTTCATCCTTCTTAAATATGCTGGTAGTGATGGGTCATCATAAAACCAAATTAAATCATTTAAGCTGCGCCTTGTGCACTTGAAAAGCAGCTCCTCGGTAGATGGGCGGTTGCCAGAGACTGGGCGGCTTCATGACATGGGGTCTCCTTTTTGGGGAGATGAGAATGTTCCGGAACTGGAGAGGTGGTGATTGCACAATGCTGCGAATGCACTAAATGCCTTGGGATCGTTCGCTTCCAAATGATTAGCTTTGTTATCTCAGTTTCACCTTAACTTAAAACTAATAATGACAATCCCCTGCGGGTGAATCGCCTGGGGGTAACGAGTCCTGAGGGAAGCCCGGAGCGGCCAGCGTGCCCCTCGTGCCACGACCCTGCTCCCTGGGTCTGTGAAGCCTGACCTTCTCCCCTAAAGCAGCCGAGTAATCGCTCTTTGGCCAGACCAGGAATCTAACGCCAGAGTAAATTCCACACTAGAAACAAAATGACCATGAGAAATGGACCCAAAACTTATAAAACAGGCAGGACTCTCAAGAAAAGTATACTAATGTCACATCACTTCCATTAGTTGGGCTTACCGCATGTCCACTTGGGATGGAGGGTAAAGCTGGTGTCTCTCAGCCAATCAGGACAGATTTATCCTTTACAGTGAATGGGGCAAGAACACCCCACTTACCTTGCTGACCCGCACCCCTTACACGATTATCTAAGTACAGTTAAATTTCACCGCTCACAACTCGTCCCTCTATCCCTTCTTCCCTTCCTGTAATTCTTTAAGGGAAACATTGTGTTCTCTGAATTCCTTGTCCACCCCCCGCCCAGACCCCATGTTTGATCGGACACCAGTCCGGAAGCTCAGCTCTGGCTCTGTGAGCTCAATGGCAACTGGGCATCACACACCGAATTCGCGGAAATGCAGGTAAACAAGTCAGTGTGGGAGCCATCCTGGAGTTCCCGGAAAAGAGACGCTTATCCCTTTCCAGATTCAGGCAAGATACATGGGATGCTCTGCTCCTATCGTGGAAGAAAGCAAATTTGCAAAGCTCCTCCTGAAAGGACCAAAGGCTGTATGCTTCTCACCCCCAAAGACAAACGTTTTATTAACCACACGAGTGGATCAGTTGTCTTGGGCAGAGCCTCTGAATGCAGGCTGTCAGAGGGCACCCCAAACATTACAGCCCCGCTGCCCAGAACACGCCTCATTCCCCCTCCCCCATCTGCACACATGACCTGCCTTCCCCTTGCTGATTACAGAACAATCCGACTATATGCAAAGCTTGCCTGTGTCACACACAATGAGACCTGCCACACTAATTTAAAACTCCTGGGGCGCCTGGCTGGCCCCATGGGTTAAGCGTCCCACGCTTGGTTTCGGCTCAGCTTGTGAGCTCATGGGTGGTGGGATGGAGCCCCACATCAGGCTCCATGGTCCCGGAGCGTGCGGAGGGCAGTGGGGGGCCAGGGGGAGTCCACTAGAGATTCCCTCCCTCTGCCCCTCCACCCCCCCACAAATAAATAAATCTTTCAAAACAGAAATAAATAAAAATAAAACTCCTGGGCTGGCAATTCTCTGGAAGGAGGCGGCCACAAGCCACACAGGCCCATCTCCCAGCGATGGCTCAGTAGTTATTTTAAATCGTGCGACGAGCACCCACGAGCCTGCCACCCGAGAAGGTAGAACCCCGCCATCGCCCACGTCTACTCCCCACAGACCCCATCCACTCCCTGCCTCCCCACAAAGCTACCTGCTCCCTGGATCCTGACTCATGCGGCCCCTTTAATGCAGTTTGGTTGCCATATGTGGTCCTAAATTATTTTCGTTTCCTCTTAACTCTATAAAAAGGACGTCATGCTTATGTGGTATTTTGAGACTGGCTTTTGATTTGGCACATCCGGTGCGCTCTGCCCTTCGCCAGGTTGATACTCTGCAACCGTGCCTTGCTCCGAGCCCCACGCGGCACCAAGCCACACCCCACGAGGGTCTGGCCGTGTGCGCGGACCTCCGCGAACGCATTCACACGGCCCTAGGAGGCAGATGGAACAAATCACCACAAACTTAGTGGCTCAGAACAACCAAACGCACGACTTTGTAGTTCTGGAAGACACAACTCCAGCCTGGGTCTCACTGGGCTAACATCAAGGGCTCAGCAGGGCCGTTCCTTCAGGAGGGTCCGTCCAGGGGAGAGTCTGCTTCGCTGCCCTTCTCACTGCCAGAGGCCTCCCCTGTCCTTGGTCCATGTCCCTTTCTGCGCCTTTGAAGCCGGCAATGGTACGTCTCTCAGACCTTCCATAGTCACTGCTCCCTCTGACCCTCTTCGGCCCCCCCTTCCACCATTAAGGACCCTGTGGTTACACTGGGCTCACTGGATAATCCAGAACCATCTTGTTACTTTAAAGTCAGCTTGGGGAGCGCCTGGATGGTTCAGTCAGTGAAGCCTCTGCCCTCGGCTCAGGTCATGATGTCAGGGCCCTGAGATCGAGCTCCACATCAGGCTCCCTGCTCAGCACGGGGCCTGCTTCTCTCTCTCTCTCTCTCAGGTCATGATGTCAGGGCCCTGAGATCAAGCTCCGCATCAGGTTCCCTGCTCAGCAGGGGGCCTGCTTCTCTCTCTCTCTCTCTCTCTCTCTCTCTCTCTGCTCCTCCCCTCTGCTTATGCTCTCCCTCACTCGCTCGCTCTCAAATAATCTTTAAAAAAGTCAGCTCATTAGCAACGTCAGCCCCACCTGCAACTTTTGTTCTCCTTTGCCACGTAACCTAAGATGTTGACGAGCTCCAGGGATCAGGACATGCACATCTTGGGGGCTATTACTCTGCCACGTCAGACCCCAGCAGCCATGTCTCAGGTCCCAGACCCAGCTCCTCCAACACCTGGGCCAGAGGACATCTTCCTGTGACCAGCTCACTGGGAGAAGGGGGTGGCTTATTGTGACCTAAGTGAAAGGCTTTCCCTTCACGAGGTGGACGAGCACTTGAGGAGGTCATGGCCGTGACAGGTTACGACGGCTCCCGCTCTGTGCACGGAGGTCCTCCGCACATCAACACTCTTTCCGACAAAGGGCATTGGTCCAGTTCACAGTCCCAGGACAGAGGGGCCTGGGTGTCTGGGTGGTGGGGTGTGCAGTCCCACCTGGGCGCACCTGGCCGCCAATGTGGCATACTTGCCCTGTTTCGGGTCAGAGGTGTCCTGGTTCTGCCATCAATGTGGTGCTAGTGGGCAGGTGCTGTCCTCCGTTCTCCAGCAGACCCAGCACCCAGAGCTGGGGGGGGCCACAGACTGGGTGCCGTGCAGACAACCGTTCTGTAGAAGATCAAGAAATCTCTTCCATGCCCCAGGCAAGGCCAGCCTTTGTGACCTCCCTGACCTTCCCATTGCAAGTCCACCTCACTCAGCGGGAGAGGCTTCTACCTCTTTCCAAGACGAATGAGGGCTGTGGCTGCGGCAGACTCCGGCGTGAAGCCGTGTGTTCGTGGACTGAGAGCCGAGTGCCCAGCAGACTGATTCAGCATTTCCTAACCAGCCCGACTCTCCGACCTCGGGGTGCCCGGTCCTGGCGGAGCCACCCACCTGTGACTGTCCGAGTGTGCAGCCAGTGCACTTCCCAGCCAGGAGAGAACTGCAAAGTTCAGTGTTTTCTGAGGTCCGGAGTTAGAAGACGAATAAGAGAGGAATTCAGACATAATACCTGATATCTCATGAAAACTACTTAACCATATTTCTTCCCCTCCAAGGGCAGGTGACAATGCAAAAAATACACAGGGTAGCTTTTGACAGCTTGATCCCCAGCTCCCCACCTCCCCCCCTCCATCCAGGGTTAGTACACTCCAGAGCCATAGGCCTTCTGGGGGTTCTGAACAGCTGCCTCTGTGGGCTCAGCCCTTCAGCTGGGGGGAGGTAGAGTGCGGACGCATGGCTTAGGCCTCTGCTCTGCGGAGCATTCACACCTGGGTCCAGCCGCTCACTGACCCAAGCTCCCAAAGCTCCCATCCCATTGCACTGGGCTGGAGAACACCTCCTTGTCACATGGGGGGCAGGCATCAGAGGGGTTTCCTGAAGTTCATTCCCAGTCCAGCTTGTCTGTAGCCAAGGTCACCGAGAATGCCAGGCCAGAAGAGATGGCCAGAGCCAAGACCTTAGGGATGGCCTCTGACCACACGGCTGCCCCCAGGGAGTGAGCACGCCCCTCAGATAACCACCAGTGACCAGGAAACAGCAGGATGTGGGGAAAGAAGTAAAGCAGGGGGAGGGCATTAGAGTCAGATTTCTCAACCCCAGCAGTGCTGACATTCGGGGACAGTAATTCCTTGTTATAGGGGCTGCCCTGTTGCACTGTAGGATGGTGACAGCACCCCTGGCCGCTACTCACTAGATGACAAAACACCTCCCCCTCCCGCCCGCAAGTTGTGACAACCAAAAGTGTTCTCAGGCATCGCTAAATGTTGCCTAGGGGTCAAAATCACTCTGAGAACTGCTGGACCAGATGGAAAGCAGGTGTCTCCCATCAGGTGGGATTTAAAGGGAAACCTGGCAGGGAAAGCCACAAGGCAGAGGCCCCCAAGGTATGTTTGAGAAGCAGCAAGAAACCCAGTGGGCGGGGCCAGGGTAGCCAGGGGAATCGAAGGAGGTCCGAGGGGGCACCTGATCCTGGAAGGCCTCAGGCCGTCCTCTGAGATGGGGGTCACGGGGGGCTCTGCAGAGAGGCAACACAGAAGTGTGTGCTTAAAAGCTGGTTCCAGGGTGCCTGGGTGGCTCAGTCGGTTAAGCTCAGGTCATGATCTCAGGATCCTGGGATCAAGCCCCGCATCGGGCTCCCTGGGAGTCTGCCCTCTGCCTCTCCCCTCTGCTCGTGTTCTCTCTCTTTCTCAAATAAATGAATAAAATCTTAAAAAAAAAAAAAAAAAAAAAAAGCTGTTCCCGGCTATTGTGTTGAGAACAGCCTGGGGTGGGGCAGGGGGCCAAGGCAGAGAGGGAGATCGGTTAGGGGCCCCTGCAATAACCCAGGGGTGACGGGGGTGGCTGGGAATGCGAGAGGCATCAGAAACACTTTTTTCTTTACTTATTCTTTTAAATTGTAGTAACACACACATAACATAAACTCTACCATCTTGACCATTTTTAAGTGCACAGCTCAGTGGGATCAAACACGTTCACATTGCTGAATGGCCGCCACCACCACGCATCCCAGGTCTTCACTCCTCTTGTGGATCTGAACCTCGGTGACCATTCAGTAGTAAGTCCCTGCTCCCGCTCCTCCCAGCCCCTGACAGCCCCGTCTGTCTCTGTGATTTGGGCTACTCTAAGTACCTCATACAAGTGGCATCTTTCAGGCCTTGTCCTTCTGCGTCTGGCTCCTTTCGCTGAGCACAGTGTCCCCCAGGCTCGCTGTGGGGTGGCAGGTGTCAGACCGTCCTTCCTGCTTCAGGCTCAGTAACACTCCACTGTCCGGATGGGCCACAGCGGGCTTACCCGTTGTCTGTAGGTAGACCCTGGGCCGCTCCCGCCTTGGGCAATGGGGAATAACGCTGCCGTGAGCACGGGTGTTCTCCTGGGAACATGCTAAAGGACCTACTACGGGATTTGCTGATGGCAGGGACGTACTGTCCGAAACCAGGAAAACTGGGTCGATTTCCAGGTGTGGCCTGACACTCGCATGAAGGGGCATGAAGGGTGGGAGACGAGGAAGCAGCCCCACTCCAGGCGCTGTCACTCCCAGGTGGTGAGGGGAGGTGCTGAGCGAGCAGCATGTCAGGAGTCCGGCACCCTGGGCAGAGGTCAGGGTACGCAGGGCTCAGGGCTGGGGACTGGCGGGATGGGAGTGACACACCCCTACATGGAGGATGGGAAGGAGCCCCAGTGAGACAGGACGGAAACCAGGATGTGGGGTCCCGAACACCTAGGGAAGGAAGTGGTTGAAGAGATGAGGACAACTGGCCGCAGGATGTGGTTGGCAGTGTGGTCTCAGTGGGCTGCTGGGGAAGCGAGCTGGAGAAGGGGTGGTGGGAGGCAGACCACAGAGGGCACGGGGTTAGGGTTAGGACTTCTGCGGAGAAGAGAGCAGGTGGGACCTCAGGTCAAGAGGGCTGGTGACTGGCTACTGCTTTAGAGACAGGGGAGTTCACAGCAGGTTTTACCTCCAGGGGAATGATCTAGAAGATGGAGAGACCAGTACAGGAGTCAGGGGACTACACTGCAAAGGCCAAGGGGGTGAAGTCCAAAGCAGGGGCAGAGGGAGATCCAGCGCACAGTGGGAAGGGGAGATTCAGCACACAGTGGGGACGGAAAACCCAGTGCAGAGGGGGTTGGGGGAGACCCAGTGTACCAGGGGAAGGAGGTCCCAGGGTTGGGAGGTAGACTGCCCACACTAATGCACCTGCAGCCTCCCCCACCGTGTGCTTCATGCCTCTCCTCCCATCTGGACTTGGAACCTCTCTTGAGTACTCTCAGATCTGGGCTGGCCTGTGACTTGCTGAGACCAAGGAAAGTAGCCAACATTCCCTGTGACTTCTGGGCTGGGGCTTGTCACTCTCTTGGACCACCATCCCTCTGTCATCCCCTTGCACCACCCCAAAAAAGAGCCTAGCGCAGCCTGCCAATAGGCAAGCACCATGTGGAAACGGAGACACGGCCGTCCTAGAACAGAGGACTCAGGAACCCAGGAGTTGGAGGAAATCATCAAGGACAAGAGGACATGACCTCTGGTTAACCTGGGAGCTGGACCCAGGCACTCGGAGGCTCCCCACCCCCTCCTTGGTCCTAGGAATGTGTGCTCTGCTTGCCTTCCCCACTCTGGGGCTGCCCCAAGGACGCGGCCTTGAGACAGTGATATGCTGAGGCCATCCAGACAGCATGGTGACTGAGCCCACTTCAGGCCTCTCTATGAACTTTAAGATTTGGCAGCTGGGCACAGAGATCTCCTTGTCTTGTGGCACCCAAGATGAGCCTGTGAGTGAGTTCCCTTGCTTACAAACCTGCCACCTGCCAACCGGAGTGGCTGTCTCTGTCTTCGGCCTCCCCCCACCCTCCACGAATGGCGCCCAATGTGCAAACCAACAGCAGCCAATGCCAGGACTTGGACTATTTCCCCAAAAGGAACCTGCACCTTCACCGTGGGAGCAAAACCACCCCACAGCTGTCACGTCCATGCCACCCTCTGTCTCTGGGCTGCTTGGGCTGCCAAACCAGTAGGCCATACACCAGGGGCAACACGCACTTATCTCCCAGGTTCTGGAGCTGCAAGCCCAAGGTCAAGGTGCCCACGAGGTCCGTTCCTGGCTCGTGGACGGCCGCGGCTCACCGCCCCTGCACGTGGGAGAGTACGGGGCCTCCTGACAGGTCTACCTATAAGGACATTAGTCTTATGGTAACAGGATCCCGCCCTTGTGACCTCATGTAACCCTAGTCTCCTCCTAAAGGCCCGTCTCCAAATACAGCCGCACTTGGGTTAGGACTCAGCATGGGACTCCTAAAGCACCATCTTGCTGCTGAGGACTTTCTAGAAAAGAAAGTCCTTTTGTGGCACTTGGCGAGTCGCACCAAGTCTGGACATTGGGCCTTCTCCAGAGCAGGATTGGGGGTCCTCACCGCCATCCTTGGCTGTAGGCCCTTCCTTTTTTCCTATAGAAAGTTTAAACTGATCTACAATGACAGAGAGCAGACCAGCATTCGCCTGGGGAAAGGGGCAGGGGAGAGGCAGGGAGGGAAAGCGCGGGAGCACAGAGGGGCCGAGGAGACGTGTGGGATGCAATTATGTTCACTATCTCAATGGGTGGCTGTTTCACGGGGTATCCCAACGTCAAAACTTATCAAACTGTCCACTTTAAATGTGCATAGTTCATTATATGTCAGTAATACCTCAATAGAGCTATTTAAAAGTTTTTCTAGTCAAACTTTCAATTCTGACATAATTGTGATTCACATGTGATCCTAAGAAACAGTACAGGCGGTCTGTGCACCACCTCTGGCCACTCGCCGACCTGGCACCCAGCTTCACGCCCTGAGAGGAAGTCCCAGGTGAGGCTGGGGCCTCTACTGTCTTGCTCTCGTCAAGTCCCGAGCCCAACGCTGGCACTCAGTCCACACCAATTGTTTGCTGAATTAATAAATGATCACCTTAACTCTGTCATTTTGAGAAGGTCAGGAGGGGCTTACCACTCCTTTCCGTCGCACCAGATGCTTACAGGGACCACCCACAAAAAGACCCCTCCTTCCCCCACACCCATCTGTCTCCACAGCAAGACACAGCGAGGGCCCAAGCGCACATCTACACAGGGGGTTGACAGGTAGGGTCCTGTGGCGTCTTCTCCCTGGATCCCTGGTCTGGGGAAGAACGTGCTGGGGCTCGTTACCCAGAACAGAGCTCCGAGCAGAGCCCGGGCTGTTGTCTGGACGCAAACTCATCTGGGCGTGAGCCACACCAGCAGGCGGACTATAGTCACCTGGTCATGTGGAGCCAGGCTCTCCGTCCCTCGCATCAAAGCCCATCCGGCACGGGCAGGAAGAAGCAGGCCAGGCGGCGGCCCACTGAGGCATGGCCTCGTCCTCCTCCCCAGGAAAGAGCCCACAGAGAGCGCTCAGAAGAGCAGGTCAGGGGCACACACGCACCACCGTGGCACGCAGGGCTGGGACAGCCCCCTGCTTTCCACTTTCGCGCTAATTGTCTCTCCACGGGGTTCCTTCCCTAGGGAGGTCTTGCGAGCCTTGAGGGTTTCTGGCCACTCCAGGCCAGCACTGTGGGCCTTGCTGTCTCCTCTGTGGGGGTTCACAGCTCTGACCCTCCGTGGTTCCAGTGTCAGTGATGTCACGGACCCCAAGGCCTCTGAGAACCACAGGTTAGAGTGAGCATAGCTGCGCTTACCTACCCACACGGAAGGCCCTGTGGCGTAGAGTTTTATTCCACGTTGGTCCATCACAGAACATTTGGAAATATCGAATGACTTCCATTAACTGTGTGATAAAACACACACAAAAATGAATCTCTTCACCCATTAACAGCCTGGCTGTTAAAATGCAGGTGTTGAGAAGCAGGGATCCCACCGCAACCCTCGGAGGTCACCAGCCACCGCCGCTCTGCTGGACTGAGCAACACCAGAGCCATATATCAAAGTATTCATCTTGATTGATCACTGCCCCGCTTCGTCCACAAAGGAGCGAGGTGGTTGCCGGCAGGCGTGCCCTGAGAACGTGACCAATGGCAGCGCAGCAGGACACAGAAATGGGGCCGGGCACAGCTCCAGCGTGATGGCCTGGGAGGCAGGCATGTGGTCACACGAGCTCCAAATCAAACGGGACTTCTTGGTGGGACTGAGTGGGGAGCCCATCAGAGGACAGACCACGGGTTAATGAAGACATTCACCTCTCTCTGGGGTGTTGCCACAGTGGGCCAGCTGTGGGGTGCACAAAAGCACATGTGGGTGTGGGCTGGGTGGCACAGCCGTGGGGCCAGCCCAGGGCTCAGGGGATGCCCAGCAAATGGCTCCTGAAGATGCCAATTCAGACAACTCAGCCCGAGACAGGACCTCGCCTGCAGAGCTCAGCCGGGTATGGGCAGGTGTGGCCACCTTGGCCAAGGGCAGGCTGGCAGGGCTAGGGGGGCGGGAGTCTATGGACCCCAACAGGCTTTCTTCCCTGAGTTCCAGGACTGAAGCACTGGAGAGCACTGTGGCCCAAAGACAGAGCCAAAACGCAGGACAAGGAAGCAGATGGAATGTACTGGAATCCCTGATCCAATCCCCTGGCCCAGAGAGCAGCCCACTGTGTAGGCCCTGATCTGTACAGTCACACCTCCCGTGTCAGTCTGGTAGGGCTGCCATAACAGAGGACTGCACTTGCTGACCCTAGCACGGCTCTGGAGGCTCCGAGGGGAGGATGCTCCAAGCCCTTCCTCCAGCTCCTGCTGCTCGGCTAGCGTCTTTGCTGCTCCTCGGCTTACAGACACTTCACCCCCTCTCGGCCTTCATCTTTACGTGCATTCTCCCTGCACAAGTGCAACGCTCCCCTTTCCACACAGTCACCGTTGGATCCAGGGCCCCCCCGAGTGACTACATTTTAGCCAGATCATCTGCAAAGACCCCGTCTTCAAATAAGGTCACATTCCTAGGTGCAGGGGCGAGGACTTGAACCGTCTTTTTAGGTGACACAATCCAACACGTAACAGTTGGTTATGCGGATCCAAAAACGTCCAGGTGGTGCTGGTGCCCCCCCCAAGCCCGCTAGAGTGGGATCTCACTTCCAAGACCCCTGACCAGCCTCGAGCCTGGGTCCACTAGCCACTCCCACCCTCCACCCTCCTCCTTAGCCCCTGCTCTCCAGCCCTCAGAACCACCCCCCTGCCCCAGCCCTGTTCTCCACCCTTCTGAGGGCAAGGAACTGGGTCTTATTCCTCTCCGTAGCCCGTGTGCCTGCTTTGCACGGGCACTCGAGACGATGCAAGACTCCGTTCTAAGAAGGACGTCACCCACCTGCGGCCCCAGAGCCCACACCTGCTGCAGGGGCAGATCTCCTGCCTGAGGACAGCGCCCACCTGGCCAGAGCCCACATGCAGAGTGAGGACTCTGCCCCCAGCCGAGGGGGCGCTCAGTCCAGTGTCCAAGGACCCCCAGAGGCAGCCACAGCCCGCAACTACCGTTCAGGGCAGCCAGCTCCTGCTGCCCAGCATGTGTCTGGGGTCCCAGTGACACACCTCACGGCACGTGCCACAGGCGGACCCCACAGCCCGGGGCAGTGTGTCCAGAACCTTCTAAGCAGTACGGTGGTTTCCACAGTATGTGGCCTCACCCAGCATCCCTTGTGAGTGGCTCTGTGTGTTCACACCCACGGAAGAGAGCTCCGTGGGGGGAATTATCAGAGGGTAAACCACCTTTGCTCTGGGGCTGCCTTTGGGCCACAGCTGTGGGAAACCCAGAACCAAAGTGAGCGCCTCCTTGCAATCCTCAGCGGCCGCCCCACCTTCCACCTGCTACCCACCTTGTCCCCTCCCGTCCCTCTGGGCCCCAGCCCCTCCAAGGTCCATCCTGCAAAGTTCTAAGGTCCCATGGGTACAGGCTTCCACAAAGTTCCAAAGCCCACATGAGTCCCACTGTGGGTCCTGGCCCAAAATGGGGAATGGGGGGGGTTGCGCCCTTCCCTTCCCCCTACCTAATGAGAATGGCCTTTTAGACAAAGCCTCCTGAAGTCCAGCTGTGTGGGGTGACCACCAGCCCACGTGGCCTCCCATGGCTCTGATACTTGCAAATGCGCGGAGACCGTACAGGCCACTGGGGAGGGGGGGACAGTAGCGGCTTTTGAAGTCCCCCATCTGACTCTGGAGGAGGGACTTGCTCAGCTCACGGGGGACCAGAGACGCTAGAAGTCCCAGAGCTTGCGGCGGGGCTGGGCAGGGAGCATGCTGACAACGGGCCTCCTCAGTGGAGGATGGAGGGACATCCAGCCACGTGCGCCAGGCAGAGCAGCGGCCCGGATCTGTGCCCGCGTCACCCGGAGACAGCCCTGCAGGGTGGGTGGGGTCCCCTTAACGCCCACCTCCTCCCTGTCCCCAGCAAGGCTTCAAGGCAGCAGATGCTTTGGGGCTTGGATTTGTAATGTGAGCCTGGTGCCCCCAGGGCCAGAGTCCCCCCTCCATTGGGCCCTGCCCCCCACTCCCGCCCCTCCCTTTCCGGGAGCAGGGAGCGGTAGGGCTGCTTCCAAAGCTCTCTCCTGCAACCTCTACTTGGCGACAATCACCGAAACTCCAGAACTCCGGGTGGGTCACATGCCTTAATGAGGCCGACCGGCTGCAACGGCGACCACGAGCAGAAGAGCATGGCGGCTCACGAGGAAAGGCAGTTCCGACAACGCTGCTTTACAGCTGGAATTGTACAAAGCCTGTGAGAAAGCGGGGAGACAAAGCTGCACGGGAAACGGAGCAAGCAGGTGGAAACCCGTTAACATTCACTGTTTAAGACAAACGTCAGCGAGAAGGGTTAGCAGGCAGTATCACACGTCGTAGCGGCATCACACAGGACTAAGGTCGCGGTCAATTTCCAACTCTGTTCACCACACCAAATCACCTCTCGCTCCCATAACTGAAGCTCACTCTACTTTCCATCAGCCTCTCAAGCTGGGGGCCAGGCTTGCGTCCTCCGTGGTGTGCGGGGGGCTACCTCCCACGTGAGCCTTCCCTCCCCAGGATTGGGGCCCTGCTCCCCACTCGGAAGCCCCCCCCCAGCCTCCTGCGGCAGCCGTGTATGCAGAGAATCCACGGGCATCACACAACTCTCAGACGCTTCACAACACTGGACAGAGGGTGTCCTCCCCGAGCCACCACTGTGGGTGCCCAAGCCCTGCTCCTGACAGGGGCCCAGCAGGATCCCAGGAAGGGAAGGATGTCACAGCCCCAAGCAGGGGACCTCGCCGTTGCCCCAAGAGTGGGGTGTGGAAATAACAGCACGCGAGAAAGACACATTCATGCAAAAGAACATGGACACACACCACACCAGTCCTCGGAGGATTCAGAGAGAGGCTCCCTGTGATCCCAGGCTGTGGTCCAGAGAAGACCTACCCAGGACTCTGACCTCAAGGAGTTTGCTTTGGTTTACAAGCTCAGACACCCATGGGAACACCCCGCACCCCAGGGCTGGGATGGCCCGAAGGCCACGGCACTCTGGCTGCGCAGCCAGAGGTCCCCTGTCTGGGCGTCCTGTGGCTCCCCAGGCCCCTCCCCCCGGCACGAGCACCCTCCATGCATCAAGAACCACAATGGGGAAAACAGTTTAGTGGTCCCCAAAAAAGTTAGACCTAAAGTTGCCATGTGACCCAGAAATTCTGCTCCTGTGTATCTACCCAAGAGAACAAAACACGTGTCCACAGAGAAACGTGTCCGTGGATGTGTATAGCGGCCTTATTCACAACAGCCCAGAACAGGACCCAGCCCCAAAGTCCACGGATGGATGAACGGATAAACGGAAGGCAGGCTGCCCACACAGTGGAGTGTTATTCATCCTCCAAAAGGAACTTCTGACACTTCTGGCGAAGTGGATGCAATCAGACACTGAGGCCCGCAGAAGTGCACAGAGACAGCAGGTCAGAGGTCTCGGGGGCGGGAGGGTGGAGCGGGGAGCAACTGCACAGTGGACACGGGCGCTCACACTCATGTTGGATACATTAATGCCACTGAGCTGTGCACTTTTAAGTGGCTAACTGCATGTTAGGTAAATGTCACCTAATTTTTTAAAAAATGAAAAATATATATAACAACAACAAAGCTACGATGGGTCTCGTGAACAGAGCCGGACTTGTGCCCAAAAGCACATCCTTAGAAAAGGTCCACGGCAAGCTGCAGACAATGGAGCTGGGCCCCAGGCACGGGTCAGCCCACACTGGGTCTGAGTCTGGGGGAGGAGCCACACACTTCCACCTTCTGGGCACTCCTTCCTTCCAGGTCTTTGTCTGTGACAAGTGAGCTCACCGGACCCTTTGCCAGCTCCTTCCCAGCTTGACGAACGCCTCCCCGGGGTGCACACGTGTTTTCTTCTCCCTGAGGCGGCTCAGCAGACTTTGGTGCCCCCGAGACTTTACAGAAGCCCGGTGCCTGGGGCCACACAGCAGAGGTCTGGACATAAGCTCTCTGTGGGGGACCTGGGGACAGGGATTCTCAGGGGCATGGGTTCCTAGTCTGAGGGCATTGGCATTTATTACTGGAAAACAATGCCCAGTGAGTGGGGTCTGGCCCCTGCAAGTGTACTTAGCCAGGAACGCAGGGGGCTGTGCAAGAGACCAGCAGCCGCGGTGTCAGAGTGGGGTCCCCCCACTGCGGGGCTCTCTGGAGCTCGCTCAGTGTATCCCACACAACAGAGCCTGGGGTGTCTGGCCCGTAGGAGCCGTGGCAGGCCCAACCACCGCTTGCCGCTTGTGTCTTCCCTGGGCCTCTCATCCAGCTAAAAGCACACTGGCCTCTGGTCAACAATGATCCCCCAGGGAGCCTCACCGCATAGATGAGGAGACCCAGAGCTGGGCCCGGATGGGCTGAGCCCAAGTCCTGGGCCCCTCTGCAATCCGTCCCAAGCCACTGCTGGGCTCTGCGGGACGCAGACTTCTCCCGGTAGCATGGAGGCTCCTTGGGGGCTCACGTGCACTTAGCAGGGAGTCAAACAAGGACAAGGCCACTGGGCACACTGCCTGTCCCAGGACACGTGGCTGCTCGTCATACCTTCCTCTCAGAGCTGAGACCAAATCCTAAAAGTATCAAGACCACAGAATGTAACAGACACCCACCAGGGTGGGATGTCCTAGGTATCCTCCACGTTCAAGGGTCCTAGCCAGGATTGTGTGTGACCACCTCTTCTTCTGACACATGACCTCAAACACGGTGAGGAAAATGAGCCCCAAATCCACCTCCAATTACACAGTGCTAGACAGTCAATGGGACAAACACCGACGAAGCAATGCAGATGTTAGACCAGCCAGGGCCCTTCATGAGCTCTCGGCTGACGGAGGGTAGAGGGGTCAACACCAGCAAGCGGTCATCGAGGGATGTGAGGGCAGGTGTCTGTGGCTCACCCAGAAGCAGCTGTAGAACTGAAGGCTCATCCCCCAGGCTCTGGCAGCCCCCAACCCAGCCGAGGGCAGGCCCTTCTGTGGGCAGCCCTGTCCAAGACTCACACCTTGCCCAGCTCAAGGTCACCCCGAAGGGCCCTCCCAGCTCCAGAGGCCTCAGGAGCAAGGCTACATCAAGACCTAGCTTCCCCTCCCTTGGCCAAACCCCCCCCAACCCCCCGCCCACGGCCAGAAGGCCTCCCCAACGCGCGCCTGCAGCCAACCTCCCTCGGAGAGCCTGCTCTCCAGGTTCCTCCCCCCGGGCCCCCCAGGCTGGGACAGGCTCAGCCTATTTACCTCCAGCTGACACACTCCCTTCCCTCCTTCTGCTAATTGCCTGCCCACGTTTCTGGGCCTTCCCTCCAGGCTTTGCACAGAGCGGTTCGGAGGGCATCCCTTGTCTACAGCCCACAGCTGTGTCTGACACACAATGCAGCTCTGCCTTTTCCAGGGGGGTTCACCCCATCTGCATCTACTGAGACCACTGAGAGATACGCGATTCCTTCCACGGCTTTGTTGTTTGCTTTCTATTCACTGTGCTTTTGCTTTGCTGCCCTCCCCCCTCCTTTCCTGCTGCGATTGGATTGTCTGTTCTTCCACGTCCCTCTCCTGGTCTGGAAGGTTCTCATCCTGTAACTAGTATGCTGGTGCTCAGGCACGTGCTTAACTCACGGTCACCCTCACCTTGCACCTCCTCCAGAGCCAGCGAGCCACCGGGGACCTCAGGAAACCTCCCCCCAGGTGCTCCTGGCTGGTAATTCCACTCCCCTTGTTTTCGGGGTTACTCCTGAAAAAGAAGCCCCTGCTTCTCATCACTGCACGCGGTAACTGCTGCGTGGGTGTGCCACGAGCTCCTTGCCTCCCACGCCCTCCTCTGACTCTGGTCTTCCTCCTGGAGTACCCTTCCCCGTGCTTCTGCAGCAAGCAGTGGGGGTGGCTATGCTTTTGCCTTCATCTAAAACCGGCTTCCATTTCATCCCCTCTGTGGACGTGGCCCAGCAAGCCCCGAGCTCTGCTAGGGGGCTGACTCCCTGCACACCCCCCACCAGGGCCTCACGTCTGCGCCAGCCTCCCCTTGTTCCTGCCCCTGCCCAGTCCCATCGGATGCACCTTGACCCTCATTCTGCCCACGCCCTGGAACCTCTCCGGCAGCCCCACCACCCTTGGAGTGATCCCCTCATGCCCACCTATAGGAGACCCCTTCCTTGGGGCTGGGGTTAGTTTTTAAGTTTCAATTCACTATCGCTTTCATTGCTGGGATTCCAGGGCTCTGATTTAAAGTGTCTTTGTGTCGCCCTGTGCTTTCATTCTCCCACCTGTCGGATTGCTTTAAAACTTAAGTGCGTCAGACTCCTGATTCTCACTCAGGGAAATCCACACTCTCATGTCTCGTCATTTTTTTACCATGAATTCCACCCAGACGTATGGCAGGAAGGGTTTCCAGGACAATTTCGTTTTATTCTGCCAGGCATCCCGGTGACACTGAGCACCAACCAGGGCACAGCAGAGGGTGGGGTTTTCCTATTCACCTGCCACGGAGGGCACAGTTTTGTGTGTGAATCCCTCTAACCCGCCCCTGGCCCCATGCTTCCCGCCACCCACTCATCCCTCCTCCCTGTCTCTCAGGCCCTGGGCCACCACGTGGAGTGCTCCCCAGGAGCTGGGATTTCCCTGTCCCTGAACATGGCCCCCGCCACTCCCGCTGTGGCCCCAAGACCCCCACTCGGCCTCTAGGAGGACAGGAGGCCACGCAGAGAGGGACTCAGCTGACAGAGACACGGCCCAGCCCAGCCAAGTAAGTCCACAGGAGGGAGCCAGGCGAGAGCCCTGAGCCCCACCCACATGCAGCCCACAAAACGGGCTGACTGTTCTGGTTCTCACAGCAGTGCTCAGCCCTGGGCATGGTCTGCCTCGCTTCCAGCACCCGGGCCAGCTCGGTGCCTGCGAATCAGCGTTCCTGGGCACCTGCAGTAAAGGGGTCCGCTCTCACCAGGCCTGCTGCATGGAGTCCCAGGTCCACTGTCCTTGCCTTCAGCCTCCACATGGACATTCCCTGGGCACCTCGAATGCCACAGCTCCCCCCTGAGCCCCCAGGCCTCCAGCTCCAATGGTCCTCCCCTGCACTCCCCTCCAGCAAACAGCACCCCTTGACCTCCGCACCAGGCCTCTCCCTCCCAGACTCCTGGCTGCCATCCCCTCACTTGAGCCTCAGCCAGGCCTCTGTCACCAGCTTAGGGTATCCCCACCTAATGTATTCTCTCCCCCCACAGGAGGGACCCATCACGCCCCCCACCCTCCTTGGAGAGCCCATGACCTGTCACCATCTGCAGTGACCCCCACCTGGTCCCCTGCCCCTTCCCGCATGACTCACACATCCACGTCCATATCCTCCCAGAGCTTCCCTGTGTGATGCCCAGCACCCTTCCCACCCATTCTGCCAAATGCCGTCAGTCCCTCAAATCCCAGCTCAACAGCCACTCCTCCGGGGCCTGACCCCCCCTTGCTATCCACTACCCACGAGCGGGCACAAGGAGTGAGCACTGCATACGACCAGGACCGGCTCTCCCCAGGGCAGCTCCAGGGGGGTGGGGTCCAGTTTCAGAAAGCTGACAGAAGGGAGCCTTAAGGACAAGCCCCAGCACACAGGACGCCTCACCGCTGTCTTCTGGATACCCTGGAACAGAGGGGCCTGGCAGGGCTCAGGGTGGGAGGACAGGAAGCAGGACACAGGGGTCCGTCGTCAGTGGCAATGAGAACCCTGGCGAGGAGGCTCCAGTGGGGGGGTGGCCTGGCAGGGGCGGTTTCAGAGAGCCTCAGGGTGCCACGCCCCTCGGGAAATGTAGTCCTGAACATCTCTTTACTTGGCTGCAAAATGTCCTTTCCCTTGATTATCTCAAAAAATGTTACAATTCTCAAAAAACTCTCAAGAACTGCTAAATTTTTTTTATTGAGGTGAAATTCACATAAGATACAATTACTCATTTTAAAGTGTGCATTTCGGTGGCTGTGCATGTCAAGACCCATCCATGTTATAACCCGAATTTCCTTTTCTTGGCTGAATAATGTGCCATCGTGAGGACCAATGGACACTTCATTTACTCATTCACTGCTGGAGGACCTTTGGGCTGCTTGCACCTTCTGGCTGTTATGTATAATGTTGCTAAAAACACAGGTGTACGATTCTTAAATGTATCTGACACGAGAGTAGTTGATTCTGCTTTTAGACTTTTTTTTTTTTACAATATCCCTAAAAATAACAGGAAACATTCTCAGAAATGAAAAACCCAAAGGAAAAATGGCTACCCTAAAGACACCATCCCCACAGCGCGTAGATATGCTAACCCGCCTTCCCCAAGAACCCAGGGTACGAAAGTTGGCGGCCGTGGGTGTGATCAGGGGAGATCTCTGGCAAAGCCCCCAGGGCAGAGACTCACAGAGACCCCATGCAGCGCTCAAAGGACCCCTCAGCTAGGAAGGGAGCCCCACTTGAAGTGCCCCCAACATTCCCTAGCCTCCACCCAGCACAAAACAAGGAGAAATGGTAGAGCTTCAAAATTCTTACTGTAAGAAGGAAAAAAACCTTCCATTCATCTTACCCAACCACTCTACATAAATTACCATAATATGAAACGTTCTATTCTACTTCTGCTTCGTCTATTCAGATCAGTAAAAAAAAATCCATTCATTTTTGTCTTCCTCCTTCAAACACTTGAATTGCCCATCAATATCTAAGTTTCTTTGCAATCCAACTGTGAAAAGTACAAAAGAAATTGTTTCATCAAATGGGCCTCATGTAAACACCGATGACAGCTTCGGTTCCTTCCTGCAGGAAACACACAGCTCAGGACGGAGGTGCTTGTGAACTCTGGGGCCACACAGACCGCAGTTCAAACCCAGCTTTCCCTCTTCCCGGCTGCGAAGGTTAACATCTCGTGTCTGAGATCTCATTTGTCAAACAGGGAACAGCAAGTGTTAACAAGCACCCCCAAAACCTAAGCACCTTAACCCATAGAGCTCTCTCCCCCCAAGCTGCCATTTACACCCAGCCTTGGCTACCCCGTGGCCCCCGCGGTGTCCTCTCCTGGATCCCGAGCCGCCAGCCAAGGAATGGGGCAGGCTTGAGAGGTTTGGGGGCCAGACATGACATGCTGGAGCCCCCTGATGCCTGCACGGACTGAAATTTGGCCCTGTATTCTCACTGGAGAGGCAATGCCGGGCAGTGGGTGAGCACACGGCTGCATCTCAGCCCAAGGGAGGGCACAGGAGATGGGATCATTACTCTTCATCATTGTAAGTAACATGACCAGGCCCAGCGGGATGCCTAGGTGTCCTGAATCAGGGCTTGTTCCCAGCACCTCAGTACCCAACATGCCACAGAAAGGGAGGATGGGGGAGGCAGGATGCAACTTTTAAGATAGTTTCACTCTCAAACCGACCTGGAAGCAACTGGAAACCTCAGTGACGGCAGACTCCATAAAATACACACACGGTCCTGCATTCGGTCCACGCCCGAGATCACCGCTGACATGGACAGTGGTCATTTCTTGAGCCACTCCGATGAGCTCTTGACAGAGATGATCTCCTCAAATTCCCCACCTCAAACAGGGACACTGAGGCACGGGGCTGGGCAGGAAGGGGTGAGGGTTCCCACCCGGGCCCCAGTGCAGAAGCCTCTGCTGCCTTCTGTGGCTTCAACACTGTTTGGACACACAGGCCATAGCAGGCAGCCAAGACAGGCCAGTGAGGCCCGGGAGGGGACTGCCGCACACGCACTCCGGGTACCTGTTTTCCTCTGAACCGGGATCGCTCCCCATCACTCAACTTTGCGTGGGCGCATGCAGACCCCTGAGGAGCCGTGGTGACCCAGTGCCTTCAACGCCAACAAGACAAAACCACGGCTATGCCACCAAAAATTGCAGATGACCACTGACTCACTTATAGGCTCTTAGATGTGCATTTTCACACATTTAAAAGAAGCATCTTCGGTGTTCTGGGAATTCCTGGCAGGTTTAGGAGAGGCACTAAAACATCCTGAAATTACCCATCTCTTCTTAAAGTCGAATGAAATCACCTAGCAGGTTTCCCATGGGGGGAGGGGGGGTTAGTGCGCTGACCTGCTGGACGCTGAGACCAGATATCAGTTAGGCAACGCTGAAGACTCGGCCTGTGACTCGCCCATTTAACAGAAACCCTATCAGACATTTCCCGTTAGTACACTGCTCTGATTGTAAACTGCAGCCCTCTAACTGATGACATCAGAGTTGGCAGAGAAACGGACACTCAGCGTCCGTTAGCCACCCAGCCTCTCCCTGCCCTGCAAACACGGATGGCACAGGGCTAGGCGTGTGAGGCCACACACAGGAATACAGCAACGCCTGGCAAAGGAGGTGGGAGCCTCCCACTGAGTCACTCCCTGCCCAGCCAGGTGGGCTCCTCAAGCCGCCTTCAGGGCCAGGGGACCTCTGGGGCCCTCCCACGTGCCTGCAGCCTCCCAGTGCTGATACATGTGAGGGAGGGGCCCTGTGCCTTCCGAATCCAGGAATGACAGAGATGGGTGTGTGGGCCAGCCAAGCCTGCTGTGACTCAGCACTGCCGAGCACCCTTCCCAGGACTCCCTGAGCCCCCTCTCTGCCAGGCACCCGCTGACAGAGGGAGCTCAGCCCTGGCACAGCCTGCGTGGCCAGGCTTTCCAGAACGCTGGCTTTCCAGTAGCTCAGCTCAGAGAGAAACGGAGAGAAGCGAGTTACCCCAAAGACTGCCTCAGCCGCAGCTGGGCACTCAGAGTTTATCAGCTAAAAACCAATCTGTTAGCAGCCTGGCTGGAAGATCACATTAAAACCCCAAGCCCCTCAGTGTCTGTACCTGGCACCAGGCTCCAACAGGGAAACTGACGTGCATGCCGATGCTGCCCTCTCAGACCCAGAGGCAGCAGGACCCAGGGGAAGAGAAGACCACACGTCTCACCGGCCTCCACGGCAAGCCCTCCCACAGTGCTCTGTGCCTTGGGGTTTGCTGATGCCCTGGTTGTATTTCTCCAGGTCTCTGTAGGGAAGCCCTGAAAGGATAACTGGGGTATGCAACAACTATGCACCTTGGGGCCATGCAGACACAAACTCAGGCCTTTCCTGTGGCCCTGCAAACTGCTGTTTTAATACCCGAAGGGCTCCTACCTGCCACTGTCCTCCCAGGGTGCACACCTCCCCCTCCCTGCCAGGTGCTCAAGGAACAGAAGGCCAGCTCCACGCCCATGACCAGGTGGCCAGGGACTCTGGAAACCAGGAGGGACCCTGGCAGGGCTCTGGAGCCCCTAGCCCACTGAGACTGGCTTAAGGCAATGGCCGCCGGCAGGGAGTTCCGCAAACACCCTGTCCGGGCACACACCCAGGCAGACTTCACAAAGCTCGGAGAGTCCTGCCTACGGAAAGCAACATACCCATCCCATTACTTGGGCTTCTCTTGAAGAATGCCATTTCATCTCTGACCTGAACCCAGAATACTGAAAGTTTCCAGGTAAACATCACCCACTAAAGCACTGTATTTACAAGGAAAGTTAATGACCCACACCCCAGAAGTGCTTTGGGGGTACAGATAAGAGAGCTCTTCATGGGGTGCAAGGCTGAGCGTGGTCATCCCACCCACCTGGACAGCATCACCTACCCACCCATCAATTCTTCCTCAAAGATGGAAAGCACAAATTTAACCTGTACCATCATGAGGATGCTCTTTGATGGTGGCCAAGATGTCCTGGCTGGGCCTAGTGCGGGACCCCCTTCCGCCATGCCACCCCGTAGCACAGTGACCGGGTATCAACAAGTACAGCGAGAAACACAAGTATTCACATTTTTCTTTCAAATGAAGACACCAACTATTCCAAAAGGTTTTATCTTTTTAA
Organism: Ursus americanus; assembly: GCF_024610735.1. NCBI lineage: Eukaryota > Metazoa > Chordata > Mammalia > Carnivora > Ursidae > Ursus > Ursus americanus. Next base: position 82,126,896 of record NC_142134.1, on the reverse strand, counting down.
AGTTAACTCTTTCTTGGAAGGACTTTCCCTAAACAAAAGCCAAAAAAGCACATCACCGACATCACAAAGGACAGGCTGATAAGCATGCAGCTTTCACCGTCCAGGTAATACTGACAAATCCGAACACTTCACATGAAAAAAAAGTCACAGGGTTTAAAAAACTGCCTTAAAGAAAATAAACGGAAAAATTAGAGATGGGTAATGTCATTTTAATATTAAACAAGTATATTATACATCGGGGTGTTTTTTTTTTACTCAACTGAGATACTTATTAATGATTCAGATATCAAAAATTTTAAGTGTCAGAATGTTTTAAAGCATTTCTAAATGCTTTTTTGAACTGCAAGAACAATGAATATTTTTGGCTTCAGAATATTTTCCACTGCATTGTAATGAACAAGCAGCTCAGTGTTCGGTTTTTAACCAAAGCAGGGGTTCTATCAAGAATGCAGTTTGAATTGTGTCTCTCTCTAAACACAAAAGTGGGGGAAAAATCCTAACTGTAGGCAACAGTCTCCCCCAGACACATTCTCCCACAGCTAACACTCACACTTCTGCTCTTCCGGCCCACTATCTGCTCACTTGTGCCTAAATGGGTTAAATTAGAAAGGTAGGGGAAAACATAAAATTCAATTCATAATCCAAAACAAAAGTCTGAGCTTTGATTTGAAAAATGAAAGGCTACCAGGGTGACCTAACATACTCCAACCCTTCAAACAACCAAGATATTTAACTCCGAAGACAGATCTCAAACAAAAGACCGCCCGAGCTCAAGCTGACCGCAGGGCATCACGCCATGGCCAGACGCAAAGCTCTCTGATGCAGATGTGCCTTTGAGTCCAAGGGTCAGGGACAAATATCAGACAACGTGACCCGAGATGACACTGAAGACCAGATGAAGCACTACCCCCGCTTTTCCTACAGCTTGATCCTCCATCACTATTCTCCACCTCTCCCTGGCCAGCCCCTGGAGCTTGCCTGGGAAGGGAAAATTAGGGACACCATTCTCAATTCCCGGGCACAACCTCAAGGGCAATAACACGTTCCACTTTTAAAGACTTTCCCCTAAACTAAAAGAGGCAGGGCCACTGAAAGTATGCTGTTATTAATGAAACAGAGAGCCCACAATTACTTTTCCTTCCCTTCCAACAATACGATACAGTTATGTGATCCTGGAAACAAGGCCACTGCAGAGCCACGGCTGGAAAAAGCATCCCAGAGCCCCTGGACTCCTGACAAAAGTGTTTTTGGAAATAATCAGAAGGTTACTTGACCTATGATACGTTTCCCTGCCAGCCCTTGCGGCATATACACTGAAAAACTAACGCTGCTGCCCACCCTAGAAATGACCTTTTGGCAAGTAGACTTGGTTTTTCCTTACCCAGGGACAAAAGTCACACAAACAAAAGCTGTTCCTTGTCCAGATATCCTGTGCAGAGGCCGCCACCTCCCCCTGGCAATCTACAGCAGGACAGCAGGGGGACTGAGATTGGTGCTGAGGGGAACCGCAGCCAGGAGGGGCTGGGTGGAAAATGGCCGAGGTCAGGGCGGCCCCAGACCACACACAGAGCTGGGGAGCACCAGGGTCGCACCAACAAGGAGCTGCTACCTGCCAAGGAGGTTGGGAGCCGGTCGGCGGCTGTACCCGGCACGGAAGAACCCAAATCCTCTCGGGGTGAGGCCAAGGCGGAGCAAGGCGCACCACTGGCATCCTAAATCCTCAACCCAACACTCTGGAAAACTCTCCGACCCCAAAGACTGCAAAGCACGAACCCTGCAGGTCCCTAAGCTCTTCCCAGGACCCTGGGTGGCGGTCTCTCAAATGGACCTGGTGCCTCCCACGAATGGGCACACCCAGAGGGCACAGATTTAAAGAAACTCCCACCCTGAGAGACCACCCACGCGGGGAGGGCTGGGAAGCCGGATCCGGGAAAGTAGTCAGACCCCAGGGAGCCGTGGGTTCCTCGGATCGGTCAGTGACACTGCGGCCTCCATGTCCCTTGGTCGCTGCGGTGACCCCACCCGAGCGGTCTCGCCCCCAGCCAAGACCCCAGAGCCCCCGCCCTCCCCGCTGCGCCAGCCCCCAGCTTGCGGCCCGGGACCCGCGCCCCGCGCCAGGCACCGCCGCCCCCAACCCCGCGCCGGCCACAGCTGACACGAGCCCGGGCCGGCAGCGGGGACGCAGCGCCTGCAGTGCGACTGGCGCAGCCAACTAGGCGCGGGGCGCGCCGCCGGGACCCCGACCCCGCCGCCAAGGAGGGCACCCGTCCTGGATTCGAGAGCACGCGGGTGGGCACGAGCCAAGGACTGGGCCAAGGTGCGGATCAGTGCTGGTTCGGGAAGGCAGGGCCGGGGCAGTGGGATGGGGTTGAAGGGGTCCGTCCGGGACCCGGGGAGAGGAAAAATGGGGTCCCCTCCAGAACCTGGGGGAATGGGGAGAGGGTCTCTTCCGGAGTGCGGAGGTAGGCTAGGAGGTACATTCCGGGCCCAGGATAACGGGGGCGGGCAGAAGAATGGGGGAGTCCTCCCGTGCAGGGAAGAGGGATGGAAATGTCCTTCCAGGACCCAGAAGAAGTAGGAGGGTGTCCGCTTCGGGCTGCGGTCGGGGACCACGAGGTGTGAGCTGGGCGCCAAGCAGGACGGGGATGAGCAGGGAGCCGGGCGCGTCCTGGCCTCGGGCAGAGGGGGAAAGCGCACCCTGGTCCGCGCGTGAGAGCTGGAGGGTCCAGGACCCGGCTTAGGAAGGGGTGGGGGATGCGGGACCCGCCGCAGGGGTCCCGCGACCCTGCGCAGAGTGGCGGGGGCGGGGGGTGTCGACGGTAGGAGAGAGAGGGCCGGTCACCACAGGGAAAGGGGTCTGTCTGGGCAGGGAGGGACGGGCGCTCACCTTGGGTTTGTACAGCCACTTTCGGAACCTGTTCATCATCGCCGCGCGGACCCGGCCCCGCGGCCCTCGGCCCCGCGGCCCTCGCCTCCGCAGCGCTGCGCCTGGCCCGGCTGCGGCGCGGGGCGGACGCGGGGGCAGGGCCGGGCCGGGGCCCGCGCGGTGCCTGGGCGCCGGGCGCGAGCTGAGCCGGGCGCGGAGCCGGGCGGAGGACGGCGGACAGGTGCGTGGGGCAGGTACGCGGCCGGAGATGCTTCGCGAGCGGCTCGCCGGGCCGACCCGCAGCCCGGCTGCAGGCGGACAGGCGGGCGGGCAGACGCGGGCACGGGGGCGCCGGGTCCTCGCGGCTCACTGACACCCCGCGCCTCGCCGGCCACCGCGCCGCGCGCCGCACATGCGCCAACGCGCCGCGAGCCCCCTGCCCGCCGCGGGCATCCGAGGCCGCCCAATCCCGAGGCGCCGTGCCGCGCCCCGCCCGAGGCGCGCTCCCCGCCGGAGGGCGACCAGGCGCTCCCGGGAAGGGCGAAAAACTACAAGTCCCGAGGAGGCATTGCAGGGAGGCGGGACCCCGGGCGCGGCGCCCTTCGCCGCACAGCGGGCGCTGTGCATTCTGGGGCTTGTAGTCTTTCAGCTGGGAACGCCGGTGCGTGCAGCCGGTTGCTAGGTGACGACGTCCAAACTGCACCCTTGCGCACACCCCCTGTCCCGGCTGGTGGTGGGGGTCCTGGTTGAGCGGTAGTGAAGTGGGGGACCCGCCTGGATTCGTGAGACCTGCGGCCTCCACTGGCCCTGGCGTCTGCTGTGGCGGCGGGTGGAAGTGGGACGGGAGGTTCGGCGGCAGGAGCGCCAACGAAGCCGGCCAACAGGTAGGAGGTGGGAAGGGAGCAGGTGGGAGCCGATAGAGAGGAGGGCGAGGCGCGTCCCCTCAGCATCAGAGCATCTCTCCAGCAACTTCCCATCGTCTGCAGGCAGTGCTCACTCTCCTTGCTTCTCATCTTCTTGCTTTCGCCAACCACCTTTTTTGGCTTCCTCCCAGCTCCTTGATTAAAGTTAACGGTGCTTTTTTCTTTTTAATCGTCTCAAAAAACGGTGCTTTTTAAAAATATTTTCTCCCATATTCACTGCTTCCCCCAACCATGCCCTAATTTAGATCCATAAAGACAATCACCAAAATCTAAGAATCTATTGTGTATCAAGCAGAGAGCTAAAAACAAACGTGTTGAATACAAAACATTTAAATTCCCATTGACATCTGGAGAAACTGAGGCACAAAGAGGCTGCTGTGCTCTTGGCTGTAGGAGGGGATCCAGATCAAGGACAGCACTCCCCCAGCAGCTTCGCACTTTCCCCTGACCCACCCAGCACCACTTCTCTGGGTGTTCTGAAATGTGCAGATGTGGGATACAGGAAACCCAGGTAATGTCTCCCCTGGTAGAGAACTTATTGTCTGAGACTTATATTATCAGTGGCCCAGGGCCTACGTGCTCTGATGGTTCTGGATCCCTGACCTCTTTAGTGTCTGAAAGTCGATGAGTCTGGGCACAGGCAGCCCCAGAGATTTCCTTGTGTGCTGCTGGTGGGCTATGTTCATTTCCGAGGGCCTGCTTGATCTTCCCCACACACCTCCAGCTACTACCCAGTCACTGCTCCCTTATGGAGCAAACCCGTCTCCGCTCCCCCCACCCCGGGCTGCCTCTTATCTTAGATTCTTTCTGCCTCTTCTTTCTGGAGTCCACTCTGATCAGATTTTCACCCAACTCCTCCTACAAAGTTCTTCATCAAAGTCATCCTTGCCCCCAATGTTGCTAAGTCCAGTGATCAGAGCCCCATCTCTTCCTGGAACTGTTAGCAGCGGGCAGCTCAGCTGAGCATTCTCCTCCCAAACACACCATCCTCACCTCGGTGGAACACATCGCACTCCCTGCCTCTCCTCCTGTGGTTGCCCCTTCTCAGTCTTCTTGGCTGAGGTCTCCTCTGTTTCCCAACCTCCTAACACAAGAGCCCTAGGACTCAGTCCTTGGAAGCTCTTCTCTCCACTCCTTCACTGAGTGATTTTCTGCGGTCACACGGTCTGATAAAAAGCCATTTTCTCCTGACCTTTCCAAAACTTGTATCTCCAGCCTGAACGTCACCCTGGGACTGCAGACCCCTTTACCTATTCTTTGCCAGTGGAAGTCCAACAAGTCCCCTCAAACTCAACATGTCCAAATGGACTCTTCATCTTCCCCCCATAAGATCTGCTCCTCCCAGCCAGTGCTCCTAACATGAAAACCGGGGGTGAAAACTTGGAGGACTGTTCTCTATGGTTCGTTCTCGTCCAGCTCCAAGGCTGGAGCTCTTGCTGCTGTGCAGAGGCTATCCTCCTATGCTTCCCAGTTTGAAACAGCTTGGGAGGAAGGCTGGCCTCAGGGAAGTGGGTATATCAGTTAAGATTAGGTTCAGCTAGGGGCGCCTGGGTGGCTCGGTTGATGAAGCATCCACCCTTGGTTTTGGCTCAGGTCATGATCTCATGGGTTGTGGAATAGAGCCCTGCATCCTGCTCACCACTCAGTGGGGAGTCTGCTTCTTTTTCTCTCTGCCCCTCTCTCTACTTGCTAGTGCTCTCTCTCACTCTCTCTAAAATAAATAAATCTTTTTTAAAAATGTTTAGGGGCACCTGGGTGGCTCAATCTGTTAAGCGGCTGCCTTTGGCTCAGGTCATGATCCCAGAGTCCTGGGATCAAGCCCCACATCGGGCTCCCTGCTGTTGGGGAGCCTGCTTCTCCCTCTACCCCTTCCCCCCTCATGTTCTCCCTCTCTCTCTCTCTCAAATAAATAAATAAAATATTTTTTAAAATTTTTTTAAAGATTAGATTCAGGTGCATGTAATGAAAAATCCCAAGATCATAGTGGCCCAAACAAAATTATTCATGCTTCCATAAAGGAGGTTAATGGCGGAGGCAATCCTGGAAGGTATAGCAGCCACAAAAAGCCATCAGGGACCGGACTCTTCTTGGTTCCTCCTCTGCCATCTTGAACATGTTTCCTCACAGTCCAGGATGGCTGCCTAAGCTCCTGCTATCACTTCCTGAGTCCAGGCAGCAGGATGGAAAAGAGAAGAAGCATATATGCCTCTGCCTTTCAGAAAGAATTTCCAGAAATCATGCCCTTGCACTTCATGGCATACCCAGCTGCCAGGCAGGCTGGAAAATGTCATCTTTCAGCTGGGCAGCAATAAACCCAACTAAAACTCAGTGGTTTTGTTACTCAGGAGGAAAGGGGGAGTGGAGATTAAAAAGCAACCAGCAAAACCTGCCATGTGGGTCTGTACTTTGAGCACAAGCCATCAGAGCATGACTTGGCAAAAATCCTTCAGAGACTTTTACTCAGAATCAAAAGCCTGAGATAGAATATATTTGAATTAACGCACATTTGATATCTGTGTAAATGAAGCCTCTCTAGTGGCTGAGAGTGTTGAACTGGTTTGTGTCTGATGGAATTTGAACCTCCTGTAATCTCATTTCTTTCTATAAGGGATTTGCTGAGAAAAGAAAAGCTTTGGTCCAGCCCACTTTTAAAGTTAAATATGAGACAGTCAAGTTTTGGTTAGGGGAGTGAAATCTTGGGAATTAAATACCACTTCCCGCATATCTGGTTTTACCCCATTAAAACAAAGCTGAGGAGCTAAGAGCATTATCAGAGTCAGATGACTTTACCACCCGTCTCCCACCCGAACGTGTCATTATGCTGACTAAGCTCACAGGCTCACTTCAGTGAGAATGCAGAAATCTAAGCTCTCTTTTCCTGATGTCCACCTCCTGGCGCAGCTGCTTTGTACCGGGCTGGGGGTGCAGCGCCCCTGCCCCAGGAGCCCTGGGCCTGATGGTGAGCCAGGGACCCCTCCCTCCTCCCCACAGCCCCCCCCTGCCCCGACTGCTCCCTGCAGCTGCCACCTGGCACATCTAGGCATTGCTTCTAGTTTTACATCCAGGCCCGCCCTGGACTGCAGGGAGGGCTTGGGTGGTTCTCTTGCTCTTCGTGGACTTGTGTCATCAAAGGGCCTCTTGGAGCATGCTTTCTTCACAATGTTCCAGCTCCGGGACAGGAGGGAGGGCAGGGAAGTCATCCTGCCTCCAGGAGCAGCTCCCATGCATGCAGACTGCCCCCATCAGGTGCTGGAGGGAGGGAGCCCTTTCCTGACTATGTGGTTCCTCCAGGCCAAGCTGTGTTCAGAGCAGATGCAGGAAGGTAGGGTCAAGGGCCAGACCCCATCCCAGGGCAGCGCCCCTAAGTGACAGTTGGCAGAACGGATTAAAAAAAAACCTGCAGCCTTAACATTTTTTCTATAAAAACAGACTTTTTACTTATTGCACTCATTTCCTTGTGAGCTCTGGAATATGTGATATTTGCCTTTATTATGTTGACACGGTGCCTCTTTCACCCAGTTATGGCTCACCCTGAGATGTTATCAGGAATAGGCCAGAGAAGCTGTTGGGAGAGCTTTAGAACCAGCCTGGACCTCAGGCTCCACAGGCAGGAAATCCTCCCTGGGGATGGGGAGACTGACCCCCCCACCTCAACCCCCAACTCAACATGGCGTTTGTTCTCTTCCACATAGACTTGCTTAGTAAATCTTGTTGTGGTATCTGTTATCCTCCAATTAAGTGAAACAATAAAACTGAACTCCATTAACTATAGGATCTGTGGAAGCACAGGTTTAACAAAGCACTAATATGATCTTCGGGGAGGTCTATCTCTGGATGTCAAAGCCAACTTTCAGATTGAGACTAAGAGTACCAGTTAGGGTGCTGGATCCTTTCGCACATTTGTACGCCCTGTCGTTCACCCCACAGACACGTCTGCACCACCGGCTGTGGGCCAGCTCTGGTTAAGGGCCAGGACTCAGAGGCCGGAAAGCAGGGTCCCGCTCCAGCTGCTCACGGGGGTGTCACGCAAGTTTGGACGAGTTCAGAGGAGGCACCGAGAAGGGAAGAGCTAGGGGAGGAGGAAGGCAGGCTCCACAGGGGCTGTGTTGGCACCTGGTGCTACGGGATGCCCACGAGCTCACCAGGGAGAAGACAAAGAGTGTTCAAGGTTCGGGAGATGCATGTCAGGGGCTTGTGAGCTGGTGAGAAGCTGGGTGGACAGAGCTGGGTGCAGCAGGGAAAGCAGGAGGAGGGCCCCAGGGATTGGGATTCCAGGCTGGGAAGGGGTAGGACACCCGTCTGGGTCCCCCAGGAGGTGAGAACTTGGGGGGATTTGTTCGTGATGTCTATTAGTGACAGGAGACTCCCCTGCCCTGAGACTGCTTCACCCCTCTGGGTAGCACTGCCCCCGTCCCACCTACCAGAGGCCTTGCGTCCTCCTGCCTTTCCCCCACAGCAGAAGACCTGCTGGAGGGGTAAGATGGAGGGCGGGGCCTGGGAGACCTGGTAAGGGGGGTTATGGCCAGTTGGAGAAGCCAGACTGGGTGATCATCACCTGGAAATGTCCCACAGCCTCTCAGACGTGGGACCCCCGGAAAAAGTGTTTGCATGAACACAAGTAACCAATTATGAGGGGTTCATCCCCAGGGGCCACAGGCAGCCCAACAGCCTCGAGGCTTCCAAGCTCTATCCCACCCAGCAAAGCCTCTGATGCTGGAGGAGGGGCAGTCTGGGTGAGGAGGCCACCGCTTTCTGTGGCCTTTAAAAAGTCCCTTTGTCAGGGGTGCCTGGGTGGCTCAGTTGGTTAAGCATCAGACTCTTGATCTCAGCTCAGGTCTTCATATCAGGGTCATGAGTTCAAACCCCATACTGGGCTCCACCCTGGGCATGGAGCTTACTTAACAAAATAGGATGTCCTTTTGTCCATTAGCTGCATTAGGTGGAGAAAAACCCAATATTGGTAGTGTAAAGATTGCAAACTGTGGAAATAAGTCTTTTCCAGGACTTCACCAGAGTCAGTGTTTCCTCCAGGGCCCCCAAGGCCTGGCATTCCCTCAGTCTGCAAGCCAGGCTCCAGGGAGGGGTCCCTTGGAGCCAGGACCTAGGCAGACCCCACTCCCTGGAGTCTAGACCCCCACACCAAGAAAAAGAACTGGCTGCACACCCCTCAGTGCCGCCTTTGGCTCTGAGATCTCTCCAGTGTCCCTCTGTGTGGTCAGCGATGCCATCGTCAAGGGTGGGACATCAGGACAAGGAATGGGGCAGGGCAGAAGCCCACCGGGGGGGCAGCAAGGTCAGGGCCCAGGCTGTAGGGGTCCTGCCCTCACCTAAGTCAAGCCACATGTCTTCAGTGGCCCAGCAGACCTGGGACTTGGGCCAGGAGCCCTGCACCGTATCCATGGCCTCCTGAGGTCGTGTCTGCGCCCTGCCTGCACCCCCTGCCTCTGGCGCCCAACTCCTTGCTGCTGACTCTCTCCTCGCCTCGCCCATGTCAGAGGGTCAGGACTGCTCCCCCATTCTAGCCGACCTGCCCCTGGCAGATGAGAGAGGAGAGGGCGAGCAGGACAGCTCCCTGCCCTGCAGCCACAGATGGGGACTGCTTCTGTTGCAGAGGGTGGGGGGCACTTCCTGCCCTGCAGAGAGTCCGTCCCATGGCTGAGGGTCAGACCTGGAAGAAACTACTAGCTCGGAGTCTGTGTTCACAGTTAGCACTGCTGTTGCTGCCACCCCGGCCACGTGCAAGAGCAGAAGTAGGTCACCTGGCACCCACCTGCCCCATGTCACCACCCGTCCTTCTGACCCCTGAACCCACAAAGGCCACAGGTTAGCCTCAGTGCGGGTGGCCCTGGCGAAGACAGGGACAGGATCAATGAGCACACCACTCTTGTACCTGAAGGGAGCTCCCTAGTTCCTTTCTCCTGGACCTAAGCCCACTTGGCTCTAGGTGGCCCCTGGGGCAGTGACAGCGTCCAGGTCGTGCCCGAAGCTAGCTCACTCGGTACTGATTGCTCATGAGCAGTTTGGGGCAGGACCTGATGTAGAAATAGGGACTCTGTCACTCTAGAGTCCTCCACGGGTCTCGGCCATTGCCTCCGGCAGTTTGCTCTGGTCTCTGGAGGGCCACTGGCTGTTCAAATTCAGACCCTCCTGAGGCTGGGTCTCTGGGGCCTGTGCTCGGCATCAGGGCTCCAAGCCGATTTCAGTGTGTCTCCCCATTCCAAGAGGAGTTTCTCCTAGTCACATACAAGAGAGGTTCCTGCTGGCTTCTGTCCCTGCAGAGCTAGGGCTGGGTCCAGGAGCAGCCCCTGAGGGGACAGCCCCCAAGTCAGGCCTGCAGGGCTGGGTGGTGCGGGCCCAGGTATGCAGCCAGCAGAGGGGAGAGGATGCAGAACGGTCCTGACCTTGACCAGGGCAGTGCTGAAACCTCTTTCCCTGAGCGCTCAGTAAAACCTACTCAGGACTGTGCCAGGTACAGGGCTCCTACCGGAGCCCGGGGTGCTGTGTTCTGATGTCCTTAGCCTGCCACCTAATGTCACCTTCCTGGAAATTCTCCTGCTTCCTGGTCCCTTGTCCTCCCCTTCCTGGGCTCACTCTGCAGGGTGTGGGGCCTTGCCAGTCCGCACATGCCATCGTTCTCTCCAGGCCGGAGATGGATTCCCTGCTGGGGAACCTGAGGCTACTCCATGCTCCTGTCCCTTCTGAGGCCACCTGCTGTCTCCCTTGGGGACAAAAGGTGCTTGGGAGACAGGTCCATAGGGAAACCAACCCATCCTTCATCTCTGGAACATTCTCTCACGTGATTCCTCTCTTCTCTTTCTGGAGCGCCTCTTAATTGACACTTGGACCTTTTGGAGTGGTTCTCTGGTTTTCTGTATATTTTTCTCCTACTTTCTATATCTTCATCTTTTTTTAAGATTTTATTTATTTATTTGAGAGAGGGAGAGAGAACGCACGAACGTGGGGAAGGGCAGGGGGAGAGGGAGAAGCAGGTCCCCACTGAGCAGAGAGCCTAATGTGGAGTTCGATCCCAGAACCCCGGGATCATGACCTGAGCTGAAGGCAGACGCTTCACGGACTGAGCCACCCAGGGGCCCTGGACTTTATCTTTTTTGCTCTCTGGGAGATTTTCTCAACTTTACCTTCTAGCTCTTGTATGTGTATCTTTAGTTCTGCTGCCATATTTTCATTTCCAAGAACTCCGTTTTCCGTCACGGTTCCCCGTTCCTTGGATACCAAATGGTCCATCTTTGGAAGGTGGTATGGTTGTTGTCTTTGGGCCTTAACTCTGCTCCTTCTCTTGCTGGCTTGCTTCAGTGTTTCGGGTCAGAGTGTCTTGGAGGCATCCAGCAGCATTTGGTCCTCACTCTCCTTAAAGCGGTGGGAGCACTCAGCCAGCGACCACATCGGCCGGGACCAGCTGTCTCCCTGGGGACCCCAGTGACGGTTTGTTTTCCCACTCAGTCTCCACTGGGGGACCTAGGTATGGGGGTTGCTATCTGGAGCCATCCTACCTTATCGGGAGTGGAGGAGAGGTGCCCCCACCCACCCAGGGCACTAGCAGCCTGGCTCTGCCAACGGCTGGTGCCTGGGAAGACCAGCAGGGGTGCGGCCCAGCGGTGCTCCTTGAGTAGGGGGAGAAGAAGAGGCGGGGGGAGGCCTCTACTGGGCCTGGCCACCCCCTCCAAGGGCAATTCCGGCCGGTTCCTGGGGGCCCAGCCCCACCCCAAGCAGCTCTCCAAGGTCTTCCAGAGATGGTCTCTGGACAAACTGGTCTCTTGCAGCTAGTATGATTCTGAAATGTTAAGTGCCTGGACCAGGCCTGGCCACTTACAACTGTGCATTCTCTCTAGATGTTGGGTCCCTCATCTTTAAATGGGGGTGTTGAATCTGATGACCCGGGGACTCTTCTTGCCCCAGCCCTTTGGGATTAGGTCACCCACCCCTCTGGGCAAGACCTGCTGCATGAACAGTCACTGAACCCCAGCTGGGCTTCAAGATGCTGAGAGCTCCCCCACCCCAGGGGTCAACCCCACCTGTGCACGGTGTAGGGCTTGGGGCCACCCCAGCTGGGCTACGAGATGCTCAGAGCTCCCCCACCCCAGGGGTCATCCCCACCCGTGCATAGTTGTAGGGCTGGGGGCCGCATGGGGGAGCCTGGGAGCCTCCAGGGGCTGTGGGTGAGGGCTCCCCAAGGCCAGCCTGGGCGCTCGGGTAGCAGAGGCGGGTAGGGACGCGGTCCAGGAAGTGGGCCCGCGTTACCCCTGCTGCAGTCCCTCTTGAGAAGCCCCAGGCTCCCAGGGACCACAGTCTGTTGATAAGGGTTCTGTAACTGCCTTTGCCACCTGCTGAGCTGACTGCCTAGAGGTCATGGAGGGCATGACCTGGAGTGGTTTGCTTTTAGGGTCCTGCCCTGGGAAGATGGCCTACTATGGAAAATGCATTGAAACTGTCATTGAGCAATTGAACAAATTTAAGCCTGAGAAGGACAGTCCTGAGCAGTTCCTGGAGGCTGCATCCACCGTCCTGCAGGTAGGGTCAGAGGGGCAGCTTGGGGCTCGCTGGGAGGTGTGCCAGTGACACCTGTCACGTAGCTAGTTACTTTCTAGCAAAACAACATCAAATCCCTTCCTCACAGCTGCTTTCCTTCCTACCTGGGGAGAGGCCTTGGGCACAGCTCCTCGCCCTCCAAAGGCTGGGCGTGCTCAATGTCACTGTAGGTCACGATGGTGACCCTTCGGGGCAGGACCCCCTCTGTGCCTCGAGAGGCACTCCTGGAGTCCAGAAAGTGCGTCAGACCAGTCTTTCGAAAAGACACAATGGCACTGCGACTTGGGACATGCCTGCGTGGTACCATCCAAAACTGAAAATGGGTAAGAGTCAGCTTGGATGGCCCGCCACTCCAGAGAGCGGGGCCTCCCCAGGGCAGCTCCTCATGGGCAGCGAGTGAGCGGACGGCCTCCCTCAGAGCAGCAAGGCCCACCGGAGCCCCACAGAAATAAGGGTGACCTTCCCCCCAGCAACTCAGCTCTTGTCTCCACTCCCTGGACAGCTCCTGTCCTTTTCTCCCCCAACTGCTGCCCACCCCATTTCAAGCACATACAGAGAGACTCTGGGCAGGACCCCAGGATGGGAGCAGTGCAGCTGCAGCACCTCCTGGCCCCTCTGCAGTCCCCAGAGGCCTTGCTGGGATTGAGGACTCTAGCCTTGTATCCACTGGCCATGCACCGAGGGTGGTGCCCAGGGAGCAGGAGCATGCATTGCGGGCGGGCCAGCCTTCAGGACTTTGGGACATGGGCCCCATTGGACGGGGCCTCGGGAAATGCTGTGGGACTGCCCCCTCCCCCACCTGCTGCCCGCCCATTGCCATCCGGCCGCAGCACACCTGCACCTGCACTCGCTCGGAGGCGGGGCGGCGTGGGCGAGCCCAGCGCTCCCGGGACGGTTGCCTCTGATTGCTGTCTCTGCAGCCCTCGCTTTACCAGGGCCCTTGTGAGCTACCGACGGCGCCCACCCCCAGAGGGACAGTCGCGGCCAGTCCCCACCTCTAGCCCCCATTACCTGTTCAGCTGTGCCCCTGCCGGGCCCCGGACACAGATGGACTCCCCTTCTCTTGGGGTGTGGGAGGGTATTTTCCTCCCTCTTTGGCAGCCCGAAAACCCAGAGGGAGGGCAGGGTGGGCCGGCACTAGCCTGCAGAAGGGTCCGTCCGGAGCCCTGGACAGTGTACACACACAAAGGTTGGCGGGGCTCCAGCAACCAGAGACTCTCCCATGAGAGAAACTTGGGACTCTGCTGACCCAGGGCCCGCTCCCCAGTGTCACTCAGGAAAGGACCAGGCAGGGGTCGGGGAGCACACCTCCCCCCACACCCCTGCACCCCTCTCTCGAGCTCTAGCCCTGAGACCCCAGGCGTCGTGGGGAGGTGGCCAGGCCACAACACTCTGTCCCTAAGCAGAACCGGCCTCCCCAGCGCCCGCTTGCCGCCTGGCCCCTTGGGCTGCTCCAAGGCATGGCTGTGGCAGCGCCCCCTCTATCTGCCTGACGGGTCTTCCCCAGCAGCAATGACTGCTGCTACTCCTCTCATCCTGAGAAAAAGACCTCACCTGAGGCTCTCACCTTCCACTTCCAGGGAGGCTCCTTGGTGTCTCTGCTGTGTCCCCAGCTCCCCTGCCCGCACCTCTCCAGAGCTTCCCCCCACTGCTCGGCACAAACAATAGAGTTCTTTATTTCTCAATAACAACCATTACAGAAAGTTGGGTTTGTTACAACAAATAGTGTGGGGTGTTTTTCCCTACAACCAACAGAGTATTACTGGCAAGCCCTGCACGATGTCCCCCTGTGTGCGTTTTTGCGGCGTGGGAGAACAGCACACCGACCGAGCCCCGGGGAGCTGCCCGGTGTCTCTGAGGTGGGCACCGACGCTCACATCAGGCGGAGAGGCAGCTGCCTTTTCCGACACACTGGTCCTCCCAGATCCTTTCAAATGTCCACCTCGAGTCCGGGCGGTTGGGACAACACACTCTTGTCTCCAAATGTCAGAGAATTGGTACAATCCGCTGCTTTCGTTAGACGAAGGCTCAAGACTGCCCCCTGGCAGAGAATGATCCGGCACATAAACGGACCAGCCGTCCAGTGAAGGGCAGGTGTCTCGTTTCAAAGAAGAGATGTTGAAGTCCTAACTGCTGGTTACCTGTGAATGGGACCTCATTGAGAAACGCCATCTTTGCAGATATAATTAAGAATCTCAAGATAAGATCATCCTTAATTTAGGGTGAGCCCCAAATCCAGTGACGAGCCCCCTTATAAGAAGAGAGAAATCTGGACACAGACGTGGAGACACAAGGAAGAAGGCCGTGTGACCTCGAAGGCAAGTTTAGTGACACATCTATGAGCTATGCACACCAGGATTGCTGCAGCCGCCCACAGCTGGGGAGAAGGGCGGTATGGACTCTCCCTCTGGTCCCCAAGAAGGGATCGACCTGGCCATACCTCACTTTTGGACTTCGGTCATTCCTGTGGTTTTCAGCTGCTGAGTCTGTGGTAATTTGTTACAACAGCCCCTGGACATTTGCATAGACCGGGAGCCTCCGGGGGAGGCCAAAGACGGAGGGGCCAGGTTGGCCCGCTCAGGGTGGCTGCGGACTGCTGGGCTCTGGGGACCAGTGGAGAGGAGGGCACCTCAGGTGGTCAGATGAAGCCTGGCTGAAGGGTGGGGAAAGGTCCAAGGGCTTGTGGATTGGGGGAAGGGTGCACTGACTTTCTGCAGATATATCTATAGATCAGAAAGGGATCCCTCATCGCCATGGCGCGTGTAGGGGCTGAGATGTGGGGGTTGAGCCTCTCTAGGCGCCAGTCTCCAGAGTGCCTGACAGTGGCACAGAGGAGCTGGCTGAAGCTGGAGGAGCAAGGGACGGGTGGGGGCGAGGGTGACAGCACCAGCAACCAGACACGCTGCAAGCAAGCATCTGCGCTGGCCCGAAAGCCTGGTTCTCCTGTGCTCCCTGGCCAGGCCCTTGGGGAGGGATGGGATGAGAAGGAGCTCCCCCCTCCACCCCCTCTGGCCGTGCTCCCAGCTCTGACCCTCACAGTTAATGTCACTTTGGAACAGGCATCATTTCATTAGAGCATCACGAGGTGGACTTGAGAGTTTCCTGTAGGGGGAGGGGTGCTGGGGGGTGTTACTCCCTGCGCGCTGTCCTGGGCCACTCCTTCCCCTCCCGCACACTCGCAGAGCCCCACGTGGACAACAGGCACAACAGCTGGGGCACCAGGATGAACAGGTGGGCATAGGAACCTCCAGAGTATCGACAAGAGCCTGCAGGACGGGGGCGGGGGGGGAGGTGCTGGGTGGAGCGGTGGCTTGAGGCATCCACAGAGTCCACGAAGTCTCAGCAGACCTCCAACAAGGGTCTGGCTTTGAGAGAGAGTACCTGAGGGGTGGGAGGTAGGGGACCACGGAGATGCCCCAAGCAGAGGGATCTGCATGAGCCAGGGACAGCAGAGTCCTGACCTGTGGCAGGCGCTATGTGGGCGGGGTGGCCAAGCAGGGCCTGAGTGCATAAGCTGGGACCGCGGGGCAATCTTGGCAGCCTGTGGGCAAGGGCAGGCAGACAGGTGAGTCCCGAGCATGAGAAGGGAAAGGTCAGCACGAGGCTGGCAGGAGAGGTACTGGACAGCTGGTCAGACAGTGCAGAGGTGAGGTGGGGAGGGGAGAGGCCCAGCTGACCACCCACCCAGCCACCCCTGCTGGGGAGAGAGGTGCTGGGGAGGGTGGCAAGGGGGAAGGGAGGGGGCTCGTGCAGGACGGTAGGGGGGAAGGCAGGGGCTGGGGGGCCAGGGGCCTGGAATCACCAGCCATGTCCTTGCCTGGAAGGCAGCGGGTGGCCGTGGCCACGTCCCAGAATGCCGTTCTTGCTCCTCCGGTCCGTAGCTCAGAGAAGGCCTGGGCTCAGGAAAGAGTTTTTAATTGAGTATTTTCTCAGTGCCTCATTTACTGACATCAGAGATCCAAAATGGTATCCAGTGGGGGGTCTCCCTCCCCCGCTGGCCCTCGAGACAAGAGAGACCAGTGTCCTGCGGTTCCTTCCAGAGGCCGTGCAGGCCTCTGGCAGAGACACTACATGTGGCAAAAATTACGTCTACATTGTATCTTTCATATATGAAAACAGCATCATTTTTTATAAAATGTTTAAGCAATCTTACCAGATGATAGCGCATGGTCATGCAGTCCTGCACTTGGCTTCCCAGGGCTTGTTCTGTGTTCGTGGACGCAAGAGCGTCCTACCGCCCGGCTGTGACAGTCTCGGCAGCTGTCCCTGGTCAATGGGCTTGTAGGTTGTTTCCGGGGTTTCAGTACGAGAAGCGCCGCGGGGTGGACTGGTCTGCCGCCTGCCTCTGCAGCTGGGAAAGCCAGGTGCACCCAGAGGCTGACCATCCTTCTCGAAGAGAGAGAGTGGGCCCTGGCGAGCTCTGTAGACACAGCCAGCTGACCCCTCGCAGGGAGAGACACACTGACCGTGTCCCTTGCAGGCAGGGAGTGTTCGTTCCCCTCCAGCCTTGCTTACGCGCTATGCTAGCAGCTAGTTTCATCGTTGCCACGTAGGTGGAAAAAGGCACTCAGGGTAGTTATAATCAACATTTCTCTGTTTTCGTTGCCAAGTTTTGAAACAGTATGTGTTTCTATGTCTGAACTATCTGCTTGGACCTGTATCTGTCAGGAAACAGTGTTTGGCTATGAGAAAATCCAGAAAAGCAATGGCTTGAAGAAATTAGAGGTATCTTGGCTCACATAAGAAGCAGTCTGCAGACAGTCTAGGGCAGGCTCAACAGCTCCGTGGGGCCATCAGGAATGCATTCTCCTTCCTCTCCGCTTGGCGCTCCTTAGAATGTACCTTTGTCTTGTAATCACTGAATGGCTGCCCTGCCTCCAGCATTGCATCCATATCCACCAGGTAAGAAGAGGACAAAGGCAAATAGCATAAGGCAGGTGCCAGGTGAATCTGCCTAACTTTCTAAGAGCCTTCTTGGAGGCTATGTCTAGCAATTTGCCATTAGATCTCATTGATTAAAGCCATTTGCTACATGGCTCCATCAGCAGGGGCTGGAAAAGGTTTTAGCTGAGCACACCATCCACAATGAGCTAGCATTCTTCTGTTGGGCAGGAGAAAAGGAGAAAGGGTTGTGCTGACATCTGGCAGCCTCAAGCTTCCTCTCCCTGCTTTTCTCCCTGGCTTCAGTCTTGGCATCACTGATGAGCAGGGGCTCCTGGGTATTCTGCACTGTGCCAAGTCTGCACCCAGGCCCCTGTCCTGACCTGGACCCTGGTCTCACTCTGCCCTTACTCTGTGGTGCTGGCAGACAAGCCGGGTCTGGGAACTCCTGCAGGAGGTAGCTGGTGATGGTGGAACATGGGCAGGCTTGCAGGCCTCTGGGTCCTCTGCCCCCAGGCCTGGCCCCCTCCCAGGACTGTCCATGAAACTGTTATCGAAGGGCTTGCTGCCCTCCCTGGGGGACAGCAGGGGGCTGTGGACTTGGGAGTCCTGAACTGGACCAAGGCCCAAAATCATATCACAACACTCAGAGGCCCTTGGGTGGCCAACACCCTCTGGGTTCTGTGATCGAGGCAGGTTTGGGCTTAAGAATCAGCTCTGGTTCTGGGGTGCTCTCTGCCATTTGGTCCTCACCCTACCTCCTTTTGGAGAAAGCCCAGCCAGCCGGCCAACCCAGCCCCAGCAGCCCTCTGCCAGCCTGGACAGAAGGACCTGGTCTGGAGCACAGAGCCCTCTGACCTATTTCATCCCACCAGGCCTCAGTCTCCCCTCTGTGACCAGCTGGGTTCTCTGGCAGCGAGGACCTGGTCCTGGGCCCAGCCTAGCCATTGAGCCATAGTGTCATTTACTGCTCGGCTCTGCGTCTTCCAGAATCCCTGGGCCCCTTGCAGCCCTGCCTGACCTCCTTGCCTGGGGACTGACCGCATGAGGGCTTCCAGCCACGGCTCAAGGCTCTGACCTTATAAAAAATACATACCCACACTTCCCAAATGCAGACGTAATGAATGAGAAGTGGAGTCACTGTTGTGAGAGGCAGGCGTCCTGCAGAGTCATGCGCCTCGGCTCCAGCCCCGCTGACTCACTGCTCTCTGACCTGCCTGCATGGCCACCCTGGGCTTCCTCGGGCCTCCTTGGACAAAGCGTGGACACAGCCCAGGGGTCAGAGGACTGTGTGGGGAAACTGAAGCAGAAGCTTAGCTGGACTGAGACCCCACTCTGCGCCAGCCTGCACTCAGTGAGGTCTCTGGGTCCCCACCATGGCCCACAGAGACAGGACCTTCTGTTCCCTCTCTCATAAGCTCCGGGCTGACATTCTCGCAGGGAAGGCCAATCAACTGCCAGAATGTGCTGCTAGGCGAGAGGGCTAGCGGATGTCTGACTGTGGGGAGGTCAGGCACGCCTCCCCAGGTCCGGTAGCACCTGAGCAAAGACCTGGTGGGAGTGAAGGAGCCACAGTAAGGACTCCTTCTGGAAGTTTCTAAAGAAGGAGACATGATGTCGCATCTATTTTAAAAGAATTGCTTCGTGGCCAGGTTGGAAATAGAGGGCGGCCAAAAGGAGAAGCTGGGTTCCCTAGCTGTCCCTGAGGCACCGGGTGGGAGCAGAGGGATGCATCGGGGGTTTGGGAGCTGGGGGTTGTGCTTACGGGGAAGGTCAGGCTGGGGAGGGGCAGGTTTGGGTGAAGCCCAGGGAGCCAGCCTCCTGCAGGGTCACCAGACAAACAAGTGGGGGGAGGGGCAGTAGCAGACAGAGCTTTCTGGAGTCCAGGGAGGGCGGCAGGTTTTCAGCCTTGTCGCTGGGTGAGGTGCCCCGGGGGCTGAGTGCAGACAAGGAGAAAGCTGGACAGGAGGGATGGGCCCTGAGACCAGGAGCCTGCAACGGAGCCTGAGAGCCAAGGGTGTCAGCAGGAGGCTATTACATGAGAACATTGCTACCAGAGGCCCGTCCAGGCACCGGCAGGAGCCCGGGATTCAGAACAGAGAGGCTCAAGCTCAAGGCTGGGGCAGCCCGGGGCCGCGCATCGGTCACCTCTGCGGGGGCAGGAGAGACGCATCTTCTCCCTTGCCCTTCTGTCCCTCCTGTAAGGGCAGGACCAAACTGTGCCCAGAACCTCGGGGGCAGAGCCCCCTGAAGAACACGGTCCCTGGGCCTCCAGCCCCTGTGGTGCAGGTGGGAATGACATCGTCTGCCAAGACAACATCCAGATGTCCCACGCACGTGTGTGGGGACACCAGCTCTCCGGGGTCATGTGGCCTGCCCAGGAGCCCACAGGTCGTCTCATTTCTCTGTTGTTTTCTTAGCATGAAAACAGGGAAGAAACCATGAAGGAAAAGATTTGACCTCAAAAACAAAAGAGAGAGAGAGAGAGAGAAACTTCTGTGTGGTCTGTGTGCCAAAAAATACTTTATACAAAGTTAAAGGGCAAATTACAAAAAATAACTATCATATTAATGAACATGTTTATTGCCTCCCTCTATAAAGAGCTTATAGGGACACCTGGGGGGCTCAGCTGGTTAAGCGTCTGCCTTCGGCTCAGGTCATGATCCCAGGGTCCTGGGATTTAGCCCCGCGTCGGGCTCCTTGCTGAGGGAGCCTGCTTCTCCCTCTGCCTCTGCTGCTCCCCTTACTTGTGCTCTCTCTCTCCCTCTCTCTCTCAAATAAATAAAATCTTTAAAAAAAATAAAATAAAGAGCTCATAAAAATGGTTAAGAAAAATATCATCCCAATAAAAAGTTAGCCAAGAATATAAATTGATAATTCACAGAAGTACAAATAAATGTCCAATAAACATATGTAAATTTCACTGATTATAAAAAAATTAAGAATAAAACAACGAGATACCAAAGTGTATCTAATAGATTGCCCCCCAATTTTTTTAACGACACTGTAGGTGAGTTTATTTTGATGTGCTTTGCACCTGTTGGCAGAGGGGGCGGGTAGGTCCGCACTTCGACTTCGTACCACATTAACTGTCTTGTGGCCGCGTTCTAAGTTCTGTGGGAGCATGGCACCTGTGGCTGCCTTGCTCCCCTGCGACAGGAGGAGAGACTCCCCTGCACTGACACTAAGGCTCTTATTCTTTCCCTTTGCCCTGAACTTCTTTTCTTTTCAGAAGGAAGTAAAACATTTATTGGGCATAAATGTACTGCATATACGCAACGGATACAGTTAGGCATCGCACGCAGCATAGTATTTGCAAAATCCGTACATTACCATTGACATGGCAGGTTTCGCACAACGTATATGAACTAGTCCAAAATTTACAGCACAGTAAGACATATGATTGCTTTTTTCTTCTGAAGTTGAAAAGCTTGGAAAACATTTTATCTTTCAGTGTGAACTGTGCAAGGCTGGCATTCCAGCCATTCAGTTAGGGCACTCCTCGATCTGACTGGAGAGCAGAATGACGACCGCCAGCCGGACACAGGCAGAAACCGCCAACGTTTCAAGTCGATAAGAACAAGGCAGACGACAGGGGAAAAGACCCTTGAAAGAGTTTTCTTCTTAAATGCCCTGAACTTCTTGTATGCGGGCATCTCCTGCATTTTGGACGGTTCTTTTCCATTCCCAGCAGTGTGATTGCTGGGTTAGAGGGGACAGGGACTATAAGGTGCCCGAAGTGTACTCCCAGACTGCTTTGCAGGAAAGGCTCCCAGGCACCTGCCCCCCCCCCCGCCCCTGGGCCTTTGTACGGCTTCGTGGGCAGCACTGGATGTTCTTTTTCATTCTTCCTTTTTTCAAAAGCTACATTCCTTTTTTTAATTAGTAGCACGTGACAGCACAGGTTACCAACCCCAAAGTGTTGCGGTCTCCCCAGAATGACACCCCCCCCCCACCGAGGGTACAGTCCCTCTCGTTACTGGTAATTCCCGCCTGGCTTTGCATATCCGATGAGTCCCACAGAGGCTCCCGTAATACTGTTTTCCTTTTCTTTGGGGGTTACTTTTTTAATAATTCATTTGGAAATCTTTGTAAGAGCTTGCGAGTCTTTTCTCTTCCTGTGGTAAAACACACGTGAGGTAAAATTTACCATCTTAACCATGTGAAGTGCAAGGTCCAATGGCATCAAGTATCCTCACGTTGCACAGCCATCCCCGCCCCCTGTCCCCAGAACCTTCTCCTCTTCCCCAGCTGAAACTGTTCCCATGAAACCCTAGCTGCCCAGCCCCCGCCCCCGCCCCAGGCCCCCAGCATCCTGCTTTCTGTCCTGGGAATCTGGCTCCTTCAGGGGCCTCCCGTACGTGAAATCACACATTGGTCCTTTTGGGGCGTCTGTTTTAATGCGTCATTTCCATGTTTATTTATGTCTTTGCCTCCAACTCGCCATCACTACCCAGGAACACCCAAGGCACCACCTCCTGGAGAGGACCTGCTGGGCCCAAGGCTCTGCCCCCTGCTCTGAGGCAGGTGCCTGACGGAGCTCTTCCCTCATACCGAGGGCCCCGGGGCCCTGGCCCGTGGCCCCCTCCCGGCTGTTTCTCTTCCAGACTCTGAGCCCCCAGAAGCAGGAGTTCATTTTGGAGGTGCTGTCCGGGTGCCTCGAGTACCAGAAGCTGCTGGCTGTGGTGGTGGACGCCTTCTATGTGCGGGCTGGCTGGCTCTGCCCACGGGCTGACTACAACCTCTTCGAGGGTAGGTGTCCCTGCAGCTCAGGGTCCGCCTGACAGACACGGACACAGACTCCAGGCCCATTGAAAGCCCGCCTCCAGGCAGGTGGAACTCGGGCCCTGCTGCCCGGGCCCAGAGCCTCTGGTCCGTGAGGGAGGCACAGCCCGCTTCAGAGAGAATGCCCCAAAAGGCCAGGCTGGGTGAAATGATGATCCTTTATCATCAGCCCTGTTCCTGACCCCCAAACCCTGAGGACTACAGGCAGGGCCAGCCTATGGCTGCAGTCCGCACTGTACAGCCGGGGATTACATACCAGATGTCTCTGCCTGGCTTCTTGCCGGGCCCTGACGGCCATCTGCTCTTCTGGCATGTGGTGAACATGGCACAGTGGCCAGTGTCTCCAGTGGGTGATGGTGCAGCCCCCAGCCCCTGGACTAGGCTGCAGGGCTCCTGTCCGGGGGGACAGGATGAGGACTGTGGGGTGCTGGGGGACCAAGCTTGGTGTCCGGGGGCCAGGTCCGGAGCTGGCTCCTGGGCCCCCACCTAGCAGTCAGTGTAACCAACAGCCCCGCGGATGGCTCTCACCTGGCCCAGGGACATTCAAGCTCCAGTTGGCCCGAGGCTATTCGGTCTCTCGGAATTAACAAACGAAAATCCGAAATGGTTTTACTTTTACCCAGGGAACTTCTGCAATTTCTGAGAACTCATCAAATGAGTTAATGAGTGGAAGTGGGGTGGAAGCCACCACACACTCACCTGTGTGAGACGATGTCATCTGTGCTATCGTGTCATCTTGTCCATTTCACGGGGCGCCAGGTGGAGCTCCCACCCTGACTGCACAGCTGTCAGGCCCCTGGCCTGTGGCTGACTCCCCCACTTTCAAATCCTAGGGGGTGCAGGGGAGGACACCCCAGGGTCTGCCCCACGCTCACCAGCCCTACCTTCTTAGTGATCTGCTACCTGGCCACATTCCAGCTGGAGGAACTTGGCTTTCAACTCTTCTGTGACATTGTCAGGGCCCAGCCCGTGGACAAGATGCACAAGGTGAGCCCCCTCCACCTGCCCTGCCACTCCTTCTCTTTTAAGATTTTATTTATTTGATTGAGAGAGAAAGAGCAAGCGAGAGAGAGCATAAGCAGGGGGGACAGCAGAGGGAGAGGGAGACGCAGGCTCCCTCAGCAAGGAGCCTGACGTGGGATTCGGTCCCAGGATCCCAGAATCATGACCCGAGCTGAAGGCAGATGCTGACACACGACTCTCGTGCTGCCTGGCCCGCCCCCAGTGAACGACCTGTTCCCAAGGCCCGCAGCTCAGGGTGCACTTTTGGGGACCCAGACAGAGGCATCGTATCTCTTAGTCCACAAGAAGCTCTCGTGGGGGACTCCAGCACGTGGCCTCCCCTTACAGCCGGTTTTCCGGAGCCTGGTTTGAGTGGTCTGTAGTGGTCCCCTGACTAGACAAGGCCCTCGAAGCCGGAGTATGGCTTCAGCTTGGTGGACACCCTACAGAGCAGCCCCCCAACAGGCCAAGGGCTGGGGCCTGAGCTTCACCTCCTGTGGCCACAGCCAGCCCACTCTGCACAAGCCCCTCCAGCCCCCCAAGTGGCCAGCCTCCACTGAGAAGCTAAACTGTGCTATCTTCTAGAACCAGCTCTGTTACACTTGAGGGCCCCGACGGGAAAACAGCCATTAGGAGCCCACGGCCGCGGGAGATTCCTGCTGCGGCAGGGTCCGGGCCATCCCAGGGGAAACATCCTCAGTCCCTTGAGGGCGGGGTGGGCAGGTCACTCCCGGGGCCCACAACCGGCACTGCCCAGGCAAGCAGCGGCAGGTAGCAGACAACGGTGCAACTCCATTCTTGGAATTCTGGAGCCCACGGGGTGGGGGTGGACGAGGAGGCTGCTGTCCCCACCAAGAGCTCTCCAGAAGTGGGGTGTGGGCCTTCCAGGTCCTGGACAGCCAGCTCAAGAACAGGGTCCCCACCAGCGGGGATGGGCCCTGCTTGGCTGGGGTATGCTCCAGGACTGGGGTGGGCTGCCCCGAACGCCCGGACACTGTGAGCAGAAGCCCACATGGTGAGGGTCAGCTCCCAGAGCAGGCACGCCAGCCCAGCAGGGGAGCAGGGGTCGGGCTCCCGTCTCTGTTCTGGGGAGGGAGGGTCTATCCTGGGGGGCCTCCTGCTCTGGGGTGGACAGAGGTCTCCTCTCACGGTGCATTAGCCGCACCTGCCCACTGGACACTGGCTTTCTGTGTGAGGGGAACTGGGGGCCTCACCAGGTTGGGGGGTCTAGATCCAAGCCCCCCCCCCAGTGGTTCCTGTTTCTCCCGCAGTTCCTCAGGTTCTTCTTCAACCCCTTAAACCTGTGCTCATGGATCAAGGATGAGTGGAGCCTCATCTACGAGACCGCCCATGTGAGAGAGAACTGGATCGACCCCCTGATGAGGTGGGCCAGGCTGGGAGCCTCCCTGCACCGCACTCCCTAAAGCCGCCCCCACTGCCTGTCCCCATGTCTCATGACAGGCTTGGGCAAACACTGGTTTCACAGGTGCAGGCCAGGACCCACAGGAGAAGGACCAGCACGGGAGTCAGGGTGAAGCGGCCCTCTGTTGCTTCCCTTCTGATAGGGCCCGGGGGGGGGGCGCGGTTGTCCACATTGTCTTCCTGGGGACAGAGAGATTGTTTGGGCACAAATAGACCATGTTAGGTACCAGCGGTGTGCAGGAGACCCAGAGGCCCAGGGATGGTAGAAGCCCTTCTGTGGGAAGGAAACTGTGGCTCTGGGGTTGTGGGGTGTCCTCAGAGCTGCCCCTGCCCTGGAAGAAAGTCCTCAGTCCCAGCCAGGCTGGATTCACTGTCCATCCACAGGGCTGCCAGCAGGGGCCTGGGCCTGCAGGGCCCTGAGAGCTACCTCTGGGGTCAGCCTGCTTCCTGGGCGCCCCGCCCCCTGCCCCACCACCCCCTATGCAGCCCTACTACTGCCCACTATGGGACCAGCCCCATCCCAGACCTGCCCTGCCCCACGTGCCCCTCCTGAAACCCTGCTCCCCATTGGCCCTCAGACATGCCCCTCCTTCCTCTGGGGGCCGAGGTCCTCAAGCTATCCAAACCATGCTGCCTGCCCTCAGGGGAGCCTCACTGGCCAGGCTGGTGATGTGGGCTATGCCCTGCCCAAACCCCTGCTCCATGGCACCCCCGCCCCACTCCTGTAGCCCCTTCTCCACATGTCACCAACAGCGCAGCTCTGGGAACGTTCCAGGAATCTCCAGCTTGCCCTGGCTTCCTTCCTTGGGCCATCTGCTGGCCCAGATTCGCTCCATGTCCCCAGTGCCCTCCTCCTCAGACCCGCTGGACTCCTGCAGCGAGGATCTCTCTGTCCCTGTCCTCCCAGCTTCCCACTCGCTCGCTCGCCAGCTTGGCTGGGGCCCACAGTGCTGCTGGTCCTGCTTCCCCACCTGCTGTGCGACGCTGGGGTGTGGCTGGTACAGTGCCTGCATCGGAGACATCATCACCCCCACCCGGAAGTAGACCCGGGTGTTTGGGGGACCCTTTGGATCCCAAGGACCGTGTCCTAGTTGACGTGCTTTGGAAGTGGCGCTAAACGGCTGCTTCCACCTTTGCCTTCAAGATGGCAGCCGGAGGTCCAGGAGCTGATCCACCAGCTGGAGGAAGCGATGTCCAATCAGCCCCCTCTTTCAAAGACCAAGGCCAAGGTCACAGAGCCCAAGGAGTTCAACCTGACTGTCCCCCGGCCCCGTGCCATTCCAGTCCCTGAGCCAGTCCCGGTCGTGGCCAAGTCAAAACCAGTAAGTGCAGGCATTTGCGGTGGGCACAGGCTGTGAGCCGGTGGCAGGCTGGGCTCTTCCCGGGGCGAGGGTGCTCTGGACCAGACTAGGAGTGTTTGATGACCCCACCCAGCTGACCTGGAGCCTGCCCAGTGGGCTCCTGGGCTCCACATACTGAGGTCTGGTCAGTGACATGAAATGAGGCTAGGGGACCATGGTGCTCAGAACCATCTGGGCTCAGCACGTGGAGCCTGTTGCAGCATACCTCTCCCTCCCTATTAAAGAGTGCACGGCGCACGTGTAAATCACCATATACTTTTCTGTACTCTTCAGCTCGTGGGCCGGTGGTAATGTCTGTCTATGTGACCCTAGTCATATGGGCCTGTCCCCACCCCAGGGCCTTTGCACATCTGTCACATCTGCCTAGACCCTCTTCCCCGCCCTCTTCCTCTCCCTCTCCCTACCTTGCCGACTTCTCCTGCCAGTCAGGATGCTGTGTATTGCAAATAACAGGAAAAAGCCGTTCAATCTGGTTTAGACCATAGAGAACTGGCTGCCTCTGGCTTGATCAGAGCTCTAGCTGTGCTTCTGTGGGTCACCTTTATCTTTGGGCAAACTTTCATCATTGTAGCAAACCATCCAGGGCATGAGAAGACATCTAGGGCCAAGAATTCCATGACAGTATGATGAGACCAGCTCAGGGGGCATGCCCCCCCCTTGAGCTGGTCACCGTGACTGGGGTGCGACATTCTGACTGCTTGTGCTCTCTGCCCCGAGCACCAGTGGTGGCTCAGCTTCCCGGAACCACCCTGGTTTCCTCACAGAATTGAGGACCATGTGAGGGTAAGGGGGTGGTGCTGGGGGGCAGCCTTAGGTCTCACTGCAGCTTGTCTGCCCAGACAGGCTTTCCGCAAACCCCTCACCCCTCATCGAGTTTTCGGATGCCCCTTAGACACATAGGGCAGAGGACAAGGAGTTAAGGTCTGGAGCTCAGGGCTTTCCCGACTGTCCCTGCCCACCCTCCACGGACACTGCCCTCTCCAGGCTGGCGAGGGTCCCTATGACTAGACCCCACAGATACTTCTCAGGCCACTCTGGTCTCTGCAGTAGTAAAATGGTGCAGCCCCTCCCCTTCTCTGGGCTCCCTGGCACTCACTTTCCTGGGCTCCGTGACACTCTCCTGGCCTCACCTGCCCCTCCAGGCCTCCTCCCTCATCCCCTGGCCCCCAGTCATCTGCCTGTTCCTCCAGTGTCTCCTGGGCCTGGGCGCTATGTTCGGCCACCTTCCTTCTTGCTGCTGGCCTGAAGTCCTTCCTTTCCCTCCCCTGGATGACCACCAGCACCCGGGGAATCCCAGTCAGATATCGGCAGCTTCCCTTCTTGCCCTGCCTCTCCTGGCACGGGCACCACCCTCCCACGCCCACATCCAGCTGGCCGCCGGCCTGGCACCTCTACACACCCCTCCGCTGACCGCAGGCTCCTCTCCCACCCCCCACCAGATCCCCAGGAGCACCTACCAGCCGCCCAAGGAGCGCCAGCTGCTAGAGATGACCAAGAGAGTTAATCGCTGGAAGGCCGAGGTGAGGAGCCTTCCACGACACCTGCCTTCCTAGAGCCCTCTGAGGGGTTCTATGACAAGAAGGTGCGGGGAGGAGGAGGCAGAGGAGGGCTGGGGAGCTGGTCTGTGCTTTCGTCCCTTCTGGGCCCCAGGGACACTGACTGCTGCTGCTTGCAGGAGCGGCTGCTAAAGGCAAACATCGGGGAGATGCGGTGCGCGGTGCCCCGGTCCCGGGGGGAGCCCCTGACGCAGGTAACGCCCAGCCCTCCACACCCTGGCTCAGTCTGCACGGTGGCACGGAAACATGGCTCCCGATGCCCTGCCGGCGGCGTCGCAATGAGCCCCTCGTTGAGCCTTTCCAGGCTCGGTTCACAGAGGGGCAGGTTCCCCGAGCCAGGGTGAGCGCGGCCTGAGCGCTCGGGCGCGGACGCACCTCCCAGCCCACTGCGGGCACGCATCTTCTGTGCTGTCTGGGTGCTCCCAGATTTCCATATGGGGCACTTAATATTTCTCTAAGAAAAACAAAAACCCCAGGTATGTTTGTCAATAAAGAAAAAGTAAAGGGAGCAGGACAAGGAAGGCCTGTTCTGGGTGGCTGCTCACTCCTGAGGGGCTGGGCCTGCCCTGCCCCCTGCGGGCCCCCCTGGCGGCAGCCGGCTAGGCAGAGGTGCTCTGGCCCCCCTGCAAGCAGCTGGGGCAGGCCAGGGGGTGGGCATAATGGCTGGGTTCCCGGGGATTGCCCTTTGACCCATGGCTCCGCACACTGGGGCTGTGGGGCCCGTCCTGGAAGTGTCCTCAGAGCAGCAGCAGCGGCAGGATGGAGCACACTTGGGGGGCAGCTGGGAAAGGTCGTGGAAGCCAGCCCCAGGGAGCAGCTGGGGGGATGGGCCCCGAGCCCTGAGGTTCACGCTCCCCTGACTGGGAACCGCTGTCCCCAGGCCTGCTAGGCCCACTCGTTCCCTGTCCCCGTCTGGGAGGCCTGACACCCCAGAAAGGCTGGGGAGGGCACTGGAGTACAGAGGCGCTGCCCTGGGGGACGCACGTGCACGGGGCGGGCTGGGAACCCATGGGTGGGTAGCTGGAGTTAAGATAGAGAGGAGGGTGCTGGCTCTCCCAGGGGTGCAGGGCCCACCACCTCCCCAGGGTGCATTGAAGGGCACCTAGTGGCCGCAGATGCCAGGCCCTGACTTTACAGGCCTCCAAGAAGAAGCTGCCACTCTGGTTCATGCCCCGAATCCTTAAGACTCCAAAGCTGACCTTCTACAAGGTGAGGGGTGCTCCTGACTGGTCCGGTTGGGCATGGGTGCCGGTCCCCTGTCCCTGGACACCCACCTCCTGGCCTGCTCCATGCCCAGGGGCTCAGATGGCCAGAGCTGGAGGTAAGGCCAAGTATGGAGGGCAAGGGGGCACTTGGTGCCCTGAGTCTGCCCTCACCCTCCTCTCCCCTGCAGCCCAATGAAGTGCCGGTCAAGCTGAACACTGCTGCCATCCTCCGAGAAGGGTCCTTATACCAGCGACAGGTGGAGGAAGAGCTGCAGAGGTGGGGGCGGCTGCTCCTCACCCCCCTTCAGAGGAGGGGGCGCAGGGCATGGCTCTTCTGGGAGAAGAGGGGCCTGGCAGCTGTGGTGCTTTGGTGGGTCTGCAAGCAGGCCAGTGTTGGGGTCACAGCTGTATCCAAGGAAGGTGACCCCGGCTCAGTGAGGGAAATGGATGGGATGGAAGGGGACTGAGCAGAAAGCCCAGCCCAGGGGCGCCTGGGTGGCACAGCGGTTAAGCGCCTGCCTTCGGCTCAGGGCGTGATCCCGGCGTTATGGGATCGAGCCCCACGTCAGGGTCCTCTGCTGGGAGCCTGCTCTTCCTCTCCCACTCGCCCTGCTTGTGTTCCCTCTCTCGCTGGCCGTCTCTATCTCTGTCGAATAAATAAATAAAATCTTAAAAAAAAAAAAGAAAGAAAGAAAGAAAGCCCAGCCCAAACCTCTCTCAGGGGTCACCTTCTTTTCAGACCTTTGCTCATGTCGCCCTTCCCCGCAGACCACCAGCATGGCAGAGCCCTGTGCTTACCCCATGAGCTGGGCTGTGGGTGGGAGTTTGCCAGATGGATGAAAGGGGAGATGGGTGGCCAGAGGGATGGCTGATGGACAGACGGGTGAGCAGATGAACGAGTGGCCGAAGGCTGGATGACAGGACAGGGACAGGTGGACGGTGGGTGGGTGGGTGATGTGGCTGGTGCTGGGTGAAGAGTGCTCCATGCCTGTGAGGGCCACTGCCCCCACGGGAACCTGTGGCTTCCCAGTGGCCAGCACAGACCCTGACCTGGGGGTAACCCCAGCCCCTCCTCTTCCCCCTTTTCCCCAGGGTGGATAAGCTTGTGGATGGGGCCGGGGACTTCTCTGAGTTCCTCGAGTGGCAGAAGAAGATGCAGGCAAAGGACCGGGAGGAGGAGCTGACCGCCGGCGAGTGCCGGAGGCTGCAGGGGAAGCTGAGCCGCGAGGAGGCCATCCTGGCCCGGCAGCACCTCACACGGGAGAACAAGCAGAAGGCCGACCAGAAGAAGGAGGAGGTGACGCAGCCTTGTGGGAGCAGCTGGGGCCTGGGGGCTGGCCGGCGGGCCTGTCTGATCCCTAGAAGCTGTGGGGCTGTCGAGGGCCATGGGCCTGCCCACTCCTGTGGTGGTTAGTCTGCAGTCTGACCCTGGGTCATTTTCTCCCAAGACCCCTAGCGTGGGTGTGATTTCTCTCCCACCGTGATAGGTGGGGGTTCTGGAAGCTCTCTGAGTAGACAGTCTGGCCAGCATTTCTGGTCCACACTACCCCCACCCCCACCAGCAGAGTCAGCTGGCCCACACATCCACACATGAAGAAAGACCTGAAGGTCTGGCAGAAACGTCTGGAAAGCCAACACGTGACAGGTTTGCATCTGGTATCCTCTTCCATAGGAGGGTCTGTGGGCGTCCACGTTACCACCACAGAAGCTACAGACATATCTTTCTGGGCTCGTCCTCCTCCTAGGACAGGTGGCCTAGGTGGGGGCCCCCAACCTGTGTTTCCCTGAAAGCCTGTTCCTTGCAGAGGGCCTGCAAATGGCCAGGGCTCTGCGGCCCAACTGCAGCCCTGTCCATCCTCAGACGTGTGCCCCTGAGGACCTGCGGTCACCTGAAAGCCTTTTTCATAAACTTGTTTGTGTCTATTTCTATTAGATGCTAGGGTTTATTTTTCCTTCCCTTTTAGTTTCCTTTTTTACAAAAAGAAAGTCAAAACAATATGAACAACAGACTCAGAGAAGCGTCCTTCTCGGGAGCCCATTCCCACCTACCCACCTCAGCTCTTATTTCCATTAATTTCTGGACGATCTTTTCTGTCTTTTGTTCGAAGCAACGGTGCACACTTGCTCACACACACTTCCTGCCCCCCTCTTTCCTCGCACGTGATGCCGATGTCAGTGCAGCAGCTGCGTGAATAACGCCCTGCAGCTTCTGGCCTCGGGCGGGACACTCTCACGGCGAACTCCTGGAGGGGCTGTCGCCAAGTCAGAGGCACGAAACGCAGGGCTTTTGCTGTGTTGCCCTGTCCACGTTGTCCAGGGCACGCGGTCTCATCGGAGATGCCGCGTCACCTTCCGCAGGTGCCATGCAAGGGGCTGGGCCCCCGGGACCCCCGGCAGGGTGCACTGCCCTGAATTCGGAGATTTGCGCCGAGCCTGTGGGCGCGACGCGGCATCTCGGCACAGTGCTGACAAACCTGTCATTTGTTGGGTGTGGGGCTGAGCGTGTTTTCATGTATTTAAGACCCATTTCCGTGACTTCTTCTGTGAACTGTCTCTTCGTGGCTTTTGTCCAGTTTTTCACGGCTTTACTGAGGCATGTCTGACGAGTCAGACTCCTGTACGTTTAAGGTGTGTGATGTGACAGGCGCGCCTGGCTGGCTCAGTCAGTTGAGTGTCCGTCTCTTGATTTCAGCCCAGGTCACTATCTCAGCGTTGTGAGATCGAGCCCCACATTGGGCTCTGCACTCAGTGTGGGGTCTGCTTCAGAGTCTTTCTCCCTCCCACTAACTCTCTCTCTCTCTCTCAAATAAATAAAATATTTTTTAAAAATAACTGGCAATTCTCTTTTTAATTTTTTGAGGAAAAATTAAAACACTCTTTCCCATAATGGCTGTACCAACTCACACTCCCACCAAGAGTGCCCGAGAGCCCCCTTCTCTCCACATTCTCACCACACTTGTTGTCTTTTGACTGTGTTGTGACAGCCGTCTTAACAGGTGAAGGTGATAGCTCATTGTCATTTTGATTTGCTTTTCTCCGATAATTAGTAATGATGAGCATCTTTTCATACACACTTTGGCCATTTGTTTATCGTCTTTGGGAAAATGTTCACGTTCTTTGCCCATTTTTTGGTCAGGGTATTTGGCTTTTTTTGGTATTGAATTGTCTGAGTATCTTGTGTATTTTGGATGTTAACCCCTTATTGGATATACGGTTTGCAAATGCTTTCTCCCTTTCCATAGGCAGCCTTTTCATTTGGTTGGTTGGGCTGTGCTGAAACCTTTTAGTTTGATGTAGCCCCAATAGTTCATTTTTGTTCTTATTGCCTGTGCTTTTGATGTCAAATCCCCCCCTCCAAAAAAAAAATTGCTAAGGCCAATATGAGGGAGCTTTTCTCCTGTTTTCTTGTAGGAGTTTGTGATGTCAGGTCTTATGTTCAAGTCTTTAGTCCACTCTGAATTGATTTTTGTGTGTGGTGTGAGGTAGGGGTCCAGTTTTCCCAGCACCGCTTGTTGAAGACACGGTCCCCTCCCCACTGAGTGGTCTCGGTGCCAAAGGTCCGTCAGCACTTTCCAATGAGCTCTTAGCCTTAATTTCTTTCATTTTTAAGAGTTCTTTACACATTAGGGAAAGCAACTCTTTATGATATATTGTAGACAATTTCCTCCAGTTGGTCACCCGGCTTTGCTTGTGATGTGTTTTGTGGTGCAAACTTACCAAGCTTTCCTTTTATTGTGTCCACATTCTGAAGAGCAAAAGAAAGGTTTTTCCCGTACCCATGTTAGTATTTGTGTTTCATTTTTACATCCAGATCTCAAATCCACTCAAAGATTATTCTTGTACACGGTCTGAGATCTGAATCCACTTTCATGGCCAACCATTTGGGTCTTCCAATCCGCGAATGCACTATGTCTCTGCACTTATCTAAACCGTGTGCTTCTTTCATCTGGGTTGTGTAGTTCTGAGTACCCAAGTCCTGTACATGTTCACTTAGATTTGTGCCTAAGTATTTATTTTATTTTATTGTTTTGAGTAATTGTACATGGTATTGGATTTTTAATTCTGGTATCCAGGTGTTCAATGCTGGTACATCAAAATGTAACTGACTTTTGTGTATTATATTTGTGTATATTATTTTGTGACCTTGCTGAACTCCCTTATTATTTTTCTAGGACAAACAAAGAGTTTTGTCGTAGATTCCTTAGGATTTTCTATGTAGACAATCACATCATCTGTAAAGTTAATTTCTTTATTTCTGCCCTGCATTCCTATCTTTTGCTCTTCCGGCTAGAACTTCCAGGCCTGTGTTGGGTAAGACTGAGAGTATACATTTGTGCCTAGTTCATAACATCAGGGGAAACCCGTCTTTCACTGTTAAGTACTGAGGTTGGGTGGAAGATTTTGTGGATGCACTCTCCATCAAGTTGATGAAGTTCCACAAGTTTTCGTTATGAAAAGGTGCTGAATTTCATCAAATGGTTTCTGCATCAATGGATGTGATCATGTGACTTTTCTTCTTTAGGCTCTGAATATAGTAGATTCGTGACAAAGTGATGAATTTCTTCACCACATGATGGAGTTTCAAATATTGAACCAGCTTATCTCTACCGTAAACCCCACTTTGGGGTTTATAATTCTTTTTCGTACGCTGATTCTACTTGCTACTATTTTGATTTTGTTCAAGTGTTTCTGCATATAATTTCAGGTGGGATGTTAATCTGTGGTTTTCTTCCTTGTACTTCCTTTGTCTGGTCTCAGTATAAGGGTCATACCAGCTTCATAAAATGAATTTGGAGGTTCTCTCCTCTTTTATTTTCTGGGGGAGATTGTATAGAATTCGTGTTAACTCTTTCAACATTTTGCAAAATTCTCTAGCAAAATCATCTAAGCCTGGAGGTTTATTTTTTGAAAGCTTTCAAATTATAAATTTAATTTCCATAAAAGTTATAAGGCTATTCAAATGATCTGCTTCATAATGGGTGAGTGGTGATCATCTGTGTTTTTTAAGGAATTTGCCCGTTTCACTGAGTTGTCAGATTTATGCAGAGTTGTTTATAATGTCCTGTTAGCACCTTTTTTTTTAAGTGTCTGTAGGGTCTATAGTGATATAACGTCTTTCATTCTTGATGTTGGTAGGTTTGTGCCTTTTTACTTTTCTTCTGCAAGTCTTACTAGAGATTTGTCGATTTCATCAATCTTTTCAAAGAACCAGCTTTTTGTTTTATTGATTTTTCTTTATTGTTTTACTGTTTTCAATGTCATTGATCTCTGCTCTTCATTATTTTCTTCATTCTACTTGTTTTCAGTTTATTTTGCTCTTCTTCTCCTAAGTTCTTTTTTTTTTTTTCCAAAGATTTTATTTATTTATTTGACAGAGAGAGAGACAGCCAGCGAGAGAGGGAACACAAGCAGGGGGAGTGGGAGAGGAAGAAGCAGGCTCCCAGCGGAGGAGCCTGATGTGGGGCTCGATCCCATAACGCCGGGATCACGCCCTGAGCCGAAGGCAGACGCCCAACCGCTGTGCCACCCAGGCGCCCCTCTCCAAGGTTCTTGAGATGGGAGCTTAGACTACTGGTATGAGACTTCTCTGCTTTTCCATTGTGAGCATTCAGTGTTATTCATTCCCCTTTATTTGCTGTGTTAGCTGTGTCCCACAAATTTTGATATACTGTATTTCACTTTCATTCAATTCAATGTATTTTTTTCATTTTTCTTGAGATTTTTCTCTTTGACCCATGGACTACTTAGAAGTGGGTTGTTTAGTTTCCAAGCATGTGGAGATGTTCCTGTTACCTTTCTGTCTCTGATTTCTACTTTGATTCCATTGTGGTTGTTGAACACACTCTGTATGATTTCAGTTCTTTTAGGTTTGCTGAGTTTGGCTCGCGGCCCAGGTGTTGTCTGCCGTGCTCTGTGTCCCGGGCTGCCGGCAAGGGGCGTGTGCCGAGCCGCTGCGTGTTCTGTCAAGGTTGGCCGCTCCTGCTGCTTGAGAGCTACTGAGATCTTCGGTATCCTCGCTAACTCCGCATCTGGTTGCCTATCGGTTGCTGGAGAGGGAGGGTGGAAGTGTTCACCTGTGCTTGTGAAGTTGTCTTTTTCTCCTCTCAGTTACATCAGTTTTTGCTTCTCATATTTCACAGCTCTGTTGTCTGATGCACGTACATTTAAAATTGCTGTGTGCTCTTGGTAGTTGACCCTTTTATTATGATTATATAATATCCCTCTCTGCCTGGTAATTTCCTTTGCTCTGAAGTTGAACTTATCTTGTGTTAACAGCCAGTCCTGCTTCCTTGAATGAATGTTGGTGTGACCTCTCTTCCATCCTTGTACTTTCAATCCGCCTATATCATTATAATTGAAATGAGTTTCTTGTAGACATCACACAGTTCAGTCATGTTTTTTAATCCCCTCTGCCAATATCCACTATTGGCATATCTAGTTGTGTTTAATGTAATTATTGATATGTTAGGATTTAAGTCTGCCAGCGTTTTTTTTTTTTCTGATTGTCCTATTTTTGTTTCTCTGTTTTCTTTTTCTTGCCTTCCTATGGGCTATTTGCTTATCTTTTTATTTTTTATGTTTTACTTTTTTTTTGCTCCTCTTTTTAAATTTCACTTTATCTATAGTGTATCTCTTAATATAGCTTTTTCAGTCATTGCTCTAAGTATTACATCGTGCATACATAACTTATCACCACCTGCAAATGTTGTCATTTTATTTATTTTTTTAAAGATTTTATTTCTTTGTCAGAGAGAGAGAGCACAAGCAAGGGGAGAGCAGCAGGCAGAGGGAGAAGCAGACTCCCCGCTGAGCAAGGAGCCCAACGTGGGACTCGATCCCACGACCCTGGGATCATGATCTGAGCCAAAGGCAGATGCTTAACTGACTGAGCCACCCAGGAGTCCCAAATATTGTCATTTTAACAATTTGAGTAAGGTCTAGAAACCTCACCTCCCAAGTCCCATTTCCTTCTCAGAGTCATGACAGAATTGTCTTAAATATTTCCTCTACACACATTTAGAGCCACACCAGACAGTGTTATAATTTTTGCTTCTATCATCAGACATAATTTAGAAGCCTACAGAGGAGAAGGAAAGTCTGTCGTGTTTCCCACATTTTTGTTTCCCATGTTCTGTCTTCCCTTCTGACATCCCAAGCTCCCTTCTCTTACCACTTTCTGTCTGGAGAACTTTCTTTAGCTGTGATTTTAGGGCAGGTCTGCTGACAACAAATACTTAGTTTTCCTTCATCTGAGGTTGTTTTTGTTTCCTTCTTTCCTGAAGAACATTTTTGCTGGGCATGGTATTGTGGGTTTGACAATTCTTTTCCTCAGCTCCTGAAAAATACTGTGCGTCTTCCTCTGGCCTCCATGGTTTCTGATGAGAAATCCATTTTCATTCACATGGTTTCTCCCTTATAAGTAACATGTCGTTTTTCTCTGGCTGTTTTCAAAACTTTTCCTTTGCCTTAAGTTTTCAGAAATTTAAATACAATGTGTCTCAGCGTGGGCATCTTTGGGGTTCACTGAGCTTCTTGCACCTCTAGGCTTATGTCTTTTGCCAAATTTGGGAAGTTTCGGCCATTACTTTTTGAAGTACTTTTTCCTCTTCATCTTGTTTCCCCTTTCCTGGGACTCTGATGACAGGAGTGGTAGATGTTTTTGATTGTCCCACAGGTCCTTGAGGTTTTGCTCATTCTGTCTCTTTTCTCTGTTTCGTTCAGATTGGGTGATTTCTCTCCACTGTTCTACCTTCAAGTTCACAGATTCTTTACTCCCTCCCTCCATCTGCCAGTGAAGCTATCCACTGAATTTTCTATTTCATCTATTATGGTTTTCAGTTCTAAAATTTCCATTTGTTTCTTCTTTATGTCTTCTATTTCTTTGCTAAGGCTTTCTTTCTTTGCTGAAACTATTTTTTTCATTTGTCTCAAACATGTTCATAATTGCCATTGAAGTATTTTTATGATGGCTTCTTTAAAGATCTTTGCCAAGTCTGTCATCTTATCATCTCAGTCTTAGCATTTATTGCCTGTCTTCATTCTGTTTGACATCATCCTGGCCTTTGGTATGATGAGTGGCTTTTTTTTTTTTTACTTAAACCCAAACATTAAATATTATGGGACTCTGGATCTTATTTAAACCCTTGTCTTGGATGGCTCCCTCTCACACTGGCAGGGGAAGATGGGGAGCTGCCATATTACTTTCAGGTGGACCTAGCAATCCAGGCTCCCCAGCTGGCCTCTGTTGACCTCTACGTGGGGGGTTCCTCATTACGTCTTTGCAAGAGCTCTGGCTAGACCTGCACTGATACCTCACTGACTAGCAAAGGCAGGAGAACCTTATACCTGCTCCCCACTTGGCCCCCACTGTCACACGGCGAGCATGTCAGGAGTGGTCTCCATACCACTCAGGTCCTCACTTTTCACTAGGCCTCTGATGACACCACTCTGGTTACTGCTGGGTGGGGGTGGAAGGCAGGCTGCCACATGGCCTCCTCTGATGCTTCCAACCCATTTGGCTTCCTTCCCCATCCTGGAATGTCCAGTTACATGCATTTATGTGACTAATATGTTTTATACAAATAAATTAGGCAGATTAGATGGCATTAAACATTTGAAGAGAAAGGGATTTTAATTTCTCTCGTATGGTTCATGTTGGATGATGACTCTTACAGCATTAACTGTAACTTTTGCCTCAGCTGGTCAGAGGTTCCACTGCTACGGCCTGGCCCACAGGAGCCCTTCCTGCCACCCTGCCCTCTGCACCTCTCTGGAGGGCCTGAGAAGATGGGTACGCCTGTGTTCGCTTAACAGCAAAGACGCTGGCAGGGCCTGAAGTAGCAGAGCTGGTCCGGACAGACATGGCACTTAAAGTCTTGTGTGTCTTTTTTTTTTTTTTTAAGATTTTATTGATTTATTTGAGATAGAATGTGCACAAGACAGGGGAGGGGGAGGGGCAGAGGGAGAAGCAGAGTCCTTGCTGAGCAGGGAGCCCAACATGGGGCTCAATCCCAGAATCCTGGAATCATGACCTGAGCTAAAGTCAGATGCTTAACTGACTGAGTCACCGAGGCGCCCCAAGTCCTATGTGTCTTCCTCCCCAGCTTCGGCCTTGTCCTTGGTCCTGCACCATCCACCCCCTTGTTGCAGATGCTGCCTCTTCTCCTCCCTCTGAGCTGTCCCCGAGCTGTGTCTGTGCTGTCCCCGGGATGTGGCCGGGCTGGGGGCCTGGGGACCCTGCACGGCAGGCCTCCTTGCCCATGGTTCATTCAGTCTTTGTAGTTTACTCATGTGAGATAAGACTCCTTGCAGATTTTGGTAACCCACCTCTTCTCATCTCATACTTCCACATGAGCATTTTCCCACTTACTACCAAGTTTTCAAAAGTACTTTTAAAAATACGCTTTTTATTTTGGAACAGTTTTAAGAGTTACAGAAAAGTTGCAAAGACAGTGCAGAACGTTCCTGTGTCCTCCCACCCAGCCGCCCTGCCAGTGCTGTTTTCCAGCTCCACACGCGGTCCCCAGGGCTGCCACAGCAAAGCACCGCGGCCCAGAGGGCTCAGGCCCAAGGTCAAGGAAGGTGGCAGCGGGGCCACACTGTCTGCTAAGCTCCCCAGGGAGGATCCTTCCAGCTGTCGGTGACCCCAGGAACTCCGTGGTGTGTGGCGGTCTCACCCCAGTCTCTGCCTTCCTCTTCACTCACACGGTCATGTGTCATGTGTCCACGTCTGTGTCCTCTCCTCTTCTTAGGAACACCTGTCATTGGATTTAGGGCCCACCCTAATCCAGGATGATTTCATCTTGAGATCCTCAACTAATTGGACATGAGATCACATTCTGAGGTTCCAGGTAGATGTGAATTTTGCGGGGGGGGGGGGGGACACTGGCCCACTGCACCATGGGATATTTGTCACAGCTAAGTAGCCAACATTGGTACATGACTCTTCATGTACCACGCTTCTTTAGGATTTCAGTTCGTTTTTTTCCCACAAATGCCCTTTTCCTGTCCCAGGATCCCACATTACATTTAAAGGTCATGTCTCAGACTCTTCTTGGCTGTGACAGTTTCTCAGACTTTCCTTGTTTTTGATGACCATGACAGTTTGGAGAAGCTGGTCAGGTATCCTGTAGAATGCCCCTGGTTGGGAACATGTCTGATGTTCTTCTCATGGTTAGACTGGGGGTGTCGGTTTTGGGAGGAAGACTGCAGAGGCAAAGTGCTCTTCTCATCACACCCTCTCAAGGGCATCTGCATTCAACACTCATCACTGTGATGTTGACCTTGGTCCCCTGGCCAAGGTTGTGCCTGCCAGCTCTCTCCACTGCCATCATCTCCCCACACCGTTCAGTACTCCGTGGAAGGGGGTCTCTAAGCAAAGCCCACACTCAAAGAGTGGGCGCCTACTGAGAATTCTTCTGCAGGGAGGACTCCTCTCTTCTCCCTCACTTACTTACTTATTCAATCAATCTCTTCTTTCAGTGGGGATTCGTGCCTATTTGTCTTATACTTTGTGTTGTAACCCAACAGGATGGTGTTTATTTTGTTGCAAGCTTTGGCTTTTGGGAGCTCTTTCGGGTTGGCTCCTGTGTCGCTCTGACTGCCCTCTGTTCTTCTGTTGTGTGAGCACTTCCTTGCTTCATGGTATAAATTGAAAGGGATGGTCAAGAGCCATTTTCGATGCGCACCAGCAGGCTGTGTCACAGAAGGATTACTTTGGGCCCCGTCTCTAAACCTGCAGTCCGAGCTGCCTGCAGGCTGATTCCCGCTCACTATGCAGATGAAACTGAGCCCCCCATTGCACAGGCTGCCAGGGCGGGGGGTTCGCTAGCTCCGTGACCTCCCTGGGTCGGTGATGGGAGCTGTGAACTCCACGGTGTGCATTGCCGTGTCTTGAGGACTAAAAAGAGTGCTCCAAATTGTTCACCACAGCACCAAACTAAAAGCGATCGGAATGTCCATCCACAGTAGAATGGATGAAAGCTTTGTGATGTAGTCCCCAAAACACGCAGCCACAAAGAGAAGGCAGCTACAGTCCAGGAGAGCACATTGCGAGGCGAGCGAAGGCAACGCAGAGGGGATGAGGCGAGAAGCCCTGCACACACGGGAGGGTTCCAGGCACGCGCGTCCAAGTGGCAAAACCGCCCCCTCCCGTCCCATTGTTTAAGACTCTGCACTAACGAGGCACTGTGAGAGAGGAGAGAGCGGGGTGACCAGCAGCACTTGCCTGGGGGCTCATGTGACAGGAGCCTGAGGCTGCCCGGGGGGCCGGCATGTCCTGTGCTCCGCAGGGCTTCAAAGCAATGAGCGCCCTCCTCTCTCAACTGGAGTCCAGGGGTGGGTGGGCTTCAGGGCAAACCCAGTGGCTCTGACTTGGTTTCCCCAGGACCACAGTGAAGGAAGGCAGGACATGAGGTGAAACTTCCCCAGTAGGCCCTGACCTCCAGGGGACTCCCAGGAGCTGATGAGCTTAGATCCGGGTTCTAAGGTGACTCGGGGTCAGGAGCTGCTTCGGCTCCCCAGACCTCATGCTGCTCCTGGGGCTGGGGCAGAGCGGGGGACACAGGCCTGCTCCAGGGGACCCCTCCAGCATGACCATGGTGGGTCGGTTATCTGAGCAGACGGCTGAGCTGATGCAGCAGTGTGCTGAGAGGCGCCTCCAGGAGGAGAGGTCCATGAAGGAGCTGGTGGAGCAGGTGACGGAGGTTCAGAAGAATGTTAAGCTGGCACAGATGAAGCTCCTGAAGGGCCGGAGGCAGATAGGTAGGGCAGGGGGCCGGATACCATGACGCCGTGCCCAGCTCTGTTCCCCCCAGCTCGGGTCCCGACTGGCTTCCAGCCCCCAGTGAGCCACTGTGGTTGTCGAGAGCCCAGCTGCCCTCAAGGGAAGGCTGGGGTTGGGCAGGCCACTCTCCGACCTCCTCAGCACCCTGCTTGGCCCCTAAGTTCAGGAGGTGATAGACGAGAGCCGGGAGCTCCTGCAGCGCAGAGCAGAGGCAGCCAAGGAGGAGCAGAAGCGGCGCTGTGAGCTCATCTCTCAACTGCGAGCCCTGGAGACACAGCCCACGCGCAAGGGCAAGCTCGTGGACCTGACCCAGGTAAGGACACAGCCCGTCCTAGGGGAGCCTCCCCATGTCTTGCCGTGCCCGGCACTGCCATGGGAGGGCACGTCCACGATTCCCACCCAGACCAAAGGAGGTCTGGCCCCAAGCCCAGATCCACCTGGCGTGAGCGGCACGTCCAGCTGTGGATGTGGCACCTGCCATGCCGGAGGCCTAGGGCTGGCCCAAGAGTGCACAGTCCTGGTAGGGAAACCTCTGTGACCTCTGGGGACCAGAGGCCAGGGCCCCTGGGAGTGGGCAAGGTAGGCTTCACAAGATAGGCTTCCTGTTGAAGGAGGTCCCAAGACTCCCCAGGCCCAGGTGGGAAGGGCGGTGTAGGGAGAGCACAGGTGCACGAAGGCTGGATGCGTAAAGGCTGAGAGGAGAACACTGGTGCCTGGAAGCCTGTGTGAGAAGCAGCAGGAGAGGCCAGGCTGGCATCTGGTGAGGTGGGAGCAGGCCTGGAAGGGCCATGGCAACTGCTCTGGGAACCCGTCCTGATCCTAGGGCATGTGGGAAGTCCAGAGGGCACTCTTTCCAGGCCCCTGGGGCCTGGCTTGGGGAGATAGCGGTGAGCTCCTTTTGGGCCCTACCACAGTAGAGGAGCCTACAGGGCACCCAGCTGTGATATGCAGTCATCACAGAGGGGCCCAGGCTGGAGAGACTGAAAGGGACACATGGTACACAGGTGCTACCGAGCAGAGGCAAGGAGGTCTCCTGGGCACAGGGACCAGACGGAATTTGGGGGAGGGGCACCAGTGCTGATGCATAGGACAGGTCAGGGCACAGGAGACGGCTGTGCAGGCTGGGCATGGGCCTGACAGCAAGCTTCGGCTCTCGCCATCACCCTGCAGATCCCTGGGTATGGCCTGGAAGGGGAAATGTCTGTGGTGGAGCTTCGGGAGCGGCTGGCCCTGCTCAAGGAGACCCAGCGGCGCGAGGAGGAAGAGAAGCGAGACCAGATCATCCAGGGCAAGCGCGCCAGGAGCCAGGAACTGCAGAATATGGTGGAGCAGATCTCGCTGTGCCGCGCAGCCATGGGGAGGTCTGCGGCCTTGAGGTCGGTACCAGTGGTCCCGGTGGCAGGGGCCTCCGGCGGGAACAAGGAGCGAGCCTGCCTCTGCCTCCTTCCGGGCGGGTTTTCCCTGCAACAACACGCTTCCCTCCTG
Organism: Ursus americanus; assembly: GCF_024610735.1. Taxonomy (NCBI): domain Eukaryota; kingdom Metazoa; phylum Chordata; class Mammalia; order Carnivora; family Ursidae; genus Ursus; species Ursus americanus. The sequence goes on along the minus strand of NC_142134.1, from coordinate 82,085,078 downwards.
CAGTTTCCTTGCAAGAGCTCTTCCCACCCCTACTATTTTATTAGATTATTTTCAGACATACGAAAATGGTGAAAAAATCGTGCAGCGAGGGCTTGGATGCAAAATGATCACATGTAGGTCATAAGTACGAACTTTGCCATGTGTTTCATCTAGCTATCGACTTATCTGTCCCTAAGGAACCATCTGGAAGTAGTTGCAGGCATCAGACACTCTTCACTCCTGAACACTGTGGTGTGCATCTTCTGAAAAAAAGACATGGTCCTGCATAACCACAGCACAATGACAGAACTAGAAGATTCAACAAAAATTCCCATCATCCAAATATCCTCTCCGTATTCATGTTTCTCTAGGGCCCCAAGACTGTTCGCTATAAGTTTTAAAAGATTGTTTGCTATAATGGTTTTTTTTTTTTCTCTTTTTAAACCAGAACCTGGCTGAGATTCCCACATAGCATTTGTCAGGCATCTCGACTTGACCTCTCTCTTTTAATGGAGAGCCTGTGCACAAGTGCCCCTTTTGTTTTGGGAACACTGTGGTGGCTTTTCCAGCCCCATTCGTCTGTCCCGTGGCAGTGTGGTCAGGGGCGGGTTGGTGTCACACACACACACCCCCATCAGGTGGTACCCAGGCCTGTCATAGCATAGCCTGGTTCAGGGTCTGGCACCCAGGGCTCCAGAGAAAGTGTGAAACTGGGGTGGGGTGCACAGAAGGGAGGACAGTCACAAAATCCATCACTATTGATCTTGAGTGACTGTCTCTCTGGTTACTATTTGAGGAGGCCCCATGACAACTGTGGGGGCTGTCCAGGCAAGGCGGGCTGGCCACTCAGCAGGACCCTAAGGTGGCAGGCACCTGGGAGACCTCCCCACTTCCTGACTCAGCCTGATAGACCCCACCTGCCTTGTGGTTGGTGTCGGGGAATCTCCAAGGATCCAAACCTGCTAACAAAGCTCTGGGAGCCCTCTGCGAGCAGCCAGGCCTCGTGGCATTAATTTACTAGGACCATTTTCGTGGGCAGGCTGACTGGTGGTGCCGTGATGTGCACTTAAACCAAAGCCGTCAGGGAACAGTCTGTAGAATGAGACCTCATTTTGGAAGGAAAAATGGTCTCCTATGATAGAGATTTGCAAAGCTGTATTAGCAGCTGTTACGTCTAGGCAAGAGAGTGGCAAGGAGAGCACAAGATAAAAGAGGGTTTTCATTTTTTTGCTCCAAGTACCTCCGTGGCTAATAGAAATGGGGTACATTTTTAAAATGTTATGAGCAACAAGGTAGTGGCGCTGGGGCGACGGCACCCCAGCGGTCCTTGGAGAGACTCTCCCCCCTGCACCTAAAGCACTCCCACGAACCTACAGTTAGGGCCGCCCCTCAGCCCGCCCTATCGACCGCGCAGGTGGGAGGAGAAGAAGGCCCAGTCCGCGGCCCCAGGGATGCGGTCCCCGGACGCGCGCGTGCTGGCGCTGCAGCGCAAGATCGAGGAGAGGGCGGCCGAGCGCCGCAGCAGGCCCACCGTCTCGCAGCCGGTTTCGGCGCCGCGACCCGCGCGCTCTAAGCGATGGGTGAGCTCTGGGCGCTGCGGGGGGGCTGGGGCGGCGGGGCGGTCGGGGATGCGGGCGCGGGGCGGGTGGGGGGCGGCACCGGCGTGCGCCGACCTCTCCGAGGGCGCGTCCGCAGGCGCACCTGGAGGAGCAGCACTGGCGGGAGCTGCAGCGGAGCCGCGAGCGCCGGCTGCGGGCGCGGCTGCTGAAGGGCTCGGCCGGCGGGCACGCGCGCCGCCTGGAGGCCACCTGAGCCCGCGCGGGCGCGCCCCAGACCCCGCGAATCCCGCCCCAATAAAGCGTGCGGCCAGCGGGGTGCGCCTCCTCTTCCTTCGCCGCGCGCCCTCTCCACCCCTTCTCCCAGTTACACGTCCTCACCCGCCCCGAACAGGGTCGCCAGATAAGATGCAAGACGCCCAGTTATTGCGTGGGACAAACGCGCTAAAAAAAGTATCTGCTTTTTATCTGCAATTCAAATGTATCTGGCTGTCCTGTATTTTATATGCTAGATCTGGGCACCCTTGCCTAGATCCTAGCCCTTCCCTAGGACCCAGCGCAAGGCATTAGCCATGGCCCTCTTCAAAGCTCCCAGAGCCACCTCTACACGTGAAAACTTGGAATCCCCACTCTGCCCGGAGTCTGGTGGATTAACCTGTGTGGTTGTGGCGTAAATTTGGGTGAAGTGGCCGGGATGCTCGAGCCACTGGGAAATGGCCTATCTCATGACTTATCTCGAGCAAACCTCGCTACGGCCATAGGGGGGTAGGGGGCCCATGGGGACACAGGCACCATCTCCTACCCCCATTCTGCTGATGAAGCCAGTAGTCCTCAAAGAGGTAAAGTAACCAGCCACAAAAGCCTTGAGCCAAAGCTAAGTCTGCAAGACTTTAGAGCATGACCCAGCCTTCTCCAGCAACGCCAAAGGAACATGACTGGAGCCAGTGGTCATGAGTCCAAAGCAGGACACATTCATTCTCTTGGTTCCTTTGGTTCCAGCGCCAGGCTGGAGAGGGCACGGCCTTGAGGACAGTCTGGCTGAGCTAAAACCTGTTGTGGAAATGCAGAATCATGAATAAAGTACAAGGGGCTGCAGCTCCCAGGAGGGGCACAGTCTGTGCAAGTCCATGGGGGAGGGGCTGGAAACAGCCAGGTAGACAGATGTCCAGGAGAGAGATGCCCCCCAACCAGACATCCTCCTTGGGTCTGCGGGGGAGATGACACCTCAGAGGGGGAGGCTGGACTCCAGGGCACATTCCAACCAGGAAGATGGGCATCCTGAGGTGGGACAGCCGACTGAACACCAGCGTTCTCCCCCAATATTTTGAACAGTGTCAGAAATGCAGGACTTTCCAGGTTGATAGAGAAATTTCCCACCTCCCTGTCAAAAAAGCTGGGAGCAGATTAAATTTCATTTAAAGAAACAAATGTGACATTTCTTGTATCCTGTGTTATATGTGATTCAAACCCATTTCATTTGATGTTAAGGAAATACACTGATGATGACCTGTCCAGAGAGTCCCTCAGGAGCTCTGAGAGTTTCGAAGGATGGATTACTAACTCCCATAACTGGCAGCCCAAAGGTAGGGTGGGCTTCAGGACATGCCTGATGTAGGGGCTTGGTCTCCAAGCTGGTAGCAGTTCCAGCCTCACAACATCCAGAGGAAGAAGGGTCATCTCTCCCTGGCGGCTCTCTTTGGAGGGTTCTCTGTCCTCAAAGTCTTGTGTGAACATCTGCTCCAGTCTCACTGGGCTGAATTGAACATGCTCTGCGGAGCCAGTTCCTGCGGTGGAGGAAGGTCTGAATCGGTGCCCAAGGCAAGCACTGTGGCAGGAGGAGGGGAGAATAACCCTTCACCTCTCAGACTGGCTTCTGGAGCAGAGGGGAGAGGTGCTGGCCCAACCGATTTGTGGCTTGGTGCTATTGGCAATGGTGCTGGTTGGCAGTGCACACAAACGTCCCTAACTGCCCTCTTGAACTGGGCAGCTGCTCAGACTACCTGGACCTTCTGCGCCATACAGACCTGAGTGGGAATAGGCCTTGGGCCATCCCCTGAGGTGGTGGCCTGAGGGCAGGCCTTGTGTTCTAGATTGATGGCAAAATGTCTCCAGTATCCAGGTCCCCGGTCTTGTGACCTCCCATTAAGAGGCAGTCTATTTCACTCAGTCCTTGAATCTGGGCTTACTCGTGTTGGCCAATAGGGTGCAGCAAAAGTGGCTATGTGCCAGTTTTGGGGCTAGGCCTCATGTGGCCTTGGAGCTCCCTCTTGTTCTCTCGGAACCCTGCCCAGCCCCAGTGTGAGCATGTCCAGGGTGGCCTGCTGGGATGAGACACTGTATGAGGTCAGCCAGTTGTCCCAGCGGAAGCCATCCTCACCCATACTACAGACCAGCAAAACCCAGCATGTGAGGCCAGCCAGGACCAGAACCCTCCCCCGGCCCCCACTAACTTGTAGATTCATTAACAGCAATAAACGCGTATTTGTTCAAAGCACTGAGCTTTGAGGTTTGTTTAGAAGCAGCAGCTAGCTGGCCTTCATTTACTGAGGCTTCCCCCTACTTGTAAGAGCCTTTTAAAAAAGATTTTATTTTGGGAGGGGGGAGTGCCTGGAGCCAGACATGGGGCCTGATCCCATGACCCTGAGATCATGACCTGAGCTAAAACTAAGAGTCGGACACTTAACCGACTGAGCCACCCAGATGCCCCCTTCATGAGCCCTTTGAGAGACAGTCAAACTGCCCCTGGAAAGAGGGCCAGCTGAGAGAAGCCACGTCCAGCTGATGCCAAGAAATCGCTCTCCGGACCACCAAGGAAGTGACATTCTGCTTCAGTGTATTTTCTGCCTAAGTGCAGCCAGAAGACCCTCATGGACAGTACCTGAAACTCACGTGGGTAGAGGTTCTTTGCAAATAGTTAAAAAGCAGATTCTCTGACCTCATCCACAGAGATTCAGGTTCCGGTGTGATACCAGGAATCGACATTAGCTGTGTGGCACTTGGAAGCACCAAGGTTCCAGGCTTTTCTCCGAGCTGGAAACATTCAGGGCCAGAGGCATTACCTGTGAGGGAGCCAGGGATATTCACACCCCAAGTTCAGTGTCAAATGAAGTTCCGAAAGAACTTGAAGGTCACGAACCTGAGACCGTGACCTGAGCTGAAATCAAGGGTTGGACACTCAACTGAGCCACCCAGGCGCCCCTCAACATCACATCTTTAATGTGATACATTAAAGTTACAAATAGAGGGGCGCCTGGGTGGTTCAGTCGGTAAGCGGCTGCCTTCGGCTCATGTCATGATCCCAGGGTCCTGGGACGGAGCCCTGCATAAGGCTCTCTGCTCAGCAGGGAATCTTCTTATGCCTCTACCCCTCCCCCTGCTCATGCTTACGCTCTCATGCTTGCTCTCTCTCTGAAATAAAATCTTAAAAAAATAAAGTTACAAGTAGAAAACCCTAGCTTTTCTTTAGATTCTGGAATTCAAATTATTAATCTTATTTTTTAAATCTATATTGTTTCGTGTATGGTTCCATTTACAAGCTGAAATCCCCTTTAACATTTTTTTTTTTTGAGATTTATTTTATTTTAGAGAGAGAGAGAGAGAGGGAGGGAGCATGCAAGCACGGGGCGGGGGGATAGAGAGAGAGAGAATTGCAAGCCGACTCCCCAGTGAGCACAGAGCCAGACACAGGGCTCGACCCCACCATCAGTGAGATCACAATCTGAGCTGAAACCAAGAGTTGAATGATTAACCAACTGTGCCCCCCCAGGCACTCCCCCTTTAACATTTTAAACTGCATTTATACATGTAGAATCTAAACTTATTTTTTAGCATTTCTGTTGTTTGTCTTATCAACTAAGGATTCCTATAGATGTATTAAAGGTCTAATTTCTCTTAAATTTGTAAATTTTTTAATATTCCAATTACAATAACAAACTAATATCTCGTAACTTCCAACTTAAAATCACTATCAAAATCAATAGTCAACATATTTCATGCAGAATCAGATTTATCTGCCATGCCAAATTCTTTTACGGTTGCATAAGTATCAAACACAGAGACTGCTCGTAAATGCAACACGAAACCACGAATGCTCTCTGGTTTTGATCTGCTTAGTCATTTCCATACATGACTCAATCTTCTGGGTTGAAGACCCGCTCTTAGTAAAAGTCCAACCCAGGTATTCCAAGTGACGTCCTCACTGCCGGGAGGGTGTCTGGGGACCAGTCATGACGGCCATGGCCTGGATCTGGGTTCCTCAGAACAGGAGGGACAAGCTAGGCTTTCGATTGCCAAATCCATGTCCAAGTCCAGCTCTGGCAGCCGAACGCAAGGAACCCACCACCCACTTTTCTCCTGAGGATCTGATCTGCAGCCTCCTCTCAGAGCCTGGCATGCACCTGTGCTGTTCTGTGTGAGGTCCACCACCTCCACGCCTTCCCCCTCTGACGCAGGTACTGGACTATTATCCCCACATACCAGGTAAGGGGACTGGTGAGACCTGCTTAAACAATGGAGCTGGGATTCACACTCAGGCAGATAGGATCCAGAGCCCACGCGCTCTTAACCCTTCGGAATTATGCCAGATGCCCCAGACAGCTCCAGGCCTCGGCCCAGGCCATGGCCCTTTTCCTAGGACTAGTCCTGGGGCAGAGTGCTCCCCCAGGGGTTCAGTCCTTCCTTTCCTCACACCCATCGCCCTCGGGATAATCCAGATATCTGGTCCCTCCACAATATGGCTCTTGCCTGCTCCCACCGCCACTGCTCCCCAACTCTGCTCCTCGCACAATGGGCAGCCTGCAGTCTCCTGGACAGGCCAGCCTATTTCTCCCCACCCAGGTTCCCTCTTCTGAGATTGTGCTCTTCCCTTCTAGTCCTTTCAGTTCCCAGCTCCGACGTCACTTCCTCCAGGGAGCCCTCCCAGAGACTCTGGTTGAGTGCTTCCTCCGGGTTCCCGCAAATGGGCGAGGCTGTGCTTCCCTCCTGTCTTCACCGCCAGCCTGGAAAGTCCGGGATCACTGGGACCAGGAGCCCGGCCCCGGGTCCAGGGCACGGCCAGTGCCGTGGAGTTGGTGCAGATTCAGGCCTGAGTTCTGGCCGACAGGAGAGACCCGGGGCCATTGCTCACAAAAGCCATGCTAACAGGAGAGGGAACTTAGGCCCAGAGAGGGGCGGGAGTGGGCCCGGGTATGCGGGCCGTAGAACGCCTGTACTGAACCAGCTCCGCCTGGTCGCCCAGAGGTGCGTGGCCAAGATCAAAGCGCCCGGAGCCCCGAGGCGGCATCCCAGTAAACCACAACTCCCGAGAGGCCTTGCGCACCCGGGGCCGCAGACTGCGCGTCTCGCGGGAAAGCGGGAGCTCGAGCTCGCGAGCGTGGGCGGGACCGGAAAGAGGCGCGTTTCAAAGCGGTAATAGATGGTTTTCTTACCCATTAGGATTGAAAACATACCTCCTGGACCGGTAGCCCGCCGGAGTCGAGGGGACGACGGCCAATGGGAGTGCGCGGGGGGTGGAGCCCAGGCCTCAGGAGCGGAAGTGGGTCGCTGTTGAGGCGGCGGCGTCTTGCTTGAGGGTATCTCCTCCGTAGCTTCCGGGGGTACTTCCTCGCCCGAGTGTGTCGGCGGCGGTTCCTGCCGCACCAAACCTCCCGGTAAGTCAGGCTTTGCGGAGAGCGAGCGGCCAGCCAGGGCCGGGCGGATGGGGGGTTCGGACGGCTTCGCGGCCTGCGGAAGCCGGCGGCGCGGCTGTCCGCCGTAGCGCGGCCAAGCCAGCTCGGGCCGGACGCCCGGCCGGGCCTCCCTCGGGACCGCGGGCCCGGCCGCCCGCCACGCCCCGCTGTCCGCGTGGCCGTCCGAGCCCGGCTCGGCGGGGGGAACGAACGTGCGAGCGCCTCGCCGAGGGTCTCGGCTGCCCCGGCGGACTGAGGCCGCTGCGCTCGGTTGTAGCGGAGCCAGCGAAACCGGGGCTGGGGAGGGGGACGGACGCGCCCAAGGTCACTCCGGGAGACGGGCAGGGCGGCCGGGGGCGCTGGCCTGTGCAGGCCGTTCGGGGGATGCCCCGGCCAGGTTTTTGTTCCCCGCTAACGCCGTCTCCTTTGTGTGCTCGTGCCGCCGCCTCGCTCGCGAGCCTGCGAGTCTGTCCGGGCCGCGTGGCGGAGCCTCCTGGGCTGACGGCGCTGGGGGCGGCGGGGACTGGCCGGGGGAGCGCCCACCCGGGGCTGAGCTTAGTAGGTCCTCGGCTTCCGGTCGTGGGGGGTGGCGCTGGAGCACTGAGGCCTGCGGCCGGCCCCGCCCCTCGGGCGCCTGCACTGGGCTCGGGCGCCCGCAGCCTAGTGCTTGAAGTGTGAGCGGGGTCTCAGGGGGAGGCTTGAGACCCGGAACGAAGTGCTTAGCGAACACCGCTGTCCACCCTTTGACCGTCCAGGAGAAGGGGAGAGTTCAGAGCCTGGACTTCCCTGTGGTAGCCGTTTTTGTGAGGTTTTGGCTTCTGTCTTATTCTTGTCCGTGCCCATCGACGTTCACAGTCATTCCTTCGTTCTGCTTCTGCGTCAGGGTCTCCCAGACCTAGGATCTCAGCCGAGGCTGCCTGAGTGGTTGGGGAGACTGAGGCGGTGTGCCCAAGGTCATGCAGCCGGCTAACTAGTTGACGGAAGAGCTAGTCTGGAATCTCGCTTTCCAGTGGCTGCAGGACGAGGCCTTTAAGTTCAGTGACCAGGAGTTTAGGGACCACTGGTGATGAAGGACAGAAACGTTGAAGGGAATCGCTTTGTTTAACTGGTGGTGTGTTTTTTTAACGGGTGGGAAGACATATTGGGTTCAGTTTTATCTGCGCTGCAGGTGAAATGGGAACATTCAGGTAGAAAGATGTTGTGTTGCTGGGTTTTGTGTTATCTGAACTTTAGCTTCCAACTCAGATTTAAAAAGCTTAGGTTAATACAGTGTTTATCAACTTTTTTTTTCGATGAACTGCCCCGACCTTCTTTAGTTTTTTTAATTGTCCTCTCCATGAAATGTTAATGCTGCTTATATACCGTGGGTCTTTTTATGTACTGTATGGGTATGTATGCTTTATACATAAAAAGAATGAGATTTTTTTTTCACCCCCTTGAAGTTTGGATACTTTAAAAATTCTAAGTCAGCACATTTTTGAGGTATTCTGTGTGCCAAGCTTTCTGCTTGGGGTATAGCTGTGAACAGAATAGGCATGGTACAACCCCTGATTGAACTAAGGAGTGAGGGTGGAGGGAATGAGAAAAATTCCCTTGAGGTTGAAATACAGAGTGTGGAGAGACAGGACTGGAGAGGTGTAAGCAGGAACCGGATGGTCAAAGTTCTTTGGTGTGCCCCAAGTTAATGAATTCAGAATTTATATTAAGACCACGTGGGAAAAATCACCGTACTGTGAGGATGGCTTAGAAAGATGGGTGAGACTAGTGGCTCTGGACCAGTTAGGAAGAGAGAAGTGTGGCTTGGGCCACAGTGGGGACTGGGGACCAAGCTCAGGCCAGTTGTGGCAGTTCTTCACTGACTTTTTGCTTAAAAGGCTGTTGCAAAGTTCATGTCCAGTAGTTTTTACCCCCACCAATTTCTGGAAAAGATTTGAGGTGCTACTGAATGCAAGTACGTGCATAAGGTAATTGTTTTATGCCGTATAAATATGGCTTTGTATGTTCTTTGTGTGTATGTTATCAGTGTCTTATTTTGAAATGATTTACCTACATCTTTCAATGTCCTCGGATTAGATGGCTCCTGTAGATGTGACAGGGCTGGCTGACTCTGTTTTTTGAGGTATAATTCACATATACGCTCTTGTAACTTGCCTTTCCTGTCTTGTTTCTCAGCAGGGGTTTGGGGGTTGTAGAGCAAGCAAGTCATTTTGAGGTTTCCTCTCTGAGGAGGAAGGCCCACAGCACAGATACTGCTGCATCCCAAGGTCAGAGTTCAAGTGTGAGAAAGCGTGTGAGGTTGATTTGGAGAGTGCTGCTACAGAATTACTTTCGGAAGGGTTTTATTTTTCCCGGGTATAAATAAGGGTTGTCAGGTTTATTTTTCCTACCAACACTGTGCAGGGTAGGAAAGGCCTGAAGGTGTCTCAAAATAAGTATTATCAATAGCTTCCTTGTGTAAAATGAAATTTTGACCCTAAGGCTTTCCTGGAGTAATGTCTGCACCCAACATGGGGCTCAAACTCTGTTTGGCATCTCTTCTAGCCATTATGTCTGTGGGGATGAGATGTTCTTTCCTTCTCTCCCATGGTGATGGTCTGTTTTTAAGTCTTCTTTGTTTCCTGATGGTGACTATATTTTTACTTGCACAGTAAGGCTCCATATTCCCCTTTCATCATTTTTTTCACCTCAGAAATACTCTGTGCCATTTCTGTCAAGCATCTATTGAGCTTGATAGCTTAATTTCTTTTTTTAAAGATTTTATTAATTTTTAAAGATTTTATTAGAGAGCATGGAGGGGCAGCAGAGGGAGAAGCAGACTCCCTGCTGAGCAGAAAGCCTGACAAGGGGCTCTATCCCAGACCCTGAGATCATGACCTGAGACAAAGGCAGACGCTTCACCAACTGAGCCATCCAGGTGCACCTTGATAGTTTAAGGAGACTATCTGCAGTAAGTATTGGAGTTGGAGTCCGGTTGACCATGTCGAGTACGGGAGAAGAAATGGTTAGTTGGGGAGCAGGAGAAATACAAGAAACCAGTGAGGTAGGTCTTGAAGGATGAGCAGGAGTTTCCCAAAGTGGTAAGGGGTGTGGGACCTTTGCAGGGAAGGGGACGGGTGGCACGGATCAGATTATGGCACTGCTGTTAGGAAGAGCCTGCAGCAGGTGACTGACAGCCATGGTATCAGAGTAAAGTACAGTCAGTTCTGCTTTAAACACTTGTTTGGAAGCATGACTTGTTCCAACGCAATTGATAGACTAGGAACAGTTTGAACATTATGGGGATTTTGAGTTTGCTGTGCATGATTTCATCTATGGGAAATACTAGATGAACACAGAAAATCGAACTGAGCCGAACTAAGTCACATAGACTGTAGAAAGTACACACCTCAAACATATTCCAGCTTTCTCAGTGACTCTGTGTGTTATGAGCCACACCCATACACATCTTTTGTTTAAAAAAATTCTCTCTACTTCCCAATAACTTACAAGCGGCAAACCTTGTAAAGTATTCGTGCATCTCCTGACCATTTAAAATGCGCAGAGGTGTGCTTCCATTCTGTTAGGTTCTTAACGTGTGTGTGTGTGTGTGTGTGTGTGTGTGTGTGTGTGTGACATTGACAAAGGTTTTTAGTGCTGTACCCCTAATTTCATTGTTTTCCCATAAGTCCTGTGGTTTTTTGTATTGTGTGGTATATTTTAGGAATACTCATGTCTGTAACTTCAGATGAGGCCAGAAAGGTTAGCACTGGGTTAGGGATGGGAGGTTACTCTGTGAAGGTGATGGATGTGATCGTTTGGGAACATTTGCCATCTTTTTGGGCCTTTTGGAGCCTGGTAGTTGTTTTTAAGCTACCATGTGAAGCCTTTTAACTTCCCCTGGCGCCTTTTCCATCTCTGTTAGAGCATTACCTTCATAGTCGGGTACTTTATGAAGCACCTCAGCTGCCACATTTGTCCTGGAGGCCAAGGACCATTGACTTTCTATTTTACTTCCTGGGTAGAGTGTTGAAGGAGAGTTGAGGTTCTGAATTAGGGCTTCTGCTGCTACAAACCCAGGTGTGGGATTCCCACTGCCAAGATTAGTGTCTCTAGAGAATTGGGTTTGGCTAGCTTTTTGGTGATAGTGTGCATGCATTCTTTAGCCAGCCCACCTATGCACCTGCCTTGAGGGGAAGGGAAGGACTTGTGCTGAAGATCCCTGGGGGAGGGCTATTTAAGACAAGTATGCAAATGAGGGAGCTCCCACAGTGAGGCACTGCTCAGCTGCTCCCTGCTGTAGGTATAGGCCACAGTATCACATTTGTAACCCTTTGACAACCTCCCCACCACCACCTTCAGGGCCTGCGCCTTGGCTGTTTTTATAGTAGTTACAGATTGATTACACACACACACACACACACACCCCACTAGGTTCATGGTTCAGTACAAGCATCTAAGCCTCATAGCTGGCTTTTTCTGGCAGGCTCTGTGTTCAGGCATCATCCACATAGATACAGCATGCCTGTCTCCTCTGAGTTTCATGGCCAAAGTGACCTTGGTCCCAGGGAAGAGTGGGAAGTTGTTGTTGGCCTCAGCACCTGAGGTTGATATGCTCCATTGGCCTGTGGTATCTTTTCAGCCTCTGGAAGGATAGATAGATCCTTAGGTTTCCTTCTCGATACACCCTTGATGCTGTCCTCCAGGAATTGCCTGGTCTGTATCACCAGGCCACCAAGGCTGAAAGAAAATTAGGTTAGGGGTCAGAGAGGTAGAGAGAGCCCCTCAGTTTCATTTTGAGGCTGTCCCAGAGCAATAACCCTTCTACAAAGGAGTTGGTTGGATTTGGTATCTTTTGATATCTTCCCAGTTGTTTCTCCCCCCCATCTGTACGTTTCTTGTTTTAAAATTTAAATTCAGTTGATTAACATATAATAATTGGTTTCAGAGGTAGAGGCCAGTGAGTCATTAGTCTTACATAAAACTCAGTGCTCGTAACATCACATGCCTTCCTTAATGTCTGTCTATTACCTAGTTACCACATCCCCCCACCCCTCCAGCAACCCTCAGTTTTTTCCTGTGATTAAGAGTCTCTTGGTTTGTCTCCCTCTCTGGTTTCGTCGTTTTTTCCCCCTCTCTTCCCCTATGATCCTCTGCCTTGTTTCTTAAATTCCATATATTTGTGAGATCGTATGATAATTGTCTTGCTCTGAATGACTTATTTCCCTTAGCATAATATCCTCTAGTTCCATTCACGTCATTGTAAATGGCAAGATTTCATTTTTTATGGCTGTGTAATTTTCCATTGTATGTATGTACACACACACACACACACACACTGTATCTTCTTTATCCATTCATCTGTCGATGGACATCTGGGCCCTTTCCATAGTTTGGCTATTGTGGACATTGCTGCTATAAACATTGGGGTGCAGGTGTCCCTTCCGATCATTACATTTGTATCTTTGGGGTAAATACCTGGTAGTGCAATTGCTGGGTCATAGGGTAGCTCTATTTTTAACGTTTTGAGGAACTCCACACTGTTTTCCAGAGTGGCTGCACCAGCTTGCATTCCCACCAGCAGTGTAAGAGGGTTCCTCTTTCTCCACATCCTCACCAACATTTTGTCATTTCCTGACTTGTTAATTTTAACCATTCTAACTGGTGCGAGGTAGTATCTCATTGCAGTTTTGATTTGTATTTCCCTGATGCCGAGTGATGTGGAGCTCTTTTTCTTGTGTCTGTTGGCTATTTGTACGTCTTCTTTGGAGAAATATCTGTTCACGTCTTCCGCCCATTTCTTGATTGGATTATTTGTTCTTTGTGTATTGAGTCTGTTAAGTTCTTTATAGATACTAGCCCTTTATCTGATGTGTCATTTCCAAATATCTTCTCCGATTCTGTTGGTTGTCTTTTGGTTTCGTTGACTGTTTCCTTTGCTGTGAGAAAGCTTTTTATCTTGAAGATAAGATCCTCCAAATCAATTAGTGATATAACCTCATCAGGCGCAGCTGTTAGAGAATTAAGGTGTCCCCACTCCCAGGGGTTTCATCGACAAAAGGGTCAACCTAGTGTTTGGAGGGAGTTCCTCATAATCCTGAACTGAAACTATAGAGAAATTCGTAAGAACAGCTTCTTTGAGAAGAGGAGGAGCCAAGGTGTGCTTGGGCTGTGTTTGAGTCATAGGTGTCCTGGAGATCCCAGGGCATGGATGGGAGAGACTGAGGATCTTTCTATAGGCGAATTCCTTACAGATGTTTCTGGGGCTGTGTCCACTGCAGAGCATTTCTGAGTAATTGACTAAACCCTGTCTATTTAAAGTGTCTAGAAAAAGAGTATTTGGTGAAGTTTATTTTTAATTTTTGGTTGTGGCAAAGTATATGTTATATAACATAGATCATTTGAACCACTTTCAGGTGTTCATTGGCATTAAGTAAATTCACAGTGTTGTGCAACCATCACCACCATCCATCTGCAGAATTTTTTTTAATCTTCCCAGACAGAAACTCATGTATTCATTAAATAGTAACTTCCTGTTCCCCCTCCCTACTTGCCCCTAGCAATCACCATTCTATTTGTCTCTGTTTTTGATGGCTCTCAGTACCTCTTATAAGAGGAATTATACAATATTTGTCTTATTGTGTCTTCTTTCGCAGAGCATAATGTCTTTAGTGTTCATCCATGTTGGAGTCTGTGTCAGAATTTTATTTTTAAGGCTCAATAATAATCTTTTTATTGATTTTTTTTCATGGATTTTTGAAAAACTGAAGTTCACTCTTAATTCTTGACCCTTGCATCTCAAGGCCTGAATCACAAAAGTAGACCCATCTCTATATCCAGACAGCTGTTCTTTTTCTCTAGTAGAAGTAGAAGGCTGGCCTTGGTAGGTCCTGTGTTAGGAGAAAAGGAAAGAATTTTCCTTGGTGATAAGTCGCCAAGCAGGTGTGATGGCTCCTTGGTTCTGATGCTCCTTTCAGGTCTCTGGGACTTTGCTGATTGCTGGTGATGGTTTCATCAAGTCATAAGATAAATCTGGATAAGACCAAGTACTGTCTCTCCAAGCCTGCTGCTTTTTTTTTTTTCTCGTCAAGTTCTTTCATCTAGTTCCTGCGGAAATCTCGGGAGACCAGTAGTCAAGGCTGCTAAGCCTTCTCTAGGAATAAATAACTGGGAGAGGACTGCCCTGTTACCTCTGTGCTGGCTTTTCAGCCCCGCTAAGCCTAAGCAGAGTGATGAGCTACGTCGTACCAAGCAAGTCTTTCCTGGAAATGAATTAAGTCTTACTAAGCCAGAAACTTCTTACTTCAGTTCTTGGGATTCATGGTTTCTTTGCTCTCATCCACTAGCACTTACCACTTGTTTGTTTTTTTAAGATTTATTTAATTAATTTAGAGAGAGAGCGCGAGTGAGTGAGAGGAGGGGCGGAGGGAGAGACTCTTCAGGCAGATTCCCCGTGGAGCTGGGAGCCCCAGGCAGGGAGGGCTCAGGCAGGACTTGATCTTACCGATCAAGAGTAGAGTCAGAGGCTCAACCATCTGAGCCACCCAGGCGCCCTAGCGCTTACCACTTGTAAGAAGAGCTGTGATTTCTGGCTCTTCTGACGTATTTATTACATAATTTATTGATTGTTTTTCCACTTAGAATATACGCTCCGTGAGTGTCTGTTTTTGTTCGCTGCTGTATTTCTAGTCCCTGGAGAGGTGCCTGATCTAGACCAGGCAGCTGTAAGTAGTGAATTAAACAGCTGACGGGGTTGTCTTCAGGGTGCTACGAACAGTACTGGGCACTTTGATTCAGCGTCATTGTTTTGCAAAAGAGCTGCAAAGGTAAGGGATATTTTTCCCACATGAAAGATGGTGAGACTGAGGCAGGAAGATCAAGTATTTGTGCTAGGCTCTAGGGCTTGTACAGCCAGCCACATGATTGCTGGCTCTTTACTATGCACCCTCAATTGTACAACAAGCAAGAGGCATATGTTTTTCTTAAGTACTAAGGGCTGATTGTTGATGTGACAGTGACATCAAGGTTCCATTTAAAAAGCTTGGGTGGGGGGGCGCCTGGGTGGCTCCGTCGGTTAAGTGTCCAACTCTTGATTTCTGCTCAGGTCATGATTTCGGGGTGGTGAGATTGAGCCTGGTGTTGGGCTCTGTCCTTGGTGCGGAATCTGCTTAAGGTTCTCTCTCTCCTTCTCCCTCTGCCCCACCCCCATCAGGCATACTCTCTCTTGCTTTCTCTCTAAAATAAATAAATCAGAAAAATAAAAAGCTTGGGTGGGGCGCCTGGCTGGCTTAGTTGGTAGAAAATGTGACCCTTGATCTCAGGGTCTTGAGTTCAAGCCCCACATTGGGAGTAGAGCTTACTTTTTTTTAAAAAAGCTTTGAAATGAAAGTTTATTGGCAACTTTTAATGCTCATGCTCACTTCCCCAAGAGGGCAGGCTGTACTGGGCACTGGTGCATTGCCAACAGCCTCGGGTATTTTTTACATTCTTCCAAAAGTAGTTAGGCGGGGGCTCCTGGGTGGCTCAGTCAGTTAAGCCTCTGCCTGCCTTTGCCTCAGGTCATGATCTCAGGGTCCTGGGATCAAGCCCCGCTGTCCAGGGGGGCTCCCTGCTCAGCAGGGAATTGGCTTCTGCCTCTCCCTCTGCCCCTCCCCCTGTCTCTCAAATAAATTCTATCTCAAATAAAGTCTTAAAAAAAAAAAGAAAGAAAGTTGGGCAATACACAAGTCTTTAATATATTCTTGCTTTTTAACATGTGTTCTGTAATTCTACTTTTGAAATTCCATTTAGGGAAGTACTTAAAATAACATGGCAATGATTATGTGTTTGTGGTTTTAAAGGAGGAGATGTTGGGTAGACAATTGGTACTAGCCAGTACCTGATCACTTGGCATTTCCCTGATGAAATTTTGTAGGATTTATGCTTCTGTCTGCTTTAACCATGCTGGCATAGAGAGGTTGCCCTGGTTAGCTCATTCACCTCACAGGAGACTGCCCATGTGTCTCAGAATGGCTTGTTATGAGCTTATAGTGAGAACTGCCTTGTAATTGGCACACAGTATGAGTGACCCAATAGAAAAATGCACAGAGAGGGGCGCCTGGGTGGCGCAGTCTGTTGGACGTCTGCCTTTGGCTCAGGTCATGATCTTCAGGGTCCTGAGATTGAGCCATGCATCGGGCTCCCTGTTCAGCTGGGAGTCTCCTTCTCCCTCTGCCCCTCCCCCTGCTTGTGCTTGTATGCTCTCTCTCCCAAATAAGTAAAATCTTGAAAAAGAAAGAAAGAGAGAGGGGCGCCTGGGTGGCACAGCGGTTAAGCGTCTGCCTTCGGCTCAGGGCGTGATCCCGGCGTTCTGGGATCGAGCCCCACATCAGGCTCCTCCGCTATGAGCCTGCTTCTTCCTCTCCCACTCCCCCTGCTTGTGTTCCCTCTCTCGCTGGCTGTCTCTATCTCTGTCAAATAAATAAATAAAATCTTTAAAAAAAAAAAAAAAGAAAGAAAGAGAGAGGGAAGGGAGCACAGGGAGCCACCTAAGAATCAAGATTGCTTGGCGATTGTGGAACCCATGTGGAGAGTTAGGTCTCAGGTGTCTGTGGGTAATTGTGTCAGCCTTGCCTGCCCTGCATGGTGCATGCCTGGGCGAACAAAGCTGCTCATCCTAGATCTCCCTTGGGCACCCTGCAGACTAGTCACTTTCCTCAGTCTCTGGAGCACTCCTCCTGCCCCTTTTCTGCTGACTCTTCCTTTACTTTTTTTTTTTAATTTATTTATTTGACAGAGATAGAGACAGCCAGCGAGAGAGGGAACACAAGCAGGGGGAGTGGGAGAGGAAGAAGCAGGCTCCCCGTGGAGCAAGGAGCCCAGTGCAGGACTCAGTCCTAGGACCCCAGGATCATGACCTAGCCGAAGGCAGACACTTCACCGACTGAACCACCAGGCACCCCCCACCCGGTTTGTTTCTTGAGTAACTCCTATCACTTTGGGCCTGCACTTGCTTGGTCACCAGTGACTGGCTTCCTGTGGCCGCCTTACTGGCCTCATTCTGGCTCCCTTGCCTGTTGACTACTGCTGCTTCAGTAGTCAGCGGAAAAGGGGCAGGAGGGGTGCTCCAGAGACTGAGGAAAGTGACTAGTCTGCAGGGTGCCAGCTTTGTCTAACTGATGCCTCCAGGTTCTCTCAAAGCTTTGTTTCTGACTTGTTATTTTTTTTATAGGCTCTTCTTGCTCTACCTGACTCCCCAGATTTAAACACAGATTCTAAAATCTCAATCTCTATTCCAGTTCTCTCTCCTGAGTGTTACAGCTGCCTTCACACCTTTCTACCTGGATATCCCATAGCCAGCATTTCTAAGACTAAAACCATCTACCCTCAATGCCTGTTTCTTTTCTCCCTTCCCCAGTTCAGTTTTATGGCGTTGCTCCTGCTCTGTAATTAGCTAGATACCTTGATGTGAATTGTCCTTACCCTCCTATCAGAGGTTGAGGAATTCCTGGCCTCTGGTTTCGCGGCCATTCCTAGTGCCATGCGCTACCTGGGGTCTTTTCTTAGTGTAGGGACACCATTCACCACGCCCACTCTCACCTCCGAGTCATTGATTCCTTCAGTAAACATGAGTATCTGCTTGCGCACGGGGTTAACTAAGTACAAAGTAGACTCGTTCTGCCTTCACAGCACTTAGGCCATGCTGAATGACTATAGGGTTTCCCTTGGAAACTAAAGGATTATGGGCCATTTGCTGAGATGTAGTGATGGTATTGCTGGAAGGACTTTCTTCCTGGACATAGTAAATTTGAAAACCTGGAAAACATCCATTTTCCAGATTGTTTCTACAATAATACATTTGATTTCTGGCATGGCATTTATTTGATAGTGTGGGTTCTGCTGTCACACTGTTCTGGTTTAAATCCAGGCTACTGTTTAGTAGTCGTGGACTTTGGGCAGGTTCCTTAGCCCTCTTGCATGTAAAATGGTAACCTTAAGGGGCCTGGGTGGCTCAGTTGGTTAAGTGTCTGATTCTTGTTTCGCCTTGGGTCATGATCGCCCAGTTGTGAGATTGATCGTCATGCTGGGCTCGTGCTTAGCACGGCGTCTGCTTGGATTCTGCCTCCTTCTCCCTCTATCCCTCATGCTTGTGTGCGTTTTCTCTCTCTCTCTCTCTCTCTCAAATCTTTAAAAAAAAAATAAATGGTAACCTTAATAATACCTTCCCCCTTATTGGGTGATGGGACTGTTATATGACCTGTGTTGGAAAGCAGTGTTTTTGTACATAGTACAAGTAATGTCTGGGCTTCGGCTGTTGTTAGTCTTTTTATTATCCTGGCGGCCTTGTCACCTGCAGTATCCAGAACACTTCGTAGTCTGTGAAGGCTACCTTTCTTGGAACCCTGGCTTTGCCATCTAGACATGGCACTTCCACATCCCCACACTGGTCTGCTGGGAATGCCCTCTTCTTCCCACCTCCATTCTCTGGTGAAATCCAGCCCCTTGGTAGATTTCCCTAAGGCCAGCCTTCCAACTTCCTGTGCCCTCCGACCACTAACTCTTACTATGCCCAAAAGAAGCAGACAGATTTGGAATGGATTGCTGGACTGGCCTTGGGTGTGGAGAATGAGAACAGTCCAGGGAAGCTCCCAGGTGGTCTTGCTGGGGCTTCAGGGCTGCAGGAGGCAGTTTCAGAGAGTAGGGAAGGCATGCAGGCCAAGGAATTGGGGGTGCCTCTGGGACAGTCATAGGACAGGTCTTAACCATGTTTGAAAGCCTAAAAAGTAACCAAGTGAAGCAAGAGGCTTATGGAAAGGCCAGGGTTGTGCATTATTTCCCGTTGCTCAACAGACGGATCTCCTTCTCTGCCGGTGACATTTTTATCAAAGATTCTTCTCAATTCTGAGACACACTATGAGGTAGATAACTTTTCCCCAGAACAGCTACATCATGGGTGTACACCCAAATGTAAGATACTTCTTGGGATCAGAAACTTATGCAGATATGTTCGAATCCAGAAAGCGTGGTAGTCTTGTGAGTCCTAAGAGGCTGTTGGGACGCCTCCCCCTCCGTTCAAACCAGGCGGGCAGTCTTGGTCCCTCCCAGCCGGAGCCTCTACCCTGAACGCCAGTCTCAGCGGAAGGCTTCCCAGATGAGGTGTTGCTTTTGGGAACATGTGTGTCGTTTATGAGTAGGAGGACCTGCGGCCCCATTTTGGAGGCTGTCAGGAGATGTCATGCTGCTTGTCCCCTGCATGTCTCCCCATAGAGTGACGCAGTGAAGAGGTTATCCCTCTAAACCAGTCAGGGTCACGGTGGATAATGAGGTGGCAGGGGAGCAGATGTGGACACATGCAGACCACCAGGTAATAGAGAATGAGGCTCAGCTGGCTGGGTAGTCCCTCTAGAGGGGCTTCTCTTGGGGTAAAAAAGGCCAGGGGTGTGGGGTGGTCAGGAAGGCTTCTGAAAAACCTTCTGGCCTCTCCTTGTCCTGTGTTTCCTTACACCTAGCTCATATACCTCCATTACAGCACCAGAGCTGATGACTGGGTTTATTCATTGCTGTGTTCCCAGGACAGGAGCCATAGTGATTAGTGAATGAGATGGGGAGACCGTCTTTTTAAAGCTGGGTTGGGTGCGGCATTACACAGCACTTCAGGGCTTGAGCAGAGGGGTGGAGCTGTGCCATGGGCGGTGCGTTTGGAGGGACTGGTGCTGGTAGAGTGAGTCAGCGACATCAGCCCATAGCCATTGAGCCTTTAAAACGTGCAGCA
Source organism: Ursus americanus (assembly GCF_024610735.1). Taxonomy (NCBI): domain Eukaryota; kingdom Metazoa; phylum Chordata; class Mammalia; order Carnivora; family Ursidae; genus Ursus; species Ursus americanus. Next base: position 82,065,150 of record NC_142134.1, on the reverse strand, counting down.
CTGTTCCAAGTGCTCTGCCAGCCCCTGTAATCGTCACACACCCTTTGAGGTAGGTGCTGCTCTGTTTTGGAGGCGCCTGACCAGTCCCAGCTGTCAGGCTCTGGAGATGTGTTCCAGTTTCTGTGGCCAGCTATGTGTGTTAGAAAGCTGTGCTGGCAGTAGGGTAGAGGGGCGCTGGGAGGCGGGAGACACTGTGGGGGGGCCTCGGGAGCAGCACCATTAGCACTGCCTCAGAACTTGTTAGAAATGCAGAATTTGGAGCTCCATCCCAAACCTCCTGAGTCAGAGACTCCGGTTTCACAGCCTTCCTGATGAGGCTGGTGCAGACTCAAGTTTGAGAACACCTGTCCTTGTCCAGAGCGCTACTGCCCAGGGTGGGTGACCACAGAGCCTCCTCTTTGCTCTGATTCTCCCTCTGTCCCTCAGCCTTGCCCAGTGCTCAGGGCTTCCCCGCCAGAAGCCAGCTGTGCCCCTTCTACCCTGATGACACCCTGACTCTGGGCTTCCGACCCTGTGTTTTTGCTTCTCATTTGCTCCCTTTTCCACTGCATCTCTGATACTGAATTTACCGTGCATAGCTGCTGCCTCCCAGTGGAAGGGCCTTGAATGAAATCCTAGGGCCTTCCAGTTCTCCAGCAGCCTCTTCACTTGCTGCTTTCTCTGCCCTTCCTGGAACCTCCCACTTAGCTTCCCAGTCCACAGTTTCTTGGTTCTTCCCCACTCACCTGTAGCCAGTGACAGAAGTCTCAGGTGTGAGGGTGAATCAGGGCAGGTGACTCGTCTGCTTCTCTAAACTATTAGCTCCTCCAGAGGGTAATAGTGAAGTTGTGGAAAGAGCCAGAGGCCCTGGGCTCTGCTCTGGCCTCAGAAGCTCCATGCCATCCTGGCTGCAAGGAGTCCGCAAGGTTCTGTGCGGCACTTCATATGCTCTTGCCTTTTCCCAGCAGCTGGCACAGGACTCGGGAAGGGCTTCAGCAGCCAAAAAGAAGGGCAGGCCGTGGCATAATGGGTCTGATCTCAGGCTTCGGGATCAGGTGGCTCAATACTCTGTAAGAGTGCTTGCTTCCCAAGAATATGCAAGCAAACTCGTGAGTTGCATGAAGTGTTCAGCAAAGTACTGGTTAAGGATCGAACTGAGCTTTGTTGTTGATGATGCAGGTGGGAGCAGTTATCACCTTGATATCCTTGTTTTTTAGGACTGAAAGATACTGGAAATCTACTTGGCTGCAAATGCTGTGCAAGCCAGAGGATGAGTAACCAGCGGGTGTGAGAAGTTGACAACGGTCAACGTTCAACTTCCTGCCAACCTCTGAACAGGTCCCTTCCTTCTCCGTAGGGTGGAGTCAAAGAGCACAATGAGTACTGTGAGTTTCATCAGCTCCTGAATTTTCTTTTTAAAGATTTTATTTATTTATTCATTCATGAATGAGAGTGTGCCCACAAGTGAGAAGGGGGTCAGGGGGACAAGCAAACTCCATGATGAGTGGGGAGCCCGACATGGGGCTCGATCCCAGGACCCTGAGATCACAACCTGAGCTGAAGTCAGACATTTAACCAACTGCCCCTTGTGAATTTTGTTTTCGAGGCTAAGCAACTACCTTATTTCTTAACGGCACATTAATGAGAGTACCATAAAGGTGCCTCTAAGTAACCCTTGTTCTCAAAGGAAATTGTGCGGGACTGAGGGCAGCTACACAACTTAGTTGTCTGGAGGAGTCCAGTGTTTTGGGTGGTGTCCTGAAGACAGAAGTAATGGCTGCGGGTTTGGAAATTTTCTATCCCCAGAGCAGCTGTCCGTGTCCTGGAAATGCCAGGGCTCTGGTTTATTTAATCCTTCACAATCCAGTGTTCCATTTTCCCTTCTATTTCCTTTCCCTGTGTAGTTTTTTGTCCAGTATGAGCATAGTGGTAATGATCCTTTGTGAGAGTTTTCTTACACTCAGTGACCAAAGTTGGAGAAAGTCTTTTCAGAGCTTTTATCAGACTGCAGAGGCCGTGCCGTGTAACCAGGTGTCCCCTGGAGCCCCTTGAGCTCCAGAGAAGATTGCCTGAAATTCCCCCTCCTTAGTTTATTCCCTGCTGACCAAGCTGCTCATATGATCTAAACTCAAAACAGCTGTTTTCTGAGATACTGGATTCATATCAGGTGGACCAGCTGGGAAATGACAGCCTCATATTCTCTCCCCAGGTTCCAGAGGTGCTGGGAGCGTGTAGGCAGAGAGAGTGAACTGCAGTAGAAATCCTGTAGATTCCAGTCACTGCCCTAGGATCCACCTTGTCCTGACCACTCCCCAGTCCCTAGTGTGCTCTGAGCGCACTGTTGATAATTCATACACAAAAGGGCCTTTGTTTCCGTGGACCTACCTTTTTAAGAGGCAGATGGCTTCCCACCTTGGTTCCTTATCTGCAGGTTGTCTCTGCAGCTCACTTTGAAGGGAAACAGATGTCCTAAGTCTGGGCACCTCCCCTCTGAAGCCCACGCCTTGCCCAGGCAGGATCTGGTTAGACACAGCAATGTAGCCTGTAATGTGACTGTGAAGAAGTTGGTTAAACTTCCTCAGAATTGCAGAAATCATGTGGTCAGTTTGAACTGAAAGCTGTGAAGCTCTCCTGCTAGTGCAAAGGGGGACAGCCACGCTGAGAGTGACAGGGCAGTGGGGAGAATCTCTGCCAGTGTTCTAGGGATTCTTGAGGCTGGCCCTGAGCTAGCAGTCCCCTACCCCTTGCCCTGTGGGCAATGTGAATGGAGGGGGAGGCAGGGCTTGCGGGGGGGTGGGGGTTGCGGAATCCTGAGATGATCAACCTGGGAGGGTGAGGGATAGCCTCATAATGGAGGTGAAATTTGCATAGGTTTCTTTCTTTTTTTTTTTTTTAAGATTTTATTTATTAATTTGACAGAGAGAAACAGCGAGCGAGAGAGGGAACACAAGCAGGGGGAGTGGGAGAGGAAGAAGCAGGCTCCCAGCGGAGGAACCTGATGTGGGGCTCGATCCCAGAACGCCGGGATCACGCCCTGAGCCAAAGGCAGACGCTTAACGACTGCGCCACCCAGGCGCCCCTTGCATAGGTTTCTAAAAGCTATGTAACAATTGGCCAAATGAGGAGGGGGAGGAATGGGTAGTCCAGGCTTGGAAGGGATGAGGAAGCTGCCAGGGAAGAGGATTGCTGTGCGATGTAGGGCAGGGGTGGTGAGTGTTGAGAACACATGTTGCTGCAGTGCTCACGGTGGGGTGTTCCGAGTCCAGCACCTAGACCTCAGCCAGGGGCCAGTGACTGCTGCTTGCCTCTGTCGGTGGGGACCAGAAACCACACAGGTGGCCGTGGTGGGACATGAAGGGTTCTGTTTAGCAGTATCTCCTAAGAAATATTTGGTCCTTTGCAGAGGAAGGAAAATACAAGGACAACTTCAGCGAGGAAGAGGGAAGACCTAAGTAGCCCAGGTCTTCTGGTAGCAGCTAGGGGAGCCGGTAGACACGGGGCCGGAGACTGCTGAGGCTGGAGTGGCAGTTCCCTTGACAGACTGAGCAGCTTCCTGGCAGAAGAATTTTGAACTACTGTGGCCATTTGTCTCTGGGCCCTCCTGGGGATGGTTCCCTGCTGCTTAGATCCACTGAAAGTTGCTAAACCCAAATCTTAATTTCTGACACTCCCCAGGCTGCCATTTGCTACTGAGGTGCGGTTGAAATACAGAATGAATCAGGCATCTCTGTCTTGCCTGGCCAGCACGCGTTGGACTGAGTGGTGGGTGCCCTTAGGTCTTGTGCAGATCACCAATAGTGTCCATCCTTCCAGAGTTTCCAGGGACAGAATGCTTAGTAAGGCATGCAAGGAGTTAGGGTCATGCTGACATCATGTGGCTGTGCTCGATACTTGGCATACATGGTGATCTCTCATCCACATGCCAGCTCACCCATTTCGGAGTGAGAACCAGAAACAGGTGGAGCTGGGATTGGCCTGGGCCATACAGGCCGGGAATGATAAGGTGACAGGACCAGGTGGGAGGTTGGGTCTCTCTTGAGGAAGGCCATACAGGGCATGTTCTCACCGTGCATTTCAGGGCCATCCTGGTCAGAAGTGCTGGAGGATGCTAGCTAAGCCAGCGCTCAAGGATTTGGGGAGACGGCTGGCTCAGAGAGTTTGGACTGCAGATAGGGCAGCTGAGAGCCTGAGCCTTCCAGAAGGCAGGGGACTTTGGTTCTTTGAGCTCAGGGCCATGATTGTGAGAATGTAAGCTGCACTGACTAGTACCCCTAAAGGTTGACGAATTCCCAAAGAGAAGACCCTCTTTCCACAGTGTATGGAAATTTGGGAAACCGAGAGTCTTTGGGTTGAAACAACAAAAAGGCCTCATGAAGCCAAATACAGATCCAAGGAGAACAGGTCTGTGACATTTGGTGAAAAGGTGGGGTTTCTGGCCAAGTCCTGACCTGGGTCAGAGGCTTCTATAGAGTCTGTGTGTCAGGTACTTTTGACAGACCGATAGTTTGATATAACAGAAGTTTTACTTTATTATAGAGTTCATATTCTCACTGCATGTTTAGAATTATTTCTCTTTAAATACTCAGTATTCTAGAATATGAAGTTTTGTTTTGGTTATTGTTTTTAGAGAGGGTGGAGGGGCAGTGGGAGAGAGGATTTCAAGCAGGCTCCACGCTCAGCACAGAACCTGATGCAGGGCTCAATCTCACGGCCCTGAAGTCATGACCTGAGCCATAATCAGGAGTCAGATGCTTAACTGATTATACCACCCAGGTACTCCTACAATGTCAATTTTTGGAAGGACCCATTACCTCAGGTTGGCTCACTGGTCTCCTACTCTTTTTTTAAGGTTTTTTATTTATTTGAGAGAGTGAGCGCGCACAAGCTGGGGGGACGGGCAAAGAAAGGGAGAGGGAGAATTCTGCAGGCTCCCTGCTGAGCAGGGAGCTGGTCGCGAAGCAGGGATCAATCCCAGGACCCTGGGATCATGACAGCCAAAGGCAGACGCTTAACCAGCTGAACCACCCGGGTGCCCCATGGTCTCCTGCTCTCCTTGATGAGTTGACCTTTTATTCTGTTGAAGTCGTATCAGTCAGGAGCTCATGTGAGTGTTTCTTTCCTTTGGATACCCTCAGAGAAAGCGTCGTGGTGGCACAGTAAATTCTAGACAAGCCCAGAAGCGAACTCGGGAAACAGCCTCCACCCCTGAGATGGCCTTGGAAGCAGAACCCATAGAACTTGTGGAAAGTGGTAAGATTGCCGGGAATGCTGTGACCGTGGGGTGCTGGTGCGGCGCAGCGTGCATGGATGAGCCCAGCACTGGCACCTCCCAGCCATGGGGCCTTGTGCAAGCAGCACCACCTGTCTGAGCCTTCATTACCCTTCCAAACGGGATCGTCCTAATACCACTGCGTAGAGTTGTCCTTAAGGTCAACACTTAGCTCAGTGCCTGTTAGTTAACACTTACTGTACACGGGTTAGGTTCTGCCCTTGTGTTTATAAGATCTATGCAGTCTCAGACTCATCCACCATTCCAGGCTGAAAGCTGACTTGGGCAAGACCTGCCCTCTTTTGTGGCATGAGACCTTCACGGGTTTTGACAGCTGCACAGGAGGGCTAACCATTTAGCTTTCCGGGAATGTGCGGCAGGGGAGGTGAGACTGCCCTGGGCCCACCTTTAAGATTGGAAACTGTACGTCCAGTTCGCTTGGCCTCCTGAAGTATTCGGCTTTCCTTTTCTCTTTTTCATTGAGACACGGTTTCCCAAGAAGGTGTATCTGTGGACAGAGCCATCTGTGTGGGAGGGAGTTGCTATAGGCAAAGGCCAGATTGGTTTTCCCCCTGTGCCTGCTGAGGGAGATGACACATGGCCTGAATTGGGTCGCTTTGCTCTGCATGTACCGAGATTGTTTTAATGACTGTAATGTCTGAAAACTGACGTGTAGAGAGAAGCAGCTTGTCTTAAGGTAGATTTCATGGGCCCTTCAGAGAAGTGAAGTTCTCGGTATCATCTCTGTGGCTCCTGAATTTCACTTTTCACTGTGAATTCCTGGAAGCCTAAAGGCTGAGACCCTGGCCACCCCGCTGTCCCCTCTCCTCTGCCCCAAACTTGATGCCCTGGCATCTGAATTCTGCCATCTTTTGGGAGAGGCTGGCTCAGGAGGGGCTCCTTGATTGGGACGCAAGACGCACGAGGGGTCTCGGTCCTGACTGCAGTCCAGTCAGGCCCTTCCCTCCCCGCAGGCCACCTTACCACGTGTGCAGTGCTGTACGCACACGTTGCCTGTGGGAGTATGGCTTTTGTTTGTGAGAGCCAGAAATTACGTCCACCGGAATGAGCGTGGCACTGTGATTCAGAGTGTATCAGTACACAGACTATTTTTTAAAAAGGATGAGGTCATTATGTATACATTACAGTCGACATCTCTGATATATTGCGAGTTTTATTCCTGTGAAACTTTAATAGAAGAAAATAAAGCAAATTTGAATTGGTAAATGTATTATGAGTTACTGTCCCCAAACAACTACTCCTTCTAAAAATCCTACTCTCATGCTTCTTTAGTGCTATAATAGAAGCAGAAATTATTGTAAATCTTTTTTCAGTTCATATAAATGGAAGTTGTCCCCTGTGGTTCATTCTTACCTGCTGCACAGAAGTGCCGATACCTGTTGGCACAGGACCTTCCCCACTCTGTCCTGTGCTCACGTGGACACCACAGCGGATTCTAGGGCTCAAAGGCAAACCATTCTGGTGTGCTGGGTGTCTAAGGGATCAGTAAACACCACCCTGTTGTCCCGGTTGAGAGCCACACGGAGATGAATATCTCACTGATGAGGGAGCAGAGCTGAGCCTGATGAGGCCTGTGGGCAAGCGGCAGCCTCAAAAAGGAGGTTTAAGGCGGGTCCATGCCAAAGAGAAAGGCCCTGAGGTGAGCATGCTTGGTCCTTTCCCCAGATGTCCCCCAGCACTCCCAGATAGGTCACTTCCTCTCCCCTGTGCAGGGGCAGGTGGGGGTACTGAAGCCTAGTTGTGTGACAGTGTGAGGCCACAGGGCTGAAGGTGTGCATGTGCACAGATATGACCCCCTCCCCTTGGTATAGTTGTAAAAACCATCTGCCGCTACTCAACATTCTGAAAGGGCATTCATTGGCACTCGTCCCCCCTGAAAAAGGGATTGGACATAATGCTCTAGATCAATTGAGGGGGTTTTAGTTTGGTATAAGACTGTGCTCCATTTGTAATCATTTAATGAAGCTTGGAGCTGTATGCCTTTACTTTTCTCCTAATGCTTGTTAAAATGCTTTATTTTAAAGCTGGAGACGAAATAGTGGATCTCACCTGTGAATCGTTAGAGCCTGTGGTCGTTGACCTGACTCACAATGACTCTGTTGTGGTAAGTGTTGGGGCGGGACGGGTGATCCTTCCTGGCTGTGGGCCCTTGGCGAGCACCAACTTCTGAAGGCCTTGGTCACAGGTTTGTGCGGAAAAACTCAGGCACTCAGTGACTAGAGCCCAAGATAGAAAGTGTTTCTGGAAAATCCTTTGTTGCAGGTTTGTTGCCTGTGGGCAGTCAGTCTGTGTGACCCTGGCCTTTCCACAGCTGGCATGGAAGCTCTTTGGGGAGAGCCCCGAGACCCCACTTCTGTAGTCGCCTATTCTGTACTTTATATCAACTGTGTGAGCTCAGGCAAGTTACTTAGCCTCATTGACTCTGAATGCGGAAATGCCCTCCATGCCAGTAGGTTATTGGGAGGGTTAAAAGTCACCCTGTATTTGAGTGCCTGGCACCTAGGGTGGTGCCCAGTAAATGTGAATTTCACCCTCACACCTGGTGGGGATGAGAATGCTGGCCCACCACTGCCGGTGGGAGATCTCTGGGGTCACAGAAGCAGCTGCCTTGGAGGACGCAGGCACCCTGCATCGCTGCTTGTCTCCAGGAAGGATGGGGCTTGGGAAGCTGCTTGTGCCGCTTCCTGTGGCGCCAGCTGTGGACCCTGGCAAAGAGCACACTTGCCCCATGTGGTCCTCGGGGAAGGAGATCTGCTCCACAGCGTGGGGGCGCACGCCTGTGTGAGGGTCCAGGCAGCTACTCAGCCCACAGACCTGCACCTTAAGGGTGCGTCTGTCTCTCCAGGATGCCTCTTGAGCTCTGTTTGATCTGATGTGCAGTTTGTGAAGTGGAGCAAGCGGGAGGCAGGTGTGGCTGAGGACTGGGGTTGTAGTAGCTGAGTGTCCCCCTGGCCTTGGGGCCCTCTGGGCCTGGGCTTACTCTGATTGTGCTTACAATTTCAGAGTAGGGTTGTGCTGAGAAGCTTCAAGGCTTCTTTAAAAGAAAAGAAGGGCAATGATTGGGAACTGTCTTGATGGATTTAGAGGTTTAGACTCTGGTCTTGATTGAAAATCACCAGTCTTATTGTGTGTCTGTGCACCCCCGCCCCCCAGGGAAAGGCACCTGAAGCCCATATTTTCTCTGACACTCAGTCCCCAACCTGCAGCCCCGGGGGATAGCCAAGATTCTGCATGTAAGACCTTCCAGCCCTCAAGGAGACAGTGATTGGTTTCTGTTGTGTGACATGCCAGCATCATGAAATCCCCTTTCGTTCCTTGGATTTTTTTTTTTTTTCTTTTTTTAAAGACTAGACTGCCCTTCCTAAAGGGCTCCTTCCTAACCTTTCCTTACCTTCTTTGTGTTTCCCTGGGCATGGAGAGTCATTAGGAGATACAGAGCAGGACTGTTAGGGTAGGGGGAGCTGCCCTGGGAGTGGATGGCTGGCCAGAGGCCGGAGATGGGGGAAGGGGGCACTGGCCTGGGAGGTGGGAGTCCTGGTTTTCTGGTCCTAGGTATACCGGTCATTTTGGTCATAGGACTTACCTTACCATGGTCTCAGGTTCCCAGCCATAAAATAATTGTCTTGGGCTTTGTAGCACTCCTGATTCTAACCATCCTCTACTTTTTGTTGTTTAATAGATTCAAATGCCAGTTTTTAAATTTACAGTGAGAAATACATGTGAGGCTGAAGTTCTCACTCTAAGCATATCCACTTGGAAAACCTAATAGTTTTAAGTCAGGACAAGGAGCGTCCATTAGATGAATTTTAAGTTCAGGGTGACCCCAGGCCTCGCCTGCAGGAGAGTGTGAACAGATAAATGTATCAGTTTCAAAATTGGGGTGACCTTACCGGCTCAGCCAGAATCTGTGGGAACAGGATTACGTGTACCTCTTTGGCCCTGCTGGGAGTAGCTAGCTCTGTATCTTAAAGACTGGAATCTCTGCATCCCCCGATCCAGGCCTGACTTCAGAACTTTAGTGAGCCCTCGGGTGAGAAACTTCACAGACTCTTTTTCCAACTCTAAAGACTCCAAAGGCCCCAGTGAATTAAGAGAACTAAAAAATGCTGTAAGATGCAGTAAGAAAGACTTCGTACATCTCTGCTTAGGTATTTTCTCTCCAAATTAACTTTTATTTTGGGCATTGCATACCCAAAAAAGGCCATCACTGCTGGATTCCAGGATGTGTGTATCTTTGATTTTTACTAATTTAATACTAAGCTGTTTTCCAAAGGGATTGTGCTCGTTCATATTCTTACCAGTGTTTGTGGTGCTCATCACCACTTTACTTGGCCAGTCTGATGGTTGACACCTTTCGTGTTCATTGATAGTTCATTTTCGTCTTTTGTGAAGTGCCTGTTAAAACCTTTTTTTTTTAACCTTTTTTTATGCACATGTTGTATATACAACTTTTACAATAGCCGAAGAAATTGATCTAGAACAGAGCAACCCCTTGTCTTTTCCCCACCTGTTTGGTTGTCTGCCTTGCATAAAAAGACATCTTTTTAAGTGGGCTATACACCCAACATGGGGCTTGAACTCACAACCTCGACATCAAGAGTTGCGTGCTCTATTGACTGAGTCAGCCAGACCCCTTTCTGCCTTGTTTTTGTTTTGCTTTAAGAATTCTTTGTAAGTGATTAAGTATGAGCTTGCCACTAGTTAGGTTTTGTGTCTTTTTCTGAGGTGTCTGCCTTTTTCTTTTCGATTTATGTACAGAGGTTCTTAATTTTGATACAGTTGAGTTTATCAATTTGTTGAAGATAATCCATATAAAATCCGTTCTGTATCCTGAGTTGTACTGTTTCGCTTTCCCCAAGTGAGTCTGTAACCCACTTGAATTGCCTTTTGTGTGTGGTCTGAGGTGGTGTCTTTAGCTCCTCTTAATAAATTCTTACAGTGTTCTTTGTGGTGGTTTTGCAAATCTTTTGTTAGAAGATTTATTCCTAAATACATAGTAGTTTTTTAGGAAGCTATTAAAAATGGTATTATAAAGTTTTCTTTTTTTTGTTTTTATTTGCTAATATAAAGAAATGCAGTTTTTCAATGTAGCAGTTATTAATAGGTAAATCTTTCAGATTTCTGTATACACAATAAATTTTGGTTCTTTTCTATTTCCTTTTTTCTTCCTTAACACACTGGCTAGAGAAAATTTAGTGCTGGGTGAATAAAAATGGTGACAGTCTTGGACATTCTTATCTCATCCCAAAACTGAAGGAATCCTCTCAGATTTGGACTGTTAAATAAGTTCTCTATGGTAGGTTTTATTGCTGTCATTGTTCATGCCCTTAATTCAGATTGGAGAAATTCCCCTCTATTTTCTGTTGGTCTGCAGGTTTCTTCAAGAATCAGTGTTGAATTTGGGGCACCTGTGTGGCTCGGTTGGTTAAGCATCCAACTTTTGATTTCGGTTCAGGTCATGATCTCAGGGTCGTGGGATCTAGTGGGCTCTGCACTCAGTGGAGAGTCTGTATAAGATTCTCTCCTCCCTTTGCCCCCACCCCATGCTTGTGCACACACGTGTGCACTGTTATCTCAAATAAATAAAAAATAAAATGTGCTTCTTAAGAAAAAAAGAATCAGTGTTGAATTTTAACACTTCCACAGAAGGATAGTTTTTCCGCTTTCATACATTGAAGTGGAGAATACGTTGGTTTTTAGTGTTAAACTAATTCAATGTTGTGGTCTTTTTATATAGCCAGATTCTGTTTGCTACTATTTTATATATGACTTCTGCTTCTATTTTTATGAGTAGGATTGGTTTGTCTGTAATTTTTATTTTGTACACATTCCTTATGAGGTTTTTGATATCGGAGTGTTGGTATCATGAGTTGAGCACCCTTTTTTCTGTCCTCCAGAAGATTTGTAATCTTGGAGTTACTCTTCCTTGCAGGTTTGGTAGAACTCCACAGTGAAGGTACCTAGCCTCAAGTTTTTCGGAATTTGTTGATCTTATTTAAAATGTTTATTTTTATTGGTATAAATTTGTTCGTGATGTCTTAATGTTCTGTGGAATCTGTAGTGATGGCTCCTTTTTCGTTTCTTCTGATGTTGGCTGTGTTTTGTCTCTTTAGATTAGTATCACCGGAGGTTTGTTAGATCTTTCAGAGAACCAATTTTTAGCTTGTGGATCCTTATAAGTTTGTTTTCATTCAGGATTGCTGCTTTTTTTTTTTTTTTTTTTAGTTTATTTTGCTGTTTTTCTAACTTAATAATTTTCATCCCTTTTCTAATAAATGCCTTTATGATTATATTTTTTAAGCTATATCCTACAGATTTTTTAGTATTTTACATTCAATTCCATGTATTTATCAAATTAGTCTTTTTTTTAACTTCCAAACGTGTGGGGGTTTTATTTCCTTTTTGTTGCAGTTACAGATTCTTTTTTTTTTTTTTAAGATTTATTTATTTATTTGCCAGAGAGAGAGCACAAGCAGGGGGAGCAGCAGACAGTGAGAAGCAGGCTCCCCGCTGAGCAAGGAGCCCAGTGGGTCCTGGGATCATGACCAGAGCCAAAGGCAGATGCTTGTTTAATCAGCTGAGCAATCCAGGCATCCCATGTTGTTACTGATCCTTTGAATTATTGCATTATTGGTCAGAAAATACATTGTGTGTGTCAGTTCTTTGATAATTCCTGAGACTTTCTTTGAACCTGGCCTGCACGAGGTAGCTGGCCTTCACTGGATGACCTGTCCTCACAGGTCCTGCCTGGGCTTTGGTTTCTCAGTGAGGCTTTCATAAGTAAGCTTCAGTTTTTCAAGAATCTTCTGTGGGTTTTTTCCCTGTGGATTATTGTATTCCCTTCAGTTTGGCCAATAATTTTTTTGGATACCTGTAAAAAAATATGTATGTTTTATTTTGTTTTGGTGGTTTTCAGTGGGAAACTTGATGGAAATACTAGCGTGCCATTTATTGGAAAGCTCTGCTCATATTTTCCATCCTCTTGCTTTCTTACCTGGTTTAATAGGTGATGTAAGATTTTCAAACCACTTTTTTTTTTTTTAGACTTTTGTTTGTTTATTAGTGCATGAGCCAGGGGAGGGGCAAAGGAAGAGGGAGAAGCAGACTCCACCTTGAGTGGGGAGCTGGACACGGTACTTGATCCCAGGGCCCCAAGATCATGACCTGAGCCAAAGGCAGATGCTTAACTGACTGAGCCACCCAAGCGCCCACCCCTTCATGAGCATTTGCAGCGTTTCAGCCTCTGTTCCAGCTACAGATGCATTGGTAGAAAAGATTTACTCCTCTCTTCAGACTGAGTCTTTAAGGGGAAGATATTGAAAATGGTATTTGCTTAGACTGTTTTCCCTCATTGAATTTCAAAAAAGTGTTGTTGTTGTTGTTGTTGTTGTTGTTGTTTCAAGGAGTGTTTTGTTAAAGTTAGTTTGGTTTCCCTGGAATGTCTTTTTGGTCTCCGTGGTGCACCAATGAGTCACGCTATTTGTGTTAGGCTCCGTACCCACCTAGTTCTTCATTCATGAACCTGTTGAAAGGGTCTCCTTAACTGAAGCTCCCTTGCGGCAAGGACAGAGCCCTGTCCATCTCTGTGGGGATAATCAGGGGCCTGAGGGGCACCCGGTGACCGCTAGAATGAGTGAAGCAGCACAATTCTCTGTGAAGAAAGAAGGGCTCAGTCACCATGTCCAGGAATCGGGGAAGCAGTTGTACCTGGAATCAAACAGGGAGCGCTAACTTTGACTGGAACGTTACTGTCCGAGCCAGTTTTCCTGGTACTCCTGGTGTAACTACAAGAATAGGAATCTGTAATTGTGTGCTGTGTGCAGCTGTTGGAGCCAAAGACTAGCTGCTTACATGCAGTGTGCTTGGAGGGGGCTGTGTTTTCTGGTGCAGCAACATGTGAAGCCACGTGGGGGAGGTCGTGTAAAGCAAGCGGCTTGCAGAGCTCCTGGCTGGGGGAGCATCCTTGGAAATGCGAGGGGTCCACTTGCCTGCAGAGGAACCCAGGGACTCCTGCTTGGTTTTGTCCCGTTTTTTCACCCAGCATATTGGCTGCAGCCTCAAGAGGCCTAGGATCCCGGGGAGTTTGTCCACTGGTAGAAGAGGGGCTTGTCCTGCCCCAGTGACCAGGGGCCTGTGACGTGGGTGTCAGCACTTACAGGTGTTCTGAGGCTCAGCTGTGCTTCAGACAACCGGGTGCCTGCTGTGGGTTGTCCATTCTCCAGACATGTCACGTGCCTCTCAGCTCTCTGACCTGCAGTTTATCCCATAGTCAAGAGAGAGAAGCCAGACCTAAAGGTGAAGGGGGATGTGCGGGTCTGATCTCAGGCCACTTCCACAGTACAAACTCAGCTGTTCAGACCAGGGGTTTTGTTTCTTTTAAAGGCCTCTCCGCCAGATCAGAGGGCCCAGAGCTTCCCCGCCCCACCCCACATGCCTCTCTCTTGTGCCAGGGAAGCACTGTCTATCTGCAGGGTCCCAGCCATGAGGAAGGGCCATTCGGGGGTCCCTGCAGACACCTACAGGGGTTCTAGAATTTAATGTGGTTCAGCTGCTGGCTGGAGGGAGCACCAGTCACAGTGCCGTGTGTCCCTCAGTCAGGCTGTGGCACCATTATTTTCTACCCTTTGGGCAAGAAGCTTCCTCTCTGAGCTTTTGTGTTAAAGATGGGAACAGAGTCATCACCAGTGAGGGGAGCTCTCTGGTCACTATGTATTCATTTACCCAGTAGTTACGTAAGGAGTACCTGTCTTGAGCCTTGGGACGAGGCAGCGAATGTACCTCCCTGGGGGCTCAGGTCTGGCCTGAGCTCAGCACTGCCCGGAAGTGGCCTGGGTCTGACTCACCATAGCCTGTGGAGACCTGGTTCCCACACACTGCTCGCCGGGGAGCCAGCAGTGGCCTGTTCCTTCCAGGTGTCTCCACACCTAGTCAAATGACCCATCGTGGCGGAGGGAGGTGAGGCAGTGTTGGAGCGCTGGAAAGCTGGGATCATCCCTGCCCACAGCAGATTTTCCTTCTGTTCCTGGCTAAATTCAGAGCTCCCTTCTATAGACCTCATAGGGACTGCACCTGTTGTCAGCCCAAGCTTTTTTTCCAGTACATAATCCCAATGATGAGATTGATGGTCCCCCAGTTTCATAGTCACACACTCCAGCCTTCTCTGGGAGAAGAGGAAGCGCCTTCGGTAGCTCCATGTGTGGGTTATGGTCTCATCTGCAAAATGAAGATCTTTATGCTTAGACCTTCCTCCTTCCCAGGATGGCCATTTGTATCTGTCAGGGTTCAGGTTGGAAAACTGAATCCACCCTAGTTGTTCTAAAGCATAAATGGATTTTAATACATGGGAGGAAGAGCTGCTTCTCAGTATCGAAAAGGCTAAAGGAGCAGGTCTTTAGGAATAGCTCTAGACGTCTCAGCTTCGACCCTCCATGGAAGCTGTTACCTCTGCCCGAAGCAGAAGGGCAGGAGGTGGGAGCCATCATCTGCACTGATCTCTTTGGGTTCAAGGAAACACTACCACAGCCCCTTGCCAGGGAGGAGGGGCCTGGGCTGAGGGTGTTGCAGCTTCTGCCATGATGCCAGCCATGTCTGCCACCACCAACACCTACAGCAGCTGAAATTGGCCTCCCGAGTGTCTCACTGGGAGGACTTACTAGTTTGTGTTCAGAACCGCTGCCACGAGGGAGTTGGGCTGAAGGGAGCTCCTGGTTTCCACAGGGCAGGCTGGCATGCCCTCCACCATGGGCGTCAGCCAAGGAGGGGTGGGCAGCAGGCCTTTGAACATCAGCAGCCAGGAGCACTTTCCTGAAGTTGATGGCCTGTGATGAGCAAGAGGGAAAAGGTGTGCTCCTGGTGCCAGCGTAGACAGACAGGTTTACGAGCTCAGAGGGGGTTGAAGAGATAAAGGTATGAAACTACTATAGCAAAAATAGTCCTGGTGTAAGTTCTGAGTAATCAGATGCTGGCCTTGTCAAGTTCTCAGTAACTTTTTTGTAGGCCCAGAGAACACGAAATCAGATTGATCTCGGTCCTTGGTGTGCCACTCATTAGTCCCTGCATGTCCTACTTTGTTTAATTACTTAATTGTTCCCAATAATAAGCACTGCAAACCCTCCTCCCAGTAAGGATCCGCCTTTGGCATAGCCTGTGTGGCATACAAGATTCTTGTCATTGGCCCCACCGGACAAGGAGAGCATATGGAGCTAGTCCTGGGCTCCGTGCCCCTAGTGCCCTGTGACGGTGGTTGTCTTGCTTGGTCCTTGAAACAGTATGGTGAGCTGTGAGCATTGGTGCCTCTGTTCTCCAGAAGAGGAAGTTGGCAGCTCCCAGAGGGTAAGTCACTTCCCCAGGTCACGAAGCCTGCAGTTCCCAGACTCACTCAGCACCTGGTGGACTGAAGTACAGTGTGTCAGCTGCCGGGAGGCAGAGGTGCCTGGGATGGGCCTTAACTAGAGGGGAGAGGTGTGCAGATCCCTGTTGGTGCTGGCTGGGGGCAGGTCCTCTCCCTGCACCTGTTCTATCCTGCCGGATGGCTTTACTGCTCCCCTGAGAATTTTGCATTTGAAACAAGAAGTGCTTCGATTTTATCATTTAAGATAAGTTTTTAAAAATACAGAGTATATTATGTCATACTGATTGTGTCTTTCTCTTTTGTTTTCCTCCTTCTTAAAAGATTGTTGACGGTGAGTGCTTTCCTCTCTCTTTCATTGGGTTTGGATACAGAACTGACATGGGGGGCAGGTGCAGTGCCGAAGTCCTTGTCAGGCCCTTGGGTGTGTGGATGCTGAGCAGGAAGATGCCTGCAGTCAGGGCACTGTGCTGGTTGAGGAGAGACAGCACCCCGAGTGCTGAACTACAGTCCCGTTGGATTTTGGAGAAAGCTTATCACCTTAGACTTTAGGTGGCCTCCCAGCTCAGACACCTGCTCATGGCAGGGATGGGGCTCCTGGGAAGACAGGAGGGTGGCCTCTCCATAGCTGGGCAGGACCTTCTGGGTGTGGTGGCCGTGCCTCTTAAGTCTGGATCTGTGGTCTTTACCAGGCGGCAAGGGGGTGGTGGGGTGATAGGGCTAGGGACCCTGCCCTGAGCATGGACTCACACCTCAGAAAGGAGGCGGCCAAGGAGGAATGCGAGGCGGCCACGCCAGGACCACGCTGATAGCTGTGTGGTGAGCAGTGATGACGAGGAGCTGTCCAGGGACAGAGACGTGTACGTGACCACCCATACTCCCCGAAACACCAGGGAGGAGGCAGCCACAGGACTCAGGTACCAGCACTCCTGCCGCCCTGCTGCCTCACCAGATGCCTCTGGCTATGTGGGACCCCTTGGCCCCCCGGAATGGGGATCCTCTACCCCCCGCTTCCATTTCTCAGGGTTAGGGTACTGGAAATACTGGACCTTTTGCAAGTTCTGTGAGCCCATGGCTCGAGAAGGTCTTGTCAGAGCAGCTGCTCAGCAGCTGGGTGCAGGTGGGTCTGGATTCAGAGCCAGTTAAGCCATCCCCAGCGGGATAAGACCGTGCCTGGCACTGGCAGCGTAGATGTGACTAGCCCTGGGCTGGTGGCACACTCAACCACCTGCTGTGCGGAACAGACCCAGTGGCTCTCCGTGATCTGCAGCAGGAATGCTTGGAGGTGCTAGACACAGCTCCTGCCCCAGACGGGGAGGCAGAGAACACAGGCTGGGGGTTTGGGAAGATAGGGCACCTCCGGTTGTCTGAACTTTGGTACCCCTCTGACCTCCCCAGTGCACCCCCTTGGGGCAGCTGGCCTTTTTGTAAGTCTCTTGGTGCCTGTGCTAAGGGATATGGGCTGCTTCTATGAAGCCACTTAGAGTAATTGAATGTTTGAGTTTGCCGAGGAACTGACATGAAACACTGTGATTTTAGGCCCTCTGGTACTGTCAGTTGTCCGATCTGCATGGACGGGTACTCTGAGGTAAGCAAACTTAGCTGTGTCTTCCTTGCTTCTGGTTTCCACACAGCTTCAGTGAAAGAATTAGATGAGAGAGAGGGTCTTCTCTTTTGGTGGGATTTGATAACTCTCTTCTGCAGTCAGGCCTGGCTGGCCCATGGCCTATCACACATCTCTGTGCCAGCTTCTTGGGCCCTGCAGCCTTCACCTCTGGACCCTCTGTTCCTTGGGCTTCCATGTGGAAGTGTGTCCATCCCGTGTATTCCCCGTCCCAGCCTCAGCAGAAGCAGTAGTGCTTCCTGTGGCCCCTGAGCCGTCTGGCACTGCCCCCTGTGTGCTCACACGGTGGCCCTGGACCTCAGTAGACCTGTGGGTTCAGTCATCTGGAGTCCCTCCAACCCTCCTGAGCCCCTGCTGCCAGGAGAGTGGCTCCTGCCTCTGCCCTAGGCTTCAGGGACCCCGCTCGTACTTGTCTACACTACAGAGCAGGTAGGTATCTTCAGTTCTCCAGACCTGCCTAGCCCTTCCTCCCCTCATCTCAGCAGAAGTGAGGTTCTCTGGGGACTGCCGCTGCTCTGGGACCAGGGCAAACATGGAGGCTGTTCTTTTTATGTTTTCTAGATTGTACAGAATGGACGTCTCATTGTTTCTACAGAATGTGGCCACGTCTTTTGTAGCCAGTGCCTCCGTGACTCCCTCAAGAATGCTAACACTTGCCCAACTTGCAGGAAAAAGATCAACCACAAACGATACCACCCCATTTATATATGAAGTGTGGAGAGCTGCTCAGGAGAGGTGGACGAACAGACAGACAGCTTGGCTGGGTTCTCCACACAGCCTTTCATGGGTTCTCTGCCTCAATTTCCTGAGCTCAAAAAGACTATTTCAAAAGCAACATCTGATATGTAAACTGCTCTTTTTGTTTCCAACCCCCTTTTAGGCCCTTTCGTTACCTCCAGTCACTGCTGTGGAGCTGGAGCCAGGGCCCGCCTAGGCCAGGGGCTTCATCTCTGCTCTGGGTGGTCTGGTTCCAGGGTAGGAGAGAGGGAGTTAGGCACATTGGAACTGAGAATCGTGGTTCTAGCCTCTTTCTGGAACCTGCATGTTTGCCAAGAAATTTTCCCCATTTGGAAAGTTTGCCCCAGCTTCCTCCTGGCAGTGTCGTCAAGGGGCTGGCCCTGGTCAGAGAGCACGCAGGTCTGCCCAGCTCTCCCAGGCAAGTGACATCGACCCAGGCATCTGTTTGCCACCGTGACCAAGCCAAACAAAGTCCATCCGGCCCAAGGATCCCGGGTGTTGTGAGCATGGCCCTGGAAAGACCCACCACCGGACTTTTTTTTCCTTTGAGAGTCAGAGGTCACCCGTGATTCCACCTGCACCTTAGCATTGATGTGCAGGGATTTCTGTAGATCAAGAGAATCTCTACAGGGCAATTCCCAGGTTCCTAAGAACGAAGTGTGCAATAAAGCCTGTTCTTTGCCTACTTTTCAGCAAGCCCAGGAGATGTAGCACTCTTAGTGTCCCCTCAGAGGCCTCATGTTGCCTGTGGAGCAGTGCCTGTCCCACCCCGTCCTATTCACCACCTGTTCTCAGGAACTTAACCCGTGTCCCAGAGTTTTTCACCTGGCACAGGCCCTGCAAGCTCTATAGGGCAGACGTGGTCGGGTATCCTCTCTTTTCTGATAAAATCTATCCTGTTTGCCACATGCCCTCTGGTCCTCAGTTCCCACTGCCTAATGTCTACTCAAGCATCAGTACTGGGAGGTGGTGGCAATACCTGTGGCCTTACCAGCCACCCATGTCCATGCTATTGTCCAAGTCATGGCTGCCCAGAGATTCAGAGAGTTTGGCATACCTGCCATTAGCTGGACTCTTTGGCTTTCACCCACACCCCCACACCAACTGACATTCACTTTAGAAGCTGCTTCTCTGGGCCTTTCAGGCTTCGATCCTTCGGGCTTTTGACTGCTCCATAGGTTTGGTTGGCAAAGTGTGGTGGCCTCTCCTCCCCAAGGCAGCCACATAACATGCTCTGCTTATCTATGGGTGTGAGCCTCTTGGTCCTTAGGGAGGCAGCGGGGTGGCCTGAGATGCCCCTCACAGCACAGGGCCTGGGGCAGCTAGTGGGGAGAGTCCTTGCCGTGTCAGCCTGCCTCCGCCTCTGCACCCTCCTTCCTCAGAGGGCTTTAAGCCAAACCAACAGCCTCTTCTTGTGAAACATCTTCAAGGTGGAAACAGGGCCTCCTCTGGCTTTGCTAGCAATAACTGACCTTCAGTTTACCCTTCTGAAGGAGCAGGGACTCGGCACAGAATTCACTTTAAACGGGGCTGAAGGAGTGTCCCTCCTCTCTGTGAAAAGAAATTTGTTCTATTCTTCATTCTGACTTTTTAACTGTTTGGCTCACTTCCAGTTAATTTGGATGAAAGTAATAATTTTCTACTTGGAGTCGAGGAGGGCAGGACATCAGTTCTCATCGGCACGATGCTCGGTGTGTCCACCCTCTATTTGGACATCATTGCCATTAAGTTCCTTCTGGGCTTCGTGGAAACTCTTTTGTTATGTTCCAGCAGTACCCAGACTTCAGAAACCAAGACGACCATGCAGCCAAAATCTCCTTTAAGTTTTGTGCTTAAGGACAAATGGTTGATCATAAAGGTTGTATTCCTTCATACTAAATTAAATTGGGGAAAAAAATGGTTAGTTTCTACTACTTAGAAACTGCAGAATAGGAAAAGGTTGATTAAGAAAAAAAATCATTTTCCTTTTTTCATTGTACATAGTTCAAATCTTTCTTTGTTACATTTAAACTATATCCATGTACATCAGTCTATTTCGGACTCCTCTGCTAGTGTTACAGATGGAAATAAAACCATTAATTTGAACCAGATTTCTTTTGTGCATTCATTTGCTCTCTGGGATGGATATTCTACCCTTTTGCCCAAGATGTGTGATTCCTGTCTTCCTCCAGTTCAGCATATTTTGTCAGTGTGTGCAGGAAACTTGCTTGTCTGGCTACTGTCCAGAAACCAGCAGGCGAGAGGTCGTTCTTGGAATGGAACCACAAGTCTAGGCCCTGGAATCCTTCAGCAGAATCTTCACCTCGGCCCTAAGAAGCGAGGCTGGCTGTGGGGCTGTCTGACCAGCACTAGCTCAGGAAAGGAGCTCTGAGCAGCGTGGACTTAGATGGACCTGGGATTCTGGTGCACCCCTGCCTCAACCACCCAGACACGGTCACCGTCCACTCTGGGGCGAGGGCCCAGGAGCGTTGGTCAGTGCCCTAGTTGGTCAAGTGCCCAGAAAGCTGGAAACAGGGAGTGGGCTTGGGATTCCCAGGCAGTTGGTGCTGGCAGAGCTTGCCTTAGCCTTTCTCCACACCTATCGAGTGGCCCAAGAGATAGAAAAGGTGAACATGCTGGCCACCTGGAGCTCAGAGGCCCGACCTTCAGTTGGAGACGAGTCAGATCAGAGGAAAATGAAGTTATTCAAACACTCAGTGCATGCTTGCATTGCTCTGGTATTGCACTTGGCTCTGGTGGGTATTGAGAAATCCACGTATATCACTGCCTTCTGGGTGTACATTCCTTGAGGGAGGCTGTCCCCAACCCAGCCCCCCCAAACCAGTGAAAAGTCAAAATGCAAAGGTCAGTTACAGGAGTCCTGAGAGAGCAAGAGGGGATGATGAGCCACAGTCCTCAAGGTTTGAAAGTTCCCTACGGAAGGGTGAGGTCATTGACATTACGTTCCTTGATTTCCGCCCCCCGCCCCGGTGTACAACCACCTTGCATTCTTGGATAAGTCCACCTTGTTCATGATGTTTTCTTTCTATAGATATGTTTGTTTTGCCAATATTTGTGTTTTTCCTAAGTTTATGTTCATGTGTAGTTACAGTGACCTATGATCTTACACAGGCTTTGCCAGGTTTGGGTTTCAGTGAGGCTTGTTCCCGACAAAGAGACTAGAGTTTTCTCTGTATCCTGATTTAGGATTATTCCTTGACTGAAATGGAACTCATAAATAAGATCTCTGAACTGTTGCTTTCATTGAGGAAAGATTTTAAAGTACTGATTTGATTTTTTTTTCAAATGTTTGAGAATTATTCAAATTTTTGTCAGTTTTATTAAGTTGCCAGTTTCTAGGAATTTATACATTCATCTCTACAAGTTTTTGGCATAAAGTTCATAATCTCTTATAAGCTAATTAAACTCTGTAGTATCTTTTTATCATTAGTATTTATGCCTTCCCTTTTTAATTAGAGATTTGTCAGTTTTATGTTCTGTATATGTTAATTCCAGTATCCAAATCCTTTGTGGGTCTAATTCTGAAATTTTATTCTTGCTGGCTCTCTCTAATGACTTCGTCCTTTGTGTGTTTTGTGAGCAACTTTCTCCCTTATTTTGAGCCCATGTAACTTGGTACACTATCTGA
The DNA here is from genome assembly GCF_024610735.1 of Ursus americanus. Classification (NCBI taxonomy): domain Eukaryota; kingdom Metazoa; phylum Chordata; class Mammalia; order Carnivora; family Ursidae; genus Ursus; species Ursus americanus. The sequence continues at coordinate 82,043,543 of NC_142134.1, read as the reverse complement.
AAATTCTTTGAGAACTGGATTGAAGGTGGGTTCCTCCAGAAAATATTTGCCTTTGCTTTTATGAGGTAATTAAAGTTGTTAACCGACATAAAGCCATTATATTTATCATTTATGCCATGAAACATAGCACAGGAAAAAGCACACTTCACTGAATTACCTCAAAGTGTAGCTCAGTGCACCTGGGTGAGTCAGTCGGTTAAGCATCTGCCTTTGGCTCAGGTCATGATCCCACGGTCCTGGGATTGAGCCACGCATAGGGCTCCCTGCTCAGCGGGGAGCCTGCTTCTCCCTCTCCCTCTGCTGCTCCCCCTGCTTGTGCTCTCTCTCCCTCACTCTCTGACAAATAAATGAATAAAATCTTAAAAAAAAAAAAAAGTATAGCTCAATGAATTACCATACCAACCAACCATAACAAGAAAAAGGATATTGTCAATACTTTAGAAGCCCCTACTAGTCCTTCCTCCCAATCAGTACACTCTGCCTTCTCTCCCATGGCAATTGCTTTACTGATTTTTATGGAGGTCACTCCTTTGACTATAATTATAATTTAATTACCAAAACATGCAACCTTAATCACATAATTTTGTTGTACCTGTTCTTTGAACTTAAATAGATGAACGTCTTCAATGTGTATCGGGATTGGGAGTGTATATTCCTTTCCTCGGTGTTACATTGAGATTCATTCATGTGTAGTTTATTCACTTTGCTTGCTATGTATTTCATGAGATGAATATGCTTTAGTTTATCCATTCTTTCAGCCATTTAAGTGTTCTGGCTCTTAATAGCCCAGAGTGAACATTCTGTGTCTTTTTTGGTGCAGTTTTGCTTCCGTACCTGTTGGGCATATACTTAAGTGTGAAATTACTATGTTATAGTATACGAACATTCAGGAAAACTCCTAAGTGGAAATTAAACAACACACTTTTAAACAACCAATGGGTCAAAGAAGAAATCACAAAGGAAATTAGAAAATACCTTGAGAAGAATGAAAACACAACAAAAGGGATGCAACAAAAGCAGCGCTTGGGGAATATTTATAGCTATGAATATATACATTAAAGCAGAAGATCAAATCAATAGCCTAATTGTATATCTTAAGGAACTCGGAAAAGAAGAGCAAAAAAAACCCCAAAGCTAGCAGAAGGAAGGTAATAGTAAAGATTAAGCCAGAGATAAATGGATGACGGAAAACAAAACCAGGGACACCAGAAGTTGTTTCTTTGAGAAGATCAATAAAAGTGACAAGTGTTTAGCTAGACTAAGAACAAAAGATTTAAATTAATAAAATCAACAATGAGAGAGGATATTACTGAATTTTATAGAAGTAGGGAGTATTACAAAAGACTACTAAGAATACCTGTATGCCAATAAATTGGATAACTTAGTTGAAATGGATAAATTCCTAAAAATACAAACTACCAAAACTCACTCCAAATTGAAAATAAGAGGAAACCTATGAAAAGTGAAATTGAAGTATTCAAAACCCCAACAAAGAAAAGCCTAAGACCACATGGTTTCACTGGGAAATTCTATCAAGCACATAAAAAAGAATACTGCTTTTTGGATTCTTCAAAAAAATTCAAGAGAACATTTCCTAACTCATTCTATGAGGTCAGTATCATCCTGATACCAAAGCCACCCAAAGACACTACAGGAAAAGAAAATTGCAGAGTAATCTCTCTTGTGAATATAGATGCAAAAAACCTACAACAGATGGCTAACACACTGAATTTAGCAGCATACTAAAAACATTACACACCATAACCAAGTGGGTCTTGCCCCAAGAATGCAAGAGTGGCTCAACCTATGGAAATCAATGCAATTACTATGTTAATAGACTGTAGGAAAGAAAAAGTAACACATGATCCCTTCAACTGCTGGCAGAAGAAATGTTTCCAGGCACCCTTTTATGATGAAAACACTCAACAAACCAGGAACAGAAAAAAAGTACCTCGGGGCGCCTGGGTGGCTCAGTTGTTAAGCGTCTGCCTTTGGCTCAGGTCATGATCCCAGAGTCCTAGGATTGAGCCCCACATTGGGTTCCCTGCTCAGCGGGGAGCCTGCTTCTTTTTCCCTCTGCCTGCTGCTTCCCCTACTTGTGCTCTCTCTCTCTCTCTCAAATAAAGTCTTAAAAAAAAAAAAAAAAGAAAAGAAAAAAATTACCTCAACATAACAAAGGCTATATGTGAAAAGCTCACAGCTCAATGATAAGACAAAGCTTTTCCTCTAAGATCAGGAACAAGACAAGGTTGATTTATTTCATCACTTCTATCCAACATAGTATTAGACGTTCTAGCTAAAGCAGTTAGGCAAGAAAGAAAGAAAAGTCATACACTTTGGAAATGAACAAGGAAAAGTATCTGCAGATGGCACAACAGTAGAGGACTAAAGAACCCACAATGCCCACAAACAACTGTTAGAGCTTATAAATGAATTCGCCAAAGTTGCCACATACGAATTCACAAATCAGTGAATACACTGTCGATTAACAATCTGAAAAGGAAGTTAAAACAATTCCATTTTCATAGCATCAAAAGGAATAAAATCCTTATGAATAAATGTAACCCAAGTGGGTATAAAATCTATATACCGAAACATGGCTGAGAAAACACCGCTACAAAACCTTGCTGAAAGAAATGAACCTAAGCTGAAACACCTCATATGCTTAGGGGTTGGGAGGCTTAATATTGTTAAGATGGCAATACTATCAGGCACCTGGGTGGCTCAGTTGGTTGAGCATGTGACTTGATCTTGGGGTCATGAGTTCAAGCCTCACGTTGGGTCTGTGGCTTACTTTAAAAAATAAAATCTTGGAAGAAAATATAGAGGCAAGTTGAAAACAACTTGTACAGCGTGTGTACTTGAAAAGGATTCAAGTGGTAAACTTTGCATTATATTTTTCTTAGATTTGGCAATGGTTTCTTAAATAAGACACCAAAAATCCAGGCAACAAAAGGAAAAATAAATACATTTGACTTCATTAAAATTAAAAACTTTTGTGCTTCAAAGGACACTAGCAGTGAAAAAACAACCCACAGAATGGGAGAAAATATTTGCCCGTCATCTGCTTGCAATATCTGCTAAGACACCAATAATCAGAATATTTACAGTGTTCTTACAACTCAACAAGAACAAAAGGAAACTGGCAAAGTACTGCAATAGATACTTCTCCAAAGAAGGTAGACAAATTGGCAAATAAGCACATGAAAGGAACTCAATCATTAGTCACCAGTGAAATGTAAATCAAAACCACAAAGAGATACCACTTCACACCCATTAGAGTGGCTATTACCAAAAAACACAGTAAGTATTGGCAGGGATGTGTAGAAATTGGAGCCCTTGTGTATTACTGGTAGACACATAAAATGGCCAAGCTTCTCTGGAAAAGTTTGATGGTTCCTCAGAAAGTTAAATACAGAATTACCACATGATCCAGCAACTTTACTCCTAGATAGATACCCAAGAGAATTGAAAGCAGGGACTCAAATGGATACTTGTACACCTATGTTCATAGCAACATTATTCACCACAGCCAAGAGGTGTGAACCATCCAAATGTCCATCAACAGATGAATGGGTACAGGAAGGGTGGCATATCCATTCAAGGGAATATTATTCAGCCTTAAAAAGAAAATTCTGATACATACAACACGGATAAACCTTGATAACATTATGCTGAGCAAGATAGTCACAAAAGTACAAATATCGTATGACTGCATTTATATGAGGTACATAAATATGAGGTTCCTAGAGTAGGCAAATTCATAGAGGTAAATTAGAAGGGAGATTACCAGGGGCTGGAGGTGGAGTGGAAGGGGAGGTATCGTTTAATGGGTACAGAGTTTCTGTTTGGGACAATGAAACCTGATGAAAGTGGACAGTGGTGATGATTGTACAACATTATAAATGTAGCTAATGCCATTGAATTAAACACTTGAAAAGGATTAAAATGGTAATTTTTGTATTATATATTATCACAATTTTTAAATGAAAAAGGCTAGTATAAAATAAGGTTATATCTCTATATAGATAGAGAATTCCATTTATATGTAATTTCATATATATCTGTGTGTGTGTTGTATGTGTGTGTATATTCCGTTTATTGTGGTCTTTATTCTCTTCATTCCCATCTGAAAGAATTTTCCTTCTGCCCAATGAGCTTTTTTTAGTATTTCTTTAAGTGAATTCCTGCTGGCAATAAATTCTATCTTTGTTAATCTGAAAATGCCATTATTTTACTTTCATTCTTTCATGATATATTTTTTTCTGAGTAAAAAATTCTAAGTTGCTGTCTAATATGGTTGCTGTGAGCCACATGTGGCTGTTGTGCACATGGAGTGTGGTGAATCCAAATGGGGAGTGACTGGAAGTTAATACCCAAATGGGATTCTCAAGACTTAGTATGAAAGAGAGTATAAAGTATCTTGTTCGTAGTTTTTATATTGATTACATGTTTAGCTCATGATATTTTGAATGTATTGCATTAGATAAAACAAGATTTTTTTAAATTGTAAGTTGGGGTTTTTTGGTGTGTGTGTGCGTAACAACTAGGTCATTCCATTGTCTTCCAGCTTCATTTCTGCTGTGGCTAGCTGTCATGTCTTTGAAGAGAAGTGAATATTTTCTCTGGCTAACATTTTGCTTTGCCTTTGTTTTCAGCAGTTTGATAATGATGTGCTTAGGTGTGGTTTTGCTGGTATTTTTCCTGCTTAGGACTCACAGGGACTCTTGAAACTGGTGGCTGTCTGGCATCAGCTTTGGAGAGCTCTGCTTCTGTGGTGTTCACTCTTCTTGTCTTTTAGGACTCCAATTACATATTGTTAGACCTTCAACTGTGTCTGATCCATTTCTTAAGACTTTTTTTTTTTTCCTGTTTTATCAATTGTGGTTTTTTTCCTCTGTGTGCTAGTTAGGATCTTTTATATTGAATTATCTTGTAATTCATTAATCCTCTAATCTGTATCTAATCTGTTCATCTACTAAATTCCTAATTCCAGTTATTTTATCTGTTAGTTTTAGCTAATATTCTTACAGATTTCAATTCTCAGGTGAAATTCTCCATTATTTCATCTGTTTTTACACCTTTTTCCTCTATTTTCTTGAGCATGTTAATTGTAATTACTCGACAGTCTTTGCCTAACTCCAGTATGTGACTCACCCACAGGTTTATTTCTATAGTTGTTTGTCTTTTTATTTTCAGTCAAAAGGCCCTGTGCCTTGACACACCAGGAAATTTTTAAGTGAAAGCTGAACTTATGCACAAAGAATGGTAGTGGCTACAGATGTCTTTCTCTGTGGGGAAAATAGGGCAGGTGCCAGTCACCTTAGCCTGATGGCACGTTAGGCTGTAGTAAGGCCATGTTGCGGTTCATGGAGCCCTGTCTGCTGGTGGTTCACCTCCTACTGTCAGGATGCCGTTGAGAGCTTCCCAATGGGTATCAGGGTACCACTCTCTGCTTTGTCCTGACCTATAATCCTTGTCTTCTCAGCCTGGTGAAACTGTCACAACCTCTCCTCTGCTTTCTGGGTTTGTTCAGAAGCTTTGTCTCTTAGCTTTCTGCCTATAGAGTGTGAGAATTTGTCAGTGTCTTGAGAGAAAAACTGTCAGGTTCAGTGATTGACTCATCCCATCTCGCTGGAATTGTAGCCCCACTCAGCTTTGTCTCTTTACCCCAGAAGACTCCCTGATAGTATCCTCTTTCCAGGCAAAGCCTTGCTTCTTAGCCCAGTGTCCTTAGAACTGGAAAACAGGAAAAACTGGACCCCCGGTTTATGTGTTTAGTAGCATTCCAATTTCTTTTTTTTTTTAAAGGCTGTTGAAATTCTTTTTTACTTTTTTTTTTAAGATTTTATTTTTTTTATTTGACAGAGAGAGAGCACAAGTAGGCAGAGTGGCAGGCAGAGAGAGAGGGAGAAGCAGTCTCCCCGTGGAGCAGGAAGCCTGATGTGGGACTCGGTCCCAGGACCCTGGGATCACGACCTGAGCCGAAGGCAGATGCTTAACCGACTGAGCCACCCAGGCGCCCAGCATTCCAATTTCTTAAACATTTATGTCTTTCTTATATTTTGTGTATGTACATATATATACATATATATTCTAGTTAAAACACTAATCAGGCATGCAGTGATGACTCCACATTGTCCCCGTATCAGATGGTGACAGGTATATGTTCTATCATACTTGCCATGTATCCAACTTTCTACCACAGTTTCAGGCATCCAATAACGTAAAATGTCAGGGCTGTTTTCCTCACAGGCTTCCATTGGCCTGTTCTAATTTGGGTTGGTTCTTTTTTTTTTTTTTTCCCAGGTTGGTTTTTTTTTTTTTTCCCTCACCCCTACTAGGAAGTCATCCCACCTCCTCCACTGAACTTGTAATTCTTTTTTCTCTCCTATTTTCCATCTGTCTTTTTCTACTTTCTGGATAATCTTAACTTTATCTTGTAACCCTACTGTTGGCTTTCTTTTACAATTTCAGGTTTTTTTTTTTTAAGATTTTATTTATTTGACGGAGAGACAGCAAGAGAGGGAACACAAGCAGGGGGAGTGGGAGCGGGAGAAGCAGGCTCCCCGCCGAGCAGGGAGCCCGATGCGGGGCTCGATCCCAGGATCCTGGGATCATGACCTGAGCTGAAGGCAGACACTTAACAACTGAGCCACCCAGGCGCCCCTTGGTTGTACTTTTAATTTCCAAGCCCTTCTCCGTCATTGTCAAGATTGGGTGACCTTTGAGGTCGCATGTCAGTTATAAGATGGAAGAGAGGTACTTAGTAGTCTCAGGTGTATGTGAGAAATACAGCCCCGGGCGTACCTTATCTTACTGTGCTTCGCTTATGGAGCTTCATGTATGTTGCGTTGTTACAAGTTAACAGTCTGTAGCAACCCTGTGTCAAGCAAGTCTACTGGCACCATTTTTCCAAAAACATGTGCTCGGTTTGTGTGTCACATTTTGGTAATTTAATATTTCAGACTTTTTCATTATTGTATTTGTTATGATGATCTATGATCAGTGATTACAGCTCACTGAAAGCTCAGATGATGGTTAACATTTTTTAGCAATAAAGCTTTTTTAAATTAAAGTATGTGCATTTTGTTGTATACAAAACGCTATTGCACGTCTAACATGATGGGGTCGTGCAAACAGAACTCTTATATGTGCTGGGAAACCAGAAATTTATGTGAGTCACATTATTAGGGTATTCGGCAATGTCTGGAACCAAACACCCAGGTCGTCTATACAAGTACTTTAGGGTTTGTTGTTACTGTGTTACAGTCTGTTTACCTGAAAAGATATAGTTTGAATGTCCAAAATTGTTGTCTGACTATGCAATTCTACATTGCATGTAATTTTCTTTCAGAATTTCTTTCATGGGGCGCCTGGGTGGCTCAGTTGTTAATCGTCCGCCTTCAGCTCAGGGTGTGGTCCCAGGGTCCTGGGATCGTGGCCGCGTCGGGCTCCCTGCTGGGAGCCTGCTTCTCCCTCTCCCACTCCCCCTGCCTGTGTTCCCTCTCTCACTGGCTGTCTGTCTCTCTGTCAAATAAATAAATAAAATCTTAAAAAAAAAGAAAAGAAAAGAATTTCTTTCAGAATTTTCCATGCTCCACTATTTAGCATCAAATGTTGTTACTGCTAAGACATCTAGTAAGATGAATTTCCCTTTCTTAATTTTAATTTTTTTTTAAGATTTTTATTTATTTGAGAGAGAGAGACGCAAGCATAAGCCGGGGGAGGGGCAGAGAGAGAGGGAGAAGCAGACTCCCCGCTGAGCAAGGAGCCCAATGTGGGGCTTGATCCCAGGACCCTGAGATCATGACCTGAGCTGAAGGTAGATGCTCAACCGACTGAGCCCCCCAGGTGTCTCCAAAAGTTATTTTTCTCCATTTTTCTTCTAGAACTCTTAGAAAGTTGTTGGACCTCCTGGTCTGAACTTCGAAGTCTCATTTCTCTCTGATTTTGTGTCTTTTTCTGTTCTACTTTCTAGATAACTTCTTGAACTTTATTTTGCAACCCTTCTGCTGAATTTCAATTTTGGCTATATTTTTAATTTCTGGGACTCCTTTCTTAAATATCTTTCAGGCTATTAGCAGCTTTTTGAAAAATTTTTGATTACTTCCATTAACACTTTTTTTGCCTGCCCCCCTTGCACACACATTTCTTGTATCTGGCCTTGAGCCGTCTCTTAAATGACTCGAGATCCTTGACTGTTTCTCATGTTTACAAGTGGCGTGTGAAAGCTGGGTAGGAGCTCCACATGGGCAGAGCTAACTGACCTACAGAGTGCAATTTTGGGTGAGCATCAAGAATGGCCTAATTCTTTGGGGTCCCCAAACAATAGTGTGTTCATATCCATTCTCACATTTTAAGTTTCTGCAGAGAATTCCCTGTGTTGTGCTTGGTGGCAAAACCTTGCTGCTGTGGTTCTGCTTGGGGCAAGGAGTGGCCTGAGCATGGGGTGTCCAACCGTTCTTTCTGCAGACTTAGTAAAGCCAGAAATTAGGAAAGGCTTTCTAGGTAATGATTCATTATTATATAATGTTGACTGGTTATGAATTGTGAGATAATTAACTTACCTAATTTTCTTTTTCTTAAAGATTTTATTTCTTAGAGAGAGAGAAGGAGTACAAGCAGGGGGAGCAGCAGGCAGAGGGAGAGGCAGAGGGAGAAGCAGGCTACCCGCTGAGCATGGAGCCCCGATGTGGGCTCGATCCTAGGGCCTGGGGATCATGACCTGAGCCGAAGGCAGACGCTTAACCTTCTGAGCCATCCAGGTGCCCCAACTTACCTAATTTTTTGTTAAAAGTTGTCCTGTGTTATTAGTACACACTCATAGCTTGGTCAACAATATTTGCTACATTATGGAAGTAATAAAACTTCACTTTTACAAAAAAATCCAACATATCCTGCTTTTCCCTGCAGATCAGTTCTAAGAGACTTCCAGGGTCAGGAGTGCTCTGAATGGCAAATCTTTTCCAAAGTCACTGCCCACACCTCCCTGTGACCACTCATGCTCCTGCTGAACTGAGCTGCTCTTACTTCTAAGAGTAAACAAGCCCTTCTTGGTCTTTACATCTTACATTTTCCCTTGTGATGGTTAATTTCATCTGTCAACCTCACTGGGCTATAGGGTGTCCAGACATCTGGTCAAATATGATTCTGGATGAAATTAACATTTGGATCAGTAAACTGAGTAAAGAAATTGCCCTCTCCAATGTCAACGGGACTTATCCAATCAGTTGAAATCCTGAATAGAACAAGAGGGCCTGAATAGAAGGAAAAGATGGAACTTCTATTACCCATGTATGTCTGAGCTGGATCCTTGGTTTTTTTTCCTACCTTGGGACTCAAATGAAACATCAGCTTTTCCTGGGTCTCCAGCCTCCTGGCTTTTGCACTAGAGTGACACCATTGGCCCTCTTGCTTCTCAGGCCTTTGGACTTGAATGGGGTCTCCAGCTTGCTGCCTGCAGATTTCAGGACTTGCCAGCCTCCATCGTTGTGTGATTGAATTCCTGAAATCAATCTCAGTCTCTCTCTCTCTCTCTCTCTCTCTCACACACACACACACACACACAGGTTCTGTTTTTCTGGAGGATCTAAAGACAACCCTCAAGGGGGTGAAAATGGATTGTTAGGAGAAGAAACAAATTTTAAATATTACAATGGTTTGTGGCCCTCCAAAGCTCAGCCTTACCAGACAAAATCTTGTACCTTAGTATTTAATTTTTGTCCCTTAATTTCTTATGGGGGAGCTAATGAAACTTCATCACTCGTTTGCCAGAAGTACCCTCTCCATTCCCCACAAGGTTGTCACGGTGTCCTGGACTCCAGTCTTGCTCCCCTGACATCCATTCTCCACACAGCAGCTGTAGTTCTCTCAAAAATATACTTCCTACCCTGACACTCTGTTCATAATCTTCCATGGCTCCCAGCTGCATTTAGAATAAACCCTGCAGCTTCTGCCATTTTCACTTGCTCTAGCCACAGTGGCTTTTGTAGTTTCCTGGGACATGTGGAGCTTTTCTTGGCTCCAGTCTTGCATTGCTGAAGTCCTTTCTGTTGTGAGTGACTGGCTCCGGCTCAGTTCACTTCCTCACAGAGGTTTCTCCTGTCCCTGGTTCTCAAAGGAACTCCCAATTGTTATCCCCCTGTGCCCAGCCAGAACCCAAAAGTCACACCAGAGCCACACCTGAGTTGGAATCTGGGCCCCATATCTGACTCTCAGGATGACGTTGGGCAAATCCCTTAACATCTATGAACTTCAGTTTCTCATCCATAACATAGGACTAATGGTGCCTATCTCAAGAGTGGTTATGTGGATTAGATGAGATGATACAGCAGGGGCAGAATGGCTGGGACATAATTGCTTGACAAATAGTGATTATTATGTCATCCATTCATCCAGCAAATACTAGATTGGTGTGTGCCCAGCCTTGCTTAGCAAGAGCTAGGATTCAGAGGTGCACGAGACGGGCACTCCCATGCCCTCCCAGTGCCCTAAGACCTCTCTGGGGATAATGGTGAATACCAGGAATCCCAATTCAATGTCAATGTGCTAGGACAAGGGAAAGCATAGGTGCTGTGGGAGAAGCAGTATCTGACCCAGCCCTTGTGGGGTGGGGAGCAGCCCGAGACTTTGCCTACCTGGGGGAGTGCCAAAGAAGGAAGAGTGCCAGGCAGGCGCCCGGACCCACTCTCTCAACCATCACCTGCAGGGCAGGGGCATCCAAAACCCTCTGGGAGGGGTGAGGGGCCTTTATTCTGCTGACAAGTAGAGTTTCTGAAGGCCTTTAAGCAGAGGGTTGATTTGATCATAGCTCATTCTGGTTTTGTCATGAAGAATGGGTCAGAGGATGAGAAGGCTGTGGCTGCAGCTGGGGCAAAGGTGAGGTTCGGCAATGAGATATGGGCAAGCCCACAGCTAACGGTATCTCGGTCCCGTAACCATCCATTGAACCAGAGGGGAAAAGATGTCTTTGATGTCTCGGTGACTGTGATAAGAGGGCGCTCGGGAACTCAGGGCCTCGGCAAGGGACCCCTCTTGTCCTAAGGGCAGAACTGTACCTGGGGCTGGCTGATAACGGGCAAGGCGGCCAGGGACGAAGAGGGTCCAGACGGAGAGCTCAGATTTCTGACCCGGGAGTCAGAGGCCCCGCTGGGCAGAGAGCAGAGGAAGGCTCGGGAGGGTATGACCGGGTGCAAAGCGCGTGAGGTGGGTAAACGCGAGGTCGTGAGAAATGTCGCGACCATCCGGGGCCTTATCGGGTCACAAGGCACCAGGAGCCCCCGGCGGCGACTAAACGCGGATGCAGGGAGAGCGCGGGCTCAGGAAGGGCGCCCGCAGGCCCAGGGCTTCTAGGCGCACGGACAGGTGTTCGGGGACGGGCCCCGGCGCAGCCACGACTGCTCTGCGCAGGCCGTTCCAACGCCCAGGGCGGACCCCGGCCCGACCGCGGCCGCGCTCTCGGGAAAGCAGCTCCGCGCACAGCCAGGCCCGGCGCCCTCTGGAACCACACCCAAACCCACGAGGCAGGTTGCTCTTGTGCCCAGCGAGTGACCTGGACTCGAGCTAGGGGACCGGCCCAAGGTCACAGCCTGCAAGTGGAGAAGGCGCACTCGAACCCAGAACCCAACCAAGGTCACCGGGCCACTCCCGGCGGGCCAGAGTCCGGCTGCCTGCCTGAAGCATCCCGGGGGCCGGGCCGGCCTGCGGCACTCGGGGGGGCGGGGCGCAGGGCGCAGGGCGCCGGGGCGTGTGCATGCCTGTCAAAGAGGCGGAACTCCTCGCCCCCAGTCCTGTAGTTCGTCCCCGGCGGGCGACAGAGCCTTGCGCCGGCCCGGCCCTTCCGCCCAACTACAACTCCCAGAAGGCTGAGCGACGCGGGCGTGGCCGGGGGGTGCGGAGAGCGCCGGTGTCGTCACCGGCTCAGCCACCTTCCCCCGCCTCCCCGGCCCAGCCCTTTGCAGCGACCGGGCTATCGGCTGCGCGCGGCCTGACGGGAATCGTGGTCATCCCGCCGTGTGCTCCCAGCGGCGACGTGGGTGCGTGGACTCCAACTCCCGGCGTGCCCTGAGCGCTGGCGCTCGTTAACGGCGGGAGGGGGCGGGCGAGGCAGAGGGGGAGCGGCGTTGGGGAGGGCGGAGTAAGGCGGGGGGGGGTGGAGGGCGCCCACACCCCTCCCCCTCCCCGCCGCTCCTTCCCCCTCCCCCGACGTAAACTGGGATCCCTTTCCCCTTGTGTCCGCCATATTGGACTCTAACTCTGGTCAGCGGCGGCGCCGGGCCCGGTGGACTCGCCGTTCCTCCCGCCTAGCGGCCTCCCCGCAGCTCCCGCCCGCCCGGCCCTCCCCGCCCAGAGGCGACCCCGCGCAGCGCCCCCCGCCCTCGGCCGGCCGGAGCGCCCCGCCGCCGCCTCAGCCTCCCCGCCTTCCCCGCCCTCCGCCGCCGCCCGCGGCCCCGCGCCCGCTCCGCGCCCTCTCCCCGCCCGCCATGAGCCCGGCCGACGCCAAGCGCGGGGCCAAGCGCCGGAAGAACAAGCGGGGCGGCGGCGGCGGCTCGGGCGGGGGCAACGGCGGCGCGGGCGGCGGCAAGGCCGGCCCGGCGGCGGCGCTGCGCGGCTCCCAGGCCGCGGGCCTGGCGGCCCCGGGCGGAGCGGCGGCGGCCAACGGGCCCCTCGGCGCGGGCGCGGGCGGCGCCGCCCCCGGAGGCTACTTCGAGGTAAGCGGCGACGGGGCGGGGGCGGGGTGGGCGGGCGGATGCGGGCGGGCCTCCCGCTGGGGGCCGGGCTCCTTGCGGGTAACGGGCGGGCGCGGGGCCGGGGCCGGGGCCAGGGCAGCCGGGGGCCGCGGGCGGCTTGTGCAGTGACAGTCCTCCCGCGGGGATGGCGAGCGCGGGGCGGCGGGCTGCCCGCGCCAGGTGCCGGCATCTCCTGGGTGCGGCGCGCGGCGCTGCCTGTGCCTCTGCCCACCTGCGCGTCGCTGTCACGGACCCGGGGGTGGTGCCATCTCGCCCCGCGCGGAGCTCGTCCTTGAAATTGCTCGTGTGCAATTCCAGAATAATTATGAGTCAGGTGACGAGCGGGGCTTCCCTTGGTAGTTGGGAGTGCTTTCAAATGTTGTTTCACGGTGCCTCCCTTCTCCATCCCTTGCAAGTGGTGACCGAACAGTGCCCGCCTAGAAGTTTTCTTTTTCTGCTCCGATATGGTCATTGGAAAGCTACCTGACAGTCTTCTGGCTCTTGGCCTCCAGCTTCTTAAAAAGTTTTAGGGGTAATTGGTGGTCTGGTTACTCAGGCATATATTTAGTGTTTGAACTTAAGAAATTTGAAAAGTACTTTTTTTCTGTGTTGTTTATGGAAGCAGCTAGCACACGCTGCATCTACCAGTTGTGGGTTGCTGCACCTTTGTTCCGCTGTTGGTCACAACACTTGAGAAGACACAATGGTAGTACAAGGGTGTGCAGTTGACAGAGCCATTTCCAGTCGTTCCAGTGGCTACAGAAAGATAATGGACTTTTCGAAAGTTGGGTGGTTAGAACTGTTAAATTGTTTTAAAAACATTTGCAATGGAAAAAAAAAAAAGAGCCTCATCAGGAGTATTGATGTGCCAAATTATGACACAAATTGTTTTATGCAAGATTCTAAATATTGTGGTGGAATGGTATGTAGTGAGAGCAGATAAGAGAAATGATTGCATATGGCATGGCTTTCTGATAGCTTTTGCTATTAAGTGAACATATAGTAATGTATGTGTACTTTAGTTTCAGTTTAAAGGATTTCCAGCCTTCTCGGGAGTGGAGTAAGTGCAGTTGTTGGAGCTTTCTGTTTAGATGATATTGTTACCTTTGTTTGGGATCCTGCATCATAGCCCTGGACTTCAGCCTCCAGAGGCTGCCCCTTTCCAATACCCTGGAGAGAGAAACAGGTACAGTGGTTGGGATCAAGGATGAGGTTTGGGCATTTGGATCTTTGGGCTGTAAATTAAGGGCAGTGTTTGCTGCTGCTGGGGAGGTGAGGGTAGGAGGTCCGCCTATGCAAATCCTTTACAAAAATGTTGATAATATTTGCTGTAGCTTGGTGTACAATATACCATTTCTATCAATTCAATAAAAACAAGTTTGTGGTACCATTGTTTCAGGTTTCAATAAATCCCATTTACTTTGCAATATTTAGCTAAAATAGTCTTCCTTTAGTTTATTATTCTAATCACATTAGTCAAACTCATGTAACCATCTATCAAGTAGTATTATTATTTTATTTTTTAGAGAGAGAAAGGGGGAGAGTGCTTGCAAGCGGGAGAGGGACAGAGAGACTCTCAAGCAAACTCCACGCCCAGTGGAAGCCTGTTGCCCAGAGATCATGAGCTGAGCCGAAACCAAGAGTCAGACTCTTAACTGAGTGAGCCACCCAGGCGCCCATAACTAGTATGATTTTTACAAGACTGTCTTATTCTGTTAAACTTATGAATCGAGGTTTTTGACTATGACCCCCTGTAAGAAGTAAGATATATTAAGACCTGTAGTGCCTTCTTCCACTTATAAAAGTTTTACAAAATGATATTCCGATACTTTATCTTTTTTATTTTATTCCATTTCATTAGTAAAGTGGTTGTAGTACACAAAAGTCCTTTACTGTGTACCACTGATTGATAACCTGCACCTTGAGAAACATTCTCTTTTACTGTATTTTAAAGTTTTAAAGTTATATCTTGAACTTTAAAATTTCTTTGCAAGTATTTTTTTTTCAAAAAAATTGTTTAAGATGTTATTTATTTATTTGACAAGAGAGAGAGCACGTGCTCACACACAAGCAGGGGGAGCCACAGACAGAGGGAGAGAAGCAGGCTCCCCCCTGAGCAGGGAGCTGGACATGAGGCTTGAACCCAGGACCCTGGGATCATGACCTGAGCCGAAGACAGTCGCTTAACTGACTGAGCCACCCAGGCGCCCTGCTTCGCAAATATTTTTGATAACAGTGTGTGAAAGATACCCATGGTGGCAGGGCTAAAAATGTTCTTGACACTGATCACAGACATTCTTACTGTAATTGTGAACCTTCTGAATTGTTTCCCTATAGATGGTGAACGCTTTGGGGGAACCTTGTCTGGTGCAGAAGAGGCACCCAAAACAGTGTTTGTCAACAAGTAATAGGGAGTGGGTACCGGCCCTCCATTTCCGGGAGAAGCTTATGATTGATTCCAGGGGTGCATCTTTGCATTCTGTATAGGGTCACCAGAGCAGAAACTGCCTGGGAGAGAAGAGTAGAAGGACTGTCTTGATTCTCAGGGTCCTGTGTGCCGGGCACAGCTCGAGTGTCTGTCCTGGAACCACGTTCATTAAGGCGGTGGTTTCTCCGTAGAAGCAGAGGCTCAGGGGTAGGTGGGAAAACATAATGTAGCTTAGAGAGTCTTTTGCCCACCAAAACTTGGGTATACAAATTTGATAGGCTCTGTGCCCTCAGGCAAGGTGTCAAACCTCACACTGCGTTGGTATCCTGAGTGATGTAGCACCTAGCTTAGGCTTATTGTAAGAATTAAACAAACAAACAGTGCCTGGTGACACACTGTGCCATGTATGTACATGGTCATTATTTTCCAGAAGGCTTGGGTGGACTTTCTTAGGGACTTTGCCACAGGATGCTTGCTATTGATCAAACTTTTTCCACTTGTGGAATGGGAAAACTGTATACACTTAAGAATGGTGGACATGGCTGTGTCTTGGACAAGGCCTTATTCTGATAGCATTGTTTGCTGGTCGGCTCTGATGTGACAATGAAGGGTTTGCCCTGAAATGAAAAGTTGGTAGGTGAAGGGTGTTGTGAATATATCTTATTATTTTGCATTTCTCTGGTTTTTTTTTTAATGTTTATTTATTATATTATGTTAGTCACCATACAGTACATCCCTGGTTTCTGATGCATTTCTCTGTTTTTAAAAAGATTTTATTTATTTTTTTGAGAGAGCAAGTGAGAGAGAACAAGAGCAGGGAGGGGGCAGAGGGGCAGAGGGAGAGGGAGAAGCAGGCTCCCCGCTGAGCAGGGAGCCTGATGTGGGGCTCCATCCCAGGACCCTGGGATCATGACCCCAGCCGAAGGCAGACGCTTCACTGACTGAGCCGCCCAGGTGCACCTTGCGTTTTTTTTTTTTTTTTGAAGATTTTACTTATTTAGTTGAGAGATGAGCGAGCAGGAGACAGCACAAGCGGGTGGGGGGAGAAGGGAAAGGGAGAAGCAGACTCCCTGCTGAGCAGGGAGCCCGATGTGGGACTTGATCCCAGGACCCTGAAATCATGACCCGAGCTGAAAGCAGGTGCTTAACCAACTGACCCACCCAGGCACCCCTGCATTTCTTTTCTTTTTATTTTTTTAAGATTTTATTTATTCATTTGTCAGTGAGCGAGAGCAGAAGCAGGGGGAGTGGCAGGCAGAGGGAGAAGCAGGCTCCCTGCTGAACAAGGAGCCTGATGTGGGACTCGATCCCAGGACTCTGGGTTCATGACCTGAGCCAAAGGCCGACGCTTAACCCACTGTGTCACCCAGGCATCCCCGCCCCTGCATTTCTATTTTAAATGTAATTTTCATAACGTTCATCATGTATTAAGCGAAGAGGAAGCTTACAAAATAGAAAACGTTTATAGTACAGACTTACTCTTGTAAAATATCTGTGTGCATATATATTTGCATAAGAAAGTGTGATAGGATATGCATCAAAATATTTTGTGCTGGAAATTCTGATGGCTTTCTTTTTTCCTTTTTGCACATGCCTCAAGCTTTAAGACTTTTCTACAATGAGCGTTTCTTGTAGAGCAAAAAGGTGAATGGTATTTTTACAACCTGATAATACTAATATATATTTTTTTAAGATTTTATTTATTTATTTATTTGAGAGGGAGGGAGGGAGAGAGCGAGCACGAGTGGGAGCCGGACGCTGGGCTCTGTCCCAGGACCTGGAGATCATGACCTGAGCTGAAGGTAGACACTTAACCAACTGAGCCACCCAGATGCCCCACTTTTTTTTTTTCCCAAATATAACTGATTTTGGCTTTTTCTACCTTTTAACAGTTAAACATTTAGGTATTAAACACAAAATAAAAATATTTGCACCATCAGAATTCTGTTTTCTGAATAGGTGTGCAAAATTCAGTCATGTACATATTATTTACAAAAACCAGAATTCCTCTATTATGGAAATTGACCCATGTCACTCGCTGTTGGAATATCAAATTACATATAGTTTACATTCGTAGCTCAAAAGGGAATTTAGAACTATTTTTGAAATGCTGTTAGAGATTTATAAAAGGAAGCCATTTGGGGGTAGGGATCAAAGTACATTTTCAAACAGTGATATTAAAGTTGTAAAGTCAGAGAAACCTGTTGTAGTGTAGGGGGCATTGTAATAATGTAAATCCTTTTCATTGATGAAAAGGTGGTAAGAAGGAGTTAACGTTAGTAATGTTTAAAGGCTATCCTGCAGTATATCCATAGTTAGATGATACAGTTATGGATTTGGGGGTACATTGGGTGTGTTGCAGAAATCGCTGCCGTGTGATGAAATGAGGTTCAGTCATAACTTTTTTTCTGGTTCATATTTGCCAAATAAAGATGTAGAACCTTATGTGATTTAACTATGATTAACAATTTAGCGAAGCTGCAAAGAGCACCTCTGTGATTCAGTATTTTATGTATGTGTACACCCACGTAACCAATATATCAAGATATAAAATACATAGAATATTCCGAGTACCCTAGAATGCTCCCTTGTTCCCCTGGGCAGTCATCCCAACCACTGTTCTTGTGCATTTTGGCTATATTTGAATTTCATGTGAAAGTACTCTGCCAGTGCTCTTTGGCTCAGCATTGAGATGCAGCCATATTGTTGAGGTAGCAATTCCATCATTCTCTTTGATGGCATGCAGTTTTCTATTGTGTGAATATACCACAGATTGTATTGATGGCCACAGATACAGGTTATTTCAATTTATGGCTGATACGCACATTCCTGTACACGTCTTTTGGTGGACATGAGTACTCATTTCAATTGAGTATATATCTGTATGTATCTGGAGTGGAATTGCTAAGTATCCATGTAGTTTGACTTCAGTAGATACTGCCAGGCAGTTTTTCTAAGTGGTTTCATTGTATGCTAATTAAAACATTTACATGTAGTGGAGTTGATATTTTAAAATGTACAGGCCTTTGGATTTAACACATATATAGATTAATGTATCCACTACCACTGTCAGGATACAGAACAGTTTGATTACCCACAAAAGCTCCCTCCTGCAATCCCTGTGTGATCACACTCTCTCCCACCCCTAAACTCTTGGCAGCCAGTACTTTGTTACTATGATTTTATCTTTTGTAGAAGTCATTTAAATGAAATCATACAGTATGTAACTTTTTCAGACTAGTTTATTTAACTCAGCATGCATAATAACTTTGAGACTCCTCTGAGCTGTTCCTTTTTACTGCTGAGTAGTATTCCATTGTATGGATGTACCACAGCTTATCCATTTTCCCAATGGTGGATGTTGAGGTGCTTTCCAGGTTTTGGTGAAAATGAATACAGCTGCTATAAACATTTGTGTACAGGTTTTTGTATGGAAGTAAATTTTAATTTTTCTAAGGAGTGGGAACTGGGTCGTATGGTAATATTGTAAGAAACTGCCAAACTATTTTTCAGAGTGGCCTTACCTTTTGGACTCCCACCAGCTATGTATGAGAGTTCCAGTTACTCTGCTTACTAGCACTTGATATTGTCAGTAGTTTTTATTTTAAGCATTTTAATAGGTGTGGTGTGACTACTGATACTGAACACTTCTCATGTGTTTGTTTGCCATTCTTGTATCCTCTTGGGTGAAGTATTTATTCAGACTTTGCCTATTTTTAATTGGGTTTATTTTCTTACTTTTCAGTTTTGAGAGTTGTTTATAATTCTGGATAGGAGTCCTGTGACGGATATGTAATTTGCAGACATTTTCTTAGAGTCTATAACTTGTGTTTTTATTCTATTAACTTTTTTTTTCAAAGGAAAAAAAATAATATTTTCTAACTTTTTAAAAAAGATTTTATTTATTTATTTGAGAGAGAGAGTGAGAAAGAGCATGAGAGAGGGGAGAGGGTCAGAGGGAGAAGCAGACTCCCTGCTGAGTTGGGAGCCCGATGTGGGACTCAATCCTGGGACTCCAGGATCATGACTGGAGCTGAAGTCAGTTGCTTAACCGAGCCACCCAGGTGCCCCCCCCAAAATTTAATTTTGATGAAGTTCAGCTTACCAGTCTTTTCTTTGATGCATCACAATTTTTGGTGTTTTCTAAGAACTCTTTGTTTTATAAAACTTCAGGTGGTAAAGATTTTTTTCTCCTATTTTTTTTCTAGAAGTTTCATAGTTTCACATTTAGATCTGTGATTTCATTTTGAGTTAATGTTATATAAGGTATCAGATTCAGGTGGGGATTTTTTTTCTTTCCCTATATGGTTATCAGGTTGTTCCAAACCCATTTGTTGAAAGGATAATCTTTCTCCATTGACTTGACTTTTCACCTTTGTCAGAAGTTAGTTGACCTTGTTTGAGTGGCTTGTTTTTATACTCCCTATTCTGTTCCATTGATTTATACGTGATTTCTTTAAAGAAATTCTCCAACTTTAAAGAAAAAAAAGTTTTGGCTGTTTAGTTGTTTTGCTTTTCCATACATTTTATTTTATTTTATTTTTTTTTTATTTAAAAGATTTTATTTATTTATTCGACAGAGATAGAGACAGCCAGCGAGAGAGGGAACACAAGCAGGGGGAGTGGGAGAGGAAGAAGCAGGCTCATAGCGGAAGAGCCTGATGTGGGGCTCGATCCCATAACGCCAGGATCACGCCCTGAGCCGAAGGCAGGCGCTTAACCTGCTGTGCCACCCAGGCGCCCCTCCATACATTTTAGAATCAGCTTGTTTATAT
This sequence comes from Ursus americanus, assembly GCF_024610735.1. Taxonomy (NCBI): domain Eukaryota; kingdom Metazoa; phylum Chordata; class Mammalia; order Carnivora; family Ursidae; genus Ursus; species Ursus americanus. Next base: position 82,023,609 of record NC_142134.1, on the reverse strand, counting down.
TTACAGATACTTCTTGGATTTGAATGGAATAGCCCTAAATCTATAGATCAGTTTGGTGGAGAATCGACACATTTACTATGTTGAGTCTTCCAATTTGTGAACATAGTATGCATCTCTATTTATTTGGTGATTTTTTATTTTGTTTTTTTTTTATTGAGATACAATTGACATTTAATTTGTGTTTGACTTCTTTAATTGGTGTTTTGTAGTTTTCAGCAGATGGATTCTGTACATGTTTAGTTAGATTTATATATAAGTATTTCATTTTTGTCAACTTTTGTAAATGTGTTTTTTAAAAAATTCAGTTTCATTTATTTATTACTAGTATATAGAAATGTAATTAAATTTTGTGTGTTTATCTTCTGTCCTTTGATCTTGCTAAATTCATATCCTGGGAGTTTTGGGGTGGATTCTTTGGGATTTTCTGTGTAGATAGTCATGGTGTCTGAGTAGTGATTTTTTTTTCTTGTTTTCCATTCTGTACGCCTTTTGCTTTTCTTCCTTCATTGCACTGGCTAGGACTTCTAATATAATTTCCTTGTTCCTGATTTTAGGGTGAAAGCATTCAATTTCACCATAAAGGATGTCTGCTGTAGATTTTTGTAGATGCCCATTATTAGGCTGAGGAGATTCCTTTCTACTTCTGGTTTGCTGAGAGTTTTATTAATGGATGTTGGCTTTTATCAAATGCTTTTTTGAATCACATTGATATGATCGTGTAGTTTTTCCTCATTAGACTGTTAATGTGGTAGATCACATCGTTGATTTTTGAATATTGAACCAGCTTTGCATTCCTGGAATAAACCTTGCTTCGTCATGGTATATTACTCTTTTTTAGTTGCTGGATTCACTTTAGTAATATTTTGTTGGGCTTTATTGCATCTGTTTTCATGAAATATATGTCAGTAGTTTTCTTATACTGTTGTCTTTGCCTGGTTTTGGTATCAGTATAATGTTGGTCTCATTAAGTTACTTAAAAATTGTTCCTTTCTGTCTGTTGTAGTGTGTACTTTTCAAAGAATTAGCCCGTTTCATCTAAGTTGTTGAATTTAAGTGTGTAGAGTTGTCTGTAGTATTGTAATATAATATGTAATATGTCTGTGGCGGTCTGCAGTGATGTCTCCTCTTTCATTCTTGATATTGATAATGCTCTCTTTTTTTTCCAGCCAGTCTTGGCTAGAGGTTCCTCAAGTGTTTTTTATTTTATTTCATTTCAATTAATCAACATATAGTAGATTTTTAGTTCAGAGGTAGAGTTCAGTGATTCATCAGTTACATATAACACCCAGTACTCATTACATCACATGCCCTCCTTAATGCCCATCACCCACTTATCCCATCCCCAGCCCACCTTCCCTCCAGCAACCCTCAGTTTATTTCCTAGAGTTCAGTGTCTTGTGGTATATCTCCCTCTCTGATTTCATCTTATTTTATTTTTCCCTCCCTTCCCCTATGATCCTCAGTTTTGTTTCTTAAATTCCACATGAGTGAACTCATATTGGTAATTGTCTTCTGATTGACTTATTTCACTTAGCATAATACCCTCTAGTTCCATCCAGGTGGTTACAAATGGTAAGTTTTTTTTTTTTTTTTTTTGTTGCCAAATAGTATTCCATTGTAGGTAGATACACACACACACACACACACACACACCATATCTTCTTTATCCATTCATCTGTCGATGGACATCTGGGCTTGTTCCTTATTTGGGCTATTGTGGACATCACTGCTATAAACATTGGGGTGCAGGTGCCCCTTCGGATCACTATGTTTGTATCCTTTGGGTGAATACCTAGTAGTGTAATTGCTGGGTCGTAGGGTAGCTCTATTTTTAACTTTTTGAGGAACTTCCCATACTGTTTTCCAGAGTGGCTGTACAGTTTCTCAAGTTTTTAATCTTTTTGAAGAACCGGCTTTTTGTTTTATTGATTTTTCCCCCTATTTTTCTGTTTTTGATTTTGACCTTTTTTTTTTTTTCTTTGCTTTATTCCTTGCTTTGGGTTTATTTCAATTTTTCTTTCTCTAATTCTTAAGATAGAAGCTTAGATTATTGATTTGAGACCATTCTTCTTTTCTCTAACATATATTTAGTGTTATAAACTTCCCTATAAACCATGCTTTCACTATATCTCACAAATTTTGGTATGTTGTACTTTCATTTTAATTCAATTTAGAATATTTTCTAATTTTTCTTGAATTTCTTCCTTGACTCACAGGTTATTTAGAAGTATGTTGGTTAATTTCCTGTTATCGTTCTGTTTCTGAGTTTTAGTGTCATTCCAATGTGATCAGAAAACATGCTTTGTATGATTTTAATTCTTAAAAAAATTTTTAAGGTTTTATGGTCTATCTTGGTGAATATTATTTATGCCCATACACATGTATATTCTGTTATTGAGTGGAGTTTTCCCTGAATGTCATTTGGATCCAGTCAGTGATGATTTTTCTAATTCTTTTATATTCTTGCTGATTTTTTGTTTACTGGCACTTGATTGCCAAAAGAGTCATGTTGAAGTCTGCTAAATTGTGGATTTCTTGATTTCTCCTTAGAGTTTGTTTCATTTTTGCTTCATGTATTTTGAAGCTTTTTTATTTGGTGCATATACATTTAGGATTGTTATGTCTTCTTGGTGAAATGTCTCTTTTGTCATTTAAATTATGTTCCTCTTATCCCTGATGGTTTTCTTGGCTCTTAAGTCTACTTTGTCTGATACGAACACAGCCACTCAAGCTTTCTGTTCATCAGTATTTCATGGTATATCTCTAATCTATTTCTTTAATTTTAACCTACCTATATAATTATATTTGAAGTGTGTTTTTCGCAGATAGTTGCTTAATTTTCATTAAAATAATTTTCATTAATTGTTTATATTCATGTTTTTACCTTTAATTATAATGTATATGTGAAATATAGTTATTAACTCGAGGTCTTTTTTTTCCTGGCCTAATTACTAGTTGAGTATATATTTGGTGCTAGTATGAGTTGCTTCTGTGCATTGTATAACTTTCTTTATTTGACTCTTTTGACCCAGTAGGCTTTCTGAACTCACTTGCTGGAATACACTAGCATGGAGACACAAGCTGTCTTTAGAGAGCCTTTAACCAGTATGAGTTGGGATCAAATAATTTGTATCTCATGGGACTATAAAGCATTCATTTCTTTATATTTTTACTGTAGAAATCAAGTTCAGTTTCTTTTTTTTTTTTTTTTTTTAAAGATTTTATTTATTTATCCGACAGAGAGAGACAGCCAGCGAGAGAGGGAACACAAGCAGTGGGAGTGGGAGAGGAAGAAGCAGGCCCATAGCGGAAGAGCCTGATGTGGGACTCGATCCCGCAACGACGGGATCACGCCCTGAGCCGAAGGCAGACGCTTAACCGCTGTGCCACCCAGGCGCCCCCAAGTTCAGTTTCTTAACTATCTTAGAGTAATTCCAATAATGTATGTGGCATTGAATTATCACATTTCGTGTAAATTGACTTTTTTCCCACACATATTCCTAGAATGCAAACGGTTTCTCTCTCTCTCTTTTTAAGATTTTATTTTTAAATAATCTCTGCACCCAACATGGGGCTTGAACCCTGAGATCAAGAGTTGCTTGCTCTACTGACTGAGCTAGCAGGAGCCCCAACATTTTACTTTTTTTTTTTTTATTTTAAAGATTTTATTTATTTGACAGAGAGACAGCCAGCGAGAGAGGGAACACAAGCAGGGGGAGTGGGAGAGGAAGAAGCAGGCTTCCAGCGGAGGAGCCTGATGTGGGGCTCGATCCCAGAATGCGGGGATCACGCCCTGAGCCGAAGGCAGATGCTTAACGACTGAGCCTCCCAGGCGCCCCCAACATTTTACTCTTAAATATTCTTTTTTTTTTTTTAAGATTTTATTTATTTATTTGACAGAGAGAGAGACAGCCAGCAAGGGAGGGAACACAGGCACAGGGAGTGGGAGAGGAAGAAGCAGGCTCCCAGCGGATGAGCCTGATGTGGGGCTCGATCCCAGGACCCTGGGATCACACCCTGAGCCGAAGGCAGACGCTTAACGACTGAGCCACCCGGGCGCCCCTACTCTTAAATATTCTGAGTACAGTATTAGTTACATCATGAAACTGAGTGAGAGGTTGGGGAATTTAACTTATTATGGCCCGGGATTTTTTTTTTTTTTTTAAGATTTATTTAATGAGAGAGAGAGAGAATGGGGGAGGGCAGAGGGAGAGAGAATCTTTTTTTTTTTTTCAAAGATTTTATTTATTTATTTGACAGAGAGAGAGGCAGCCAGTGAGAGAGGGAACATAAGCAGGGGGAGTGGGAGAGGAAGAAGCAGGCTCCCAGTGGAGGAGCCTGATATGGGGATCGATCCCAGAAAGCCGGGATCACGCCCTGAGCCGAAGGCAGATGCTTAACTACTGAGCCACCCAGGCGCCCCGAGAGGGAGAGAGAATCTTTTTTTTTTTCTTTTTAAAGATTTATTTATTTATTTATTTGACAGAGGCAGCCAGCGAGAGAGGGAACACAAGCAGGGGGAGTGGGAGAGGAAGAAGCAGGCTCCTAGCAGAGGAGCGTGATGTGGGGCTCGATCCCAGAACGCTGGGATCACGCCCTGAGCCGAAGGCAGACGCTTAACGACTGCGCCACCCAGGCGCCCCGGGAGAGAGAATCTTAAGCAGACTCCATGAAAAGCGCAAGCCCAGTGCCGGGCTCGATCCCACCACCCGAAGATCACAACCTGAGGTGAAGCCAAGAATCAGATGCTTAACCAGTTGTGCCACCCAGGCACTCCAGCCCTGGTTTTTTTTTGTTAATAAACTTTTTATTTTATTTTTATATTTTTAAGGTTATTTATTTATTTATTTACAGAGAAAGAGAGCATAAACAGTGGGGATGGGCAGAGGGAGAGGGAGAAGCAGACTCTCCACTGAGCAGGGATCCCGATGTGGGGCTTGATCCCAGGACCCTGTGATCATGACCTGAGCTGAAGGCAGACACTTAACCAACTGAACCACCCAGGGGCCCCTAAACTTTTTATTTTAGAATAATCTTAGACTTTCAGAAAAGTTGCCAAGTTAGTATAGAGAGTTCCCATATTCCCTTCAACCGGTGTTCACTAATGTTGACGTCTTATATAACCTTGGTGTATTTGTTAAAACCAAGACGTTAAAATTGGTACGATATTAACTACAGACTTTATTTTGATTTCACCAATTTTTCCACTAATATTCTATTTCTCTTCCAAGGCCTAATTTAGGACACCACATTGCATTTAGTGACCCTGAATTTTAACTCTAATTATTTTTAGCTGCCTCATCTATGGAATGGGAAGATTAATTTTTATTTTCCTGAAGGAAGTTCTGCAAAAAGCTATTAATATATATGTTTACAGTATGGTAGTAATTTTATATTAATGCCAAAATTCAGTGAAATTGTTAACTAATAGTTTGTTACAATCTAATTCTTTTCTTTCTTTTCTTTTCTTTTCTTTTCTTTTTTCTTTTCCTTTCTTTCTCTTCCTTTCCTTCCCCTTCCTCCTTTCCTTTCCTTTCCTTTTCTTTCCTTTCCTTTCCTTTCCTTTCCTTTCCTTTCCTTTCCTTTCCCTAATTCTTTTTTTTTTTTTTTTCTCTTAATGCTTGGCAATTACTGCACTGATGAAAGTAGCCCAGAAGGGTAAACGTTTTCTACAAGTGCCTGCTGAGAGGTTAGCCTTCTCTACAGAGGCTCCTGAAGGTGAAGACCTGTCAGTGCTGGTGCACCCCTGTCAAGGACTAGGACAGCTTAGAGAAGGGAGTTGCCAGCCCCTTGCAAAGCTGTTTGGTTGCTTTAGATAAAGAAATCCCAGAAATGAATTCTTGACTATGGTTATAATATTGTGGTTGCTTTCTGTTTTTAAAAGCATAAAAAACGGGGTGCCTGGATGGCTCAGCCATTAAGCATCTGCCTTTGGCTCAGGTCATGATCCCAGGGTCTTAGGATCGAGCCCCTCATAGGGCCTCCTGGTCAGTGGGCAACTTGCTTCTCCCTCTCACACTCCCCTTGCTTGTGTTACCTCTCTCGCTGTCTCTCTCTGTCAAATAAATAAAATCTTAAAAAAAACCATAAAAACAGCATCGTTTATTAACTGGCTTAAATTACAGCTGCTGTCAATATTCTCCCTTTCTTTAAAAGAATAATGGGTCAGTTACATCTCAATTTAAAAAAAGAGTAATAGAGGGGCGCCTGGGTGGCACAGCGGTTAAGCGTCTGCCTTCGGCTCAGGGCGTGATCCCAGCGTTATGGGATCGAGCCCCGCATCAGGCTCCTCTGCTATGAGCCTGCTTCTTCCTCTCCCACTCCCCCTGCTTGTGTTCCCTCTCTCGCTGGCTGTCTCTATCTGTGTTAAATAAATAAATAAAATCTTAAAAAAATAAAAATAAAAAAAATAAAAAAAGAGTAATAGGAAGGTTGGATCTGTCGCCCAGTCATTACAATTAAATGCCTCTCCACACTGTGAGTTGAACAGTTCTTTTTATGTTTGCACATTTGCAGATGCCCGCACCAGTATTCCAGTTGGAATGCTAAGATTGGCAAATCATAGACTCACAGAACTTTAGAACTGGACGGGAAAACAACAGAACACATGCTTTTTGCTGAGATGGTATTTGCTAGCTGAGGAAGCCAGGGCCCAAAGAATTGAGTTTGGAAAATCCCTTTAATTGTCCTGTCAGTCTCCCCTCTTGCACCCTTCAGCTCTTGGTGGCATTTATCACTTATCAGTGACCACCCGGGATACAAACCCCCTGCTATTCTTGTCTTCTTACTCTCATCCCTTTCTGTAAACTAGTCTTTGTTGTGAGTGTCCTTTGTACGGCCTCTTCAGTCAACCCTTTTGACACATAAATCTGCGCTTGCCTGATCACTTGGAAGTCCTCACTTTCCTTTGGTGACACCTTCACTTGCTCTTCCAGGCCTTGGCTGACAGACACTCTGGTCGAATGGAGAGGTTCTCTGTCTTGCTCTTTACTTCCTTCCACTTTGTTGTCCTGCTGCTCTCACCACCTGTGTCTGACCCTGTAGCAGTCGCACCGTTCTGCCTGTGTGACGCGGCCTGCAGTGTGAGCAGGCCCTGTCCTTCTCGCCTCTGCACCTTTGCACACTGTTTAACTCGCTTCTTTGCCGTCTTAACTGCTGTTTCCCTCTCAGAAGAGGTCATGGGCTATCCCTGTGGGAAGCGCACCTGCATTATCCTAGGCCAGGCTGTTGCAGCCCTTCTGGGTTCCTTTGGTGTCTGTCCTCAGCGCGGCCATGGCACTTAGACTGGATTGTAATCCCTAGTTCATTGGGACGTTTTCTTCTAAACCATGGTCTGTGGCTTACTTCACACATAGTACGCACTCAGAAAATGTGGCTCTGGGATCCAGTCTAGTTGATGTGAGCTCCTGCACTTCTTCCCTCTTTCCTTTTTTTTTCCCTGAAATTTGTTGTTGTCTTTGTTTTCAAATTTGGAAGAAAGCATTGTCGTTTTTTCCAAAGTTAATTTTATATTCCTGTTTTTTTTTTTTTAAAGATTTTATTTATTTTTTTTGACAGAGATAGAGACAGCCAGCGAGAGAGGGAACACAAGCAGGGGGAGTGGGAGAGGAAGAAGCAGGCTCATAGTGGAGGAGCCTGATGTGGGGCTCGATCCCAGAACGCCGGGATCATGCCCTGAGCTGAAGGCAGACGCTTAACCGCTGTGCCACCCAGGCACCCCTATTCCTGGGTTCTTAACTGATAAATTTTAGTGAGTCTGTTAACCCATGGAAACTCGCTGCAAAATGTATGTGAGTACATTATCTTGAGGTTTCTTCAAAACCTCTGTTCTTTCTCTCCTGGATCTGGAATCTTTCATCCTTTATTGGGTTAGTTTCCTTAGCATCCAGATTTTTAATTTCCTGTCTTCCCTTCCCCCTCAGTCCTTCTCTTGACCTTGCTTAACCACTGCAGGTACCTTTCTGTTTGACCTTGTCCTACCTGTTGCCACTAAATAACTTGAAAATACGGGTTAATAATATTGGTTAATATTGGTTGCTTCTACTTTCTTCATCTTCAGTTCCTGTTTTACTTCCTTATCCATCTACCACTTTAGTCAGCTTTCCCAGAGGTCATTAAGTGATCACATCCTTACCAGATCCTGTAGTTGTTGTTCAATCCTGATGTCCTTTGAGCTTGTTGCATTTGTTCTTTTTTTTTTTTTTTTTTTGAAGATTTTATTTATTTATTCGGCAAAGATAGAGACAGCCAGTGAGAGAGGGAACACAAGCAGGGGGAGTGGGAGAGGAAGAAGCAGGCTCATAGCGGAAGAGCCTGATGCGGGACTCGATCCCGGAACGCCGGGATCACGCCCTGAGCCGAAGGCAGACGCTTAACCGCTGTGCCACCCAGGCGCCCCTGTTGCATTTGTTCTTGATTGTATACACCTTTCTGGAACTCTCTTTTGCCTTCTTTTTATTTTTTATTTTATTTTGAGAGAGAGAGAGCATGTGGGGGGGGAGGGGGGGAGGGCAGATGGAGAGAGAGAATCTTAAGTAGGCCCCACACCCAGTGCAGAGCCCAATGCAGGGCTCGATCTCACAACCCTGAGATCGTAACCTGAGATGAAATGAAATCAAGAGTTGGACGCTTAACTGACTGAGCCACCCAGGCACCCCTTTTTGCCTTTTTTAGAAGGCGGTGTCCTTGTTCTCCTCCTTACCCTGGCTTTGGTTGCATTCCCTTATTCCTACATTTACAATACTCACCTTGATGCAGGTGTGTCTACATCCAGTTCTTTCTCTTGAGTTCATTCTTATACTTGGTAATTTTAGTGTATGTTGGTAGAGATTTTTGATAATACTTAACAACTCAAGTGTTGAGCGGTCCATCCCTAACATTGTGTTGTACTTGGTTACTAGAGTGGTGGCTGAGGCCTTTCTTGCCTCATTTCTGGCAAGTGAACTCAGCCTATCCACATTTAGACTAAACTCTTCACGTTACAAAATGGCATAGTGGTTTATGTGCTAGCTAATTTATCAGAGTAAGTTTTTTTTTTAATATTTTTTTATTTTTATTTTTAAGTAATCTCTATACCTGACTGGGGCTTGAACTCAACCCCGAGATCAAGAGTCACATGCTCCACCGACTGAGCCAGCCATGCATCCCTCAAAATAAGTTTTGTCTAAAGATCTCACGCTAGCTATATGTGGTTGTGCATTGTATAGTTTCTTTATCTGACAGGTAGGACTGTGCTAGGTAATCTTGAAGATCTTTTCCAACTTTATGATTCCATGATTGTCAGTCCTTTGGTCGCACACTTTAGAGACTACCCATCGCCTGCTGCAGGGGTCTCTAAAGTGAGGTGTACTTGAGAGGCACACTAGGAGTAGTGGTGCTGTTAGTTCTTATATTTTCCAGTAAGATGTTAGGCTTTGCAAACACTTGTTACATGGGTTGAGATCGGCACCCTCACTTGCTGGGTATTTCAGAGTCATGAGTCTTGCAGATTGCTGAGGTATCCTGAGGCAAGAGAGGAAGTTTGTTCACTTACAGCGTGTTGAAGAAGCGTGTTGAAGAAGCGCTCATTAAGTATGTTCATGAATTCTGATGATTTTAATTAAACTGGTCCTCACAAAATATGTAGTCTTCAAAGAAACCCTGGATTGAAGACAATGCCAATGATGAAAGCATATGGAACAATCAGGAAATTGATGACAGAAACACCACTGCTGCTTCCCGAGTAGTCTCTTTATTAGCCACGTAATGAAGTTCGGAAAATGATGTAAGCAGAGCTGAGAACCGACTCTCAAAGATTACTTGAAGTGTGAAGTTACTAGTAACTAGAAGTTACTACCAGCCACGTTCAAAGTGGTTATCTTGCCTTGAGATGTTAGGGAAGGAAAGTAGGGAGCCTTTATAGTCAGCAAAACATTTATAAACCAAGTGAGAAACAGTCGTACATTTTGTAGCCATGTTTCAAGTTCTGGGTTACTCAATCTAGTACTTTATAAAATTACATTAAGCTTAAGGATGAACTCCTCCTGAGTTTCTAAAAGGTTCGGTTGCATAAGCAACTCTGGCTATTTCCACAGACAGACATTTAAGATGGAGAATTAGGAGCATACAACATTATGGAAAGGTCAGGTGGAACGGGTCCCTAGGCTGGGCTTCCAAGAATGACTTCCAGAACAAAAGTACAGCGCTCAGTTGTGGGGTTGATCAAGCCAGTCTGCAGTATCTGCCACACTTACCAACACTCAGAGACAAAATAGCCACATACCATTGGGAGAAGCTTGCTCTTCCAGCAAGGGCGGAGTGGGTAGGCAAAAGGGATGTAGTTCATGGGAAACAAGATGGTACCAAAATAAATAAATTACTGTCAGCAAATACTTTTGGAGTATTCATAGAAAGGACTGCAGAAGATTTGAAAAATTATTAGGATAAATTATGATAAACACATCACATGGAGGGGTTTGTTCTGGGATAATAGAAACATGCTTCTAAACAGATTTCAGGTTATGCTTTTTTTTAGATTCAGATTGGGTACTTTTATGTGTGTGAGAGAGAGAGAGAGAGAGAGACACTGAATATCCTGGGGCATATATATTTTGAAATGCTTTCTTTAATTAACAGGGTTTGCAGAAAAATTAGATATAACCCGTGATGGAGAAGCCACTGTAATTTATTTAAAAAGATGCTTGGTTACAGTAGGATGGCAGAAAGAACAACACATGTTAAATTTATTCACCACATGATGCATAAATAAGTTCTTAGAGCAACAAATTGAAGCCAGAATCATAGATGGGATCAGCCTGAGCCCTTTACAAAAGTAGTAAATCTCTACAGTGTTTTGTAACGAGATGGGGAATAACTGTGAAAGTACTTGGCAAGACACAGAGCTTTTCTGGTTATCTTGTGGCAAAATTAAAAGCACTGCCTATTCTGAAGATGAATTGAATGTTTTTCTTTTACACAAAGACAAGTGGTCTAAATTTGCTGATCTTTTCTGTAATAGTAAGTGGCTTTCAAGTAGAATGCTACCTAGCAAATTCAGTATTTTTGAGAAAATAAACACTTCATCTGCCCCCTCAAAGTAAAGGTGACATTTTAACAATGAGTAGAAAATTGCTTTTGGAAAGAAGCTCTTGCTGTAGAGAGCATCTTGAAAATGGGTGTTTAGAGTTGTTACCAGTGTTTGGTTTGGTGCTAAGAATAATATAAGTAGTCATCTTACTGCATCCTTAAACTGGGAAATGAAATTCTTTTACTGTCTATAAGCTTTTTATAAAGTTTCTTTTGAGCTTATTAAAAATACAAAAATGTGATACCTTCTGATTTATGTAAAAACAAAACTCAAAGATAAAAATTGACTAACTGAATTTTAGTAAAAATCTTTGTGTAATTGATTGATGGGATTGAAAATTGATTAGCATGATTTAGTAAATGAAATGATATATTTCTTCCATTTAGATCTGTGTGTATTTAAATAAGAGAGGGACCTTTTTCAGTAAAGACTGCTGGTAAAACCAGCTTTCTATGTAATTGAATTTATAGTGTTCCAAAAATCTGGTTTTAACACAAAGTATTATAGCAAGATTTTGAAAATTAATAAAGTACAGTCAATTACACTGGCCCCCTTACATTTTTTTCTCATGATTCTTTTTGTAAAAAGTTTTTCCAGGGCACCTGGGTGTCTTAGTTAAGCGTCCGACTCTTGATTTCATTTTGACTCATGTCATGATCTCAGAGTTGTGAGATCAAGCCCCGTGTTGGGCTCTGTGCTGGGCGTGGAGCCTGCTTAAGATTCTTTCCCTGCCTCTCCTCCTCCCCACCCCCTCCTTTTTTTTTAAAAAAAAGTTTTTCAGTATTGTTAATTAAAAAGTATGCAGAAATATGATTTCATTTTTATCTTGTATTTTTGTTTTGCATAATTTTTAAAAAAGATTTTATTTATTTATTTATTTATTTGACAGAGAGAGACAGACAGTGAGAGAGGGAACACAAGCAAGGGGCGTGTGAGAGGGAGAAGCAGGTTTCTCGCTGACCAGGGAGCCCGATGTGGGGCTCAATCCCATGACCTGGGATCATGACCTGAGCCAAAGGCAGACACTCAATGGCTGAGCCATCCAGGCACCCCTGTTTTGTGTAATTTTCTAAAAGGTTTTTAATTTATTCACTTTAAAGTCAGATGGAGAGAGAGAGGGAGCAAGTGCAGGGGGAGGAGCAGAGGAAGAGGGACAAGCAGACTCTGCGCCACGCACAGAGCCCCACACAGGACTCAATCCCACGACCCTGAGGTCATGACCTGAGCCAAAACCAAGAGTTGGGTGCTTAACCAACTTGAGCCACCCAGGTGCCCCATGCCTGGATGTACAGCCTGTTATGTGGGTGGGGGTGGTGTGCACTCAGGTCTTCTTGAATGGGAGTCCTTCCAGAGGAGTCCACCTGCTGTTCTCCAGCTGGGTCTCCTCCTCCTTTCTCCCATTACCTTGTATTTTCTCATACATCACATCTGGACCTTGTCTCCCTACCTTTGCTTTCCAGGAAGGCTTTTTTTCTCACATCCTCTTCTTTTCCCACAGTCCATCCCTTCCTTCCAGTTCTGCCTCCTGAGCACCCTGCTATTCTTTGTTATTTGGGGCCTGGCTTGTTGCTGCTTTTTCCACTCAGCTCACCCTGATCTTCTCTCAGCGACAACAGTCACCTCTGATGACACTGAACACATTTGTATTTACCTGTGCCTTCATTGCCTTTTACTAGATTGGTAGTTTATCGAATGCAGAGAGATTTTAAGGCAGAGTACCTTGTTCATAGCCAATAAGTTTGTTGAATGAATCAAATGAGATGTAGAATTAGGAATTTTTAAAAGTTGTGTAAAAATTTCACTATCGCATTTGAAGTGTAGAAATTTTCTATCATGTGAATTTAGACAGAGTCTAGCTAATTTAGTCCAGATGTTGAAACATACTAAATTAAAAGGCATAGTGAGGGGCGCCTGGGTGGCACAGCGGTTAATCGTCTGCCTTCGGCTCAGGGCGTGATCCCGGTGTTACGGGATCGAGTCCCACATCAGGCTCTTCCGCTATGAGCCTGCTTCTTCCTCTCCCACTCCCCCTGCTTGTGTTCCCTCTCTCGCTGGCTGTCTCCCTCTGTCGAATAAATAAATAAAATCTTTAAAAAAAAAAAAAAGGCATAGTGAAACATTCTAGGCCAGCATTTCCCACAGTGAGGTATGAATGTTACTACCAGGTATAGCTACCACAGTAAGGGAAAAACAAGAGGGGTGTTACTGTGAAAAAGCGTGGGTGGTTATTTGGAGAATTGGGACTTAGGTCTTAAGAGGTAATGGGTTGGATACATTCCTTGTGTGCAAAATCAGGTCCAGATTTAGTTGATTCTGGAGTGTGGAAGATCATTGTCCTCCCTTTCTTGTGGCATAGAAACTCTTGGTTGAGTAGGGTTAAGTCGTTAGGTCACTCTGGGAATTAAACAGCATTTGTTTGAATATTGTCCTTGTTATTTATTGAAACACTCATGTGCTTACTCATCCAGACTCTTGTGAAGAGCCAACTGATTCGAAACTCAAGTGTGGGGCCGAGAAATTGTAATAGAACTTTTGTTGCTAACAGTGGGTGGACTATAACTTCCTAAAAATGGAATTTTATTTAGCAGTAATACAAAAGCAGTCCAGTTAGGTTTATTCAGTCTTATTTAAACAAAATGTGCAGATATGAGCTTAGTGCTATTTGTCAGTTTTAATAGTGAGAGCTCTTGAGAGCTGTGGGGAAGATTAGTCAAAGGCACACCTGAGATCTGTCTTCGTTTGTCATGTATTTAGAGCATCTAGTATGTGTCAGGAGTTGTTCTTGGCACTGAGGATCTATGAGCAAACAGAGCACATGAAGATCCCCATTCCCCCCTTTCAAGGGAAGAGACAGTAAATTCCATTAGATGAAGTGGTGGGATGGTGAGTGATGAAGTAGGTTTGTGGGCGTGATGCCTCCAGGGTTAAGTGGGGCCAGAGGGGGGTGGTGCGGGTTAGGGAAGGCTTTCCTGAGAAGGTAGCACTGAACAGAGACCCAAAGGCAGTGACGGAGCAAAGCTATGTAGACATCTGGACAAGAGTGTTATAGACAGAGGGAACAGTAGGTGCCAAGGCCCTGTGACTCTCCTTTATAATTTTAGCTAATTCCACTAAAAGAAAAGATGGTTTCCTAATCAGTTGGACTGAAATATTACCTAGAATCTGGTCACAAATTCACAAATTTCTGGATGGTCCTATTCCTATAGTCTCCCTCAGAATTTTGGGGCTGGCGTACTGTCATGTGAGCATAAGTTGATCTTATCTCATTCAGATACTCTTGAAAATGGAGCCATATCCTCAGGGTCGGATGCCGCATAATTCACATACATCTGGAGGTTTTCACACCTAATACTAGATAACAGGCACTTAAAGCATGACCTCTCATCTTCACTTTTGAATGTCTTCTGAAACTGTGACTGACTTAGCACTTCTTCAGAACTTGTGCTTCTGGGCAGCTGGGCAGCAGTGAGTGTTGGGAGTCTCCAGTCACCGTCTGCTTATTCTAGAGGCCAGTTTGAATCTGTGCTTCTTGGACAAATCATCTTGCTTTGATTTCTACCTGCAGGTTTGAATTTAGTGTGTTCAGATCTTCCAGTTGTAAGAAAGCAGTACCCTCTGTGAGCCACTGTGGACCGGCCATTTGGATTTCTTCCAGCATTGTAGATTCAGAGAGTCCTTCTGAGCTGAAGAAGCAACTCTACGTTTCTTAAAACAGTTTTGATGACATGTTCTAAACCAAACCTCCACGTTTTTTTCTCCGTATATTTTAATTAAGTCCATATATTTTAAACTTTTCCTAAGTATTCCATGAACTGGGTGAGAATATTAAGACTCTTTTTGGTCACCTCATTTGTTATTCCTCCTAAAGACAGCACGGTCGTTAGTGTAGGACACAGCAGTAAAGGGCCTTCCAGCCCTCTCTCTTGCCTGGAATAATTAAAACTCTTTTCTCCCTTTTATTACTGAAGCCTCATGGTGACACAGGAGATGAACCTTCCCACGTCTGGATGTAAGGCAGTGTGCAGTTTGGAAGAAGGTATGCAAAACACCCCATGGGTGCGGGACCTGGAGCGCTCCTTCCCAGAGCAGCGTTTGGCTAGGGGATCCCCGGCTCATTTTCAGTCCTTACTCCTTGGGCTGAGAGCTTTTGTTCTAGCAAAATCTCATGCTCAGGTGGGCTGCATTTAGTCCAGTTTCCTAGACTGAAATAGAGCACTTTAAGAACTGACCACACCAGTGCCTCTTCCTGTCCCTCCTGCCCCTTCCCTCCCCTTCCTACTTTCTGTTGTGTTCAGGGTTGTTCAGATTGCAAGAAATAGAAGGCCACCCTGCCTGTACCATTGCTCCTTCTCGATGTGGGGCGGCTTCGCTGAGCTTCTCTTCTGGCTGGCCCACCTTACGCATGGCTTCTGGTCTTTGGTGATTCTGCTTGCCATGGACCAAGCCATTCCTCTTGACAGCCTCTAGTAATTACTGGCTGATTTCACTTTGGATTTTAATTCACATTTCTCAGAAGTAGACCAGACCATGTTTTTATGCTAGGCCTCGTCTTGGGTCCCTGGGCATACTGTGATGGGCTGTCTTTCTTCCTCACCCCCTACCCCTCTGTAGGCATGAGAGAGAGGGCCTGGGTTACTAAGCAGGGGGACAGTGGGGGCACTTTCCCTATGAGAGTCATCTTGCAGACAAGCTTGGAGACGCACACCTGTTTGAACAATGACCTTCTGTTTGGTTATGCATAAAAAAAGTTGTATGTATAGTATGAGTTTGGAAAGGAATGGCTTCAGAGGTAGAAAAGTTAATTTAAAAGTGTCTCGGTGGGGCGGCCCGGTGGCTCAGTTGGTTAAGTGTCTGATACTTGGTTTCAGGTCAGGTCATGATCTCAGGGTCCTGGGATCGAGCCCCATATCAGGCTCCCTGCTTAGTGGGGAGTCTGCTTCGCCCTCTGCCCTCTGCCTGCTTATGCTCTTTCTCTCAAATACATAAATAAAATTTTAGGAAAAAAAAGAAAGTTCTGGTCTAGGATTTTATTCTATACATATCGCTCAGAATTCTCCTTCACAGAGACATCTTAGTATATTTTTAATTTGAGAGAGAGAGCACAATCAGGTGGAGGGGAAGAGGGAGAGGGAGAAGCAGACTCCCTGCTGAGCAGGGAGCAGCCTGATGTGGGACTTGATCCGAGAACCCCAGGATCATGACCTGAGCTGAAGGCAGATGCCTAACAGACTGAGCCACCCAGGTTCCCCTAGACCAGAACTTTCTATTTATCACTTTCTAAATCTTGCTCAGGATATCAGAACAGATTATAAAGACAAATTTAACTAAAAGTTAAGCCCAAAGTAACATTGGAAGCCTTTTTAATCTCCTTTCTCCGTAAATAAAGTCCTGCATGCTACCTAATGGAAACCAGATTGTCCAAGGATGTGGCCTCACAGTAAGGGCTGGGCTGGGGACCTGGGCGGTTTTCCAGCCTTGCCAGGAATTCACCATGGGACCCAGAGAGAATCTCTTGTCCTCCTCTGATTTGTAAAATGAGAGATTTAGGTAAGATTAAAGGTTGCAGGCTGGGCCTGGCTGCTGCTTATGGGCAGGAGCTATCAGTAGGCCAGGTAGGAGGAAAGCCATGTGCTGAGCCCAGCCCTGCTGGGGAAGTGGAGCAAGGGGCCTGGAAGAGGAGCGGTGGGAAGTACCCATGTGCGACCTTGAGGTCTGGGGCCAGAGTTGGGGGTCTTTCGATTTAGAGCAGTTGGAGATAGTTAAAGGGCTTTGAAAAGCTGAGTCAGACATCCAAGGCTGCAGGGAAGGTAATGGTTTGCAGGATAACAGTGAGTACAGGGAGACAGGTGAGAGGTAAGGTGGCAGTGAAAATGGACAGAAGGGCACATGTCTGAGACTTATAGGAGAGTGAGGTGGGTTGAATGTGGGAGGGGCAAAGCAAATTCTTAGGAGTCAGACTTCAGAAATGATTTCCCCTGAGATAGGAAGTACCATCGAATGGCTGGACCTGGGGGCAGGTCTTATGGTGTGTTAGCTGCATTTGTTTAGGACCTCATACTCCTTGGTTCACAGTACGTGCCCAACATCTGTTAAGTGTTGGTCTCCTTTTTCCCTGCTTTCCTATCCCCCCCACCAAACCCAGCTTCATTTTATGCTCACTCCTCCCCAACCCCTGATCTGCTCTAGTCTAATAGGTTTGCATATTTGGATAGGTATGAATCTGTTTTCAAAAAATCCCTTGTATGTATTAGTTTATCACCAAGTGGTGTGAGGCACAGGTCCTGCTCTCACTTCACACAGCTCCATGTCCAAGATCATCTGTTGCCGTGTATGTCATGTCTGCTGAGTGCTGGGTTGTCAGGCTCTGTGGACAGATGTGGAGGGTCTTGTCTGACACTCTGGTTTTAATCATGTAAAGATGGGAACTTGGGAGGATTTGAGCAGAAGAGTGATCTGCTGTGACTTAGGTTCTGCAAGAATGACTGCTGGTGCTTCGTAGATGTAAGGGGCGAAGACTGAAGCAGGAAGACCCGTTAGAGGCCTGGTGTCAAGGCGTGGGTGGGCATTCGACAGGGGAATGTGGTGCACCCTGTTGATTTCTGGTTATGGGATGGGGGGCATAGGCATCTTCTCAGGCACAGGTGTGCTTCACGTGGGGCACACTAGGCTGTTCCACACACTAAGCTGGCCGTGTCTACTGACCTTTCATTTTCTTTGCATCGATGACACCCAGGTTCTCTGGTTCACTGCTGCCACAGCATAAATTTGGTTTTGGACGTGTTGAACTCTAAGAGCCTTGAGATGTCCAAGAGGAGATGTGGATTAGGCGATTGTTCCATAGACATCTGATTTTTGCTCTTCTCTATGCCACTGGCTCCCTTTCCATTGTGGACGATGGTCTGTTTTGCTCCCAAACTGTGTCTTCACCCTTCCAGCCTTCGATGTGGAGTTTCTTCTGCTAGTCGTCGGATCGTTCTCTAGGTTATTTACATCGATCTGAGTGTCTCCTTGACGTATCTGTGGAACAAGGCAGGCTTAGGGTCCTCCTACTCCGTCATCTTCCCAGCCCTCTCCACCATAGCCATCTGAGCCCCAAACCAGCTTCTGAGAGGTGAGTGTGTCTTGATGGTGTGGATGTGACTGGTGGGGTGAAGCACTGGTGAGGAGAGGCCAAGAATGGGCCCTTGAGGTTCTGTAACACTCAGAACCTGTGACTCCTCTTACATCATCATCATTGTCATCATCATTATTATTATTTTAAGTAATCTCTAAGCCCAACATGGGACTCAGACTCACGACCCCAAGATCAAGAGTCCCATGCTCCACTGACTGAGCCAGCCAGGCACACCCACCTCTTTTACATCATTAATGCTTACATCTGACTGCCTTAAATAGATTTGGAACAGAGGAGTTTTCAATAAATATTACATGCATAGCTTTTTTATTACATGAATTAATCATTTGGCATTAATTAAAAAATGAACATTAAAATCAGAAGCAACATGAATTTATCAATTAATTCCGATTACCAAAGAGTTATTTGGGTACAGGTAGTAGCCCTCTGCCCTCTTGGAAGTATTGAAAAGCCAAATTAAATTTAAAAAAAAACTAAGAATAAAAGTTTCCCTCTCCCTCTGTCTAAGGGTCCCCACTCCTAACCGCCTCCCTCCCAAAATACTTGAGATGCTCCTGGCCCAGGCCCTGGGAATCTCAAGCAGTGGGTCTTAGTCCCATGACTCCCGAGATCATGACCTGAGCTGAAACCAAGAGTTGGACGCTTAAGCAACTTAGCCACCCTGGCGCCCCTGTTTTTTTATTTTAAGTGAATATGGCCTGTAAACTTTTGTCTTTTGTAATGTAGGTTTTTGTTTGTTTTTTGGTAGCTTATTTGATTGGTTTTCCAAGTGTTTCATGGAGTTTAACACTAGAAGTATTCAGTGCAGTTGTAAATCTTGACATAAATCCAACAATTAAGCCTTATTTAAATTTCTCGTTTACGTTTTTCTCTACTTGGTTTGTTACAAATCGATAGGTGCCCTGTTTGATGGTTGGTAACATCTGTTAACTTTACTGGCTTTTGCATTATATATTCAACATGTTTATTTTTATATTGAGTTATGACCTTCATATCTTTATTAAAAGTATACCTCCTATTAACAGAGTAACCTTGTTACTTATAATGTTTTTCTTTTCCTTTTAAGATTTTATTTTTAAGTGATCTCTAGACCCAGCGTGGAGCTCAAACTCAAAATCCCGAGATCAAGAGTTGCGTGCTCCACTGACTGCACCAGCCAGGCACCCCACTTATGTTTCTCTGGTTCTAAGTTGCTACCCATGCATTCATTTTATTTGCATTTGCCTGCTTTATTTTGCCCATTTAAAAAATTCTGTCATTTTAATAGTAAACACCTGCCATTTAGCCTTAATGATTACTATGTCCTTACACTCTATTAAGCACTTTACTTGTCATATCTCATTTGATTCTGTGACAACCTTCTGAGTGGATTTTTTTTTTAATACTCCATTTACAAATAAGGAAACTGAGGCTTGCAGTGTTAATGACTTGCTTAAGGGTGAACAGTGAGTAGTTTTCCACCACAGTTGTATGGTATTTTACATGTATATTTTCTAAGGAGCCATAGGGTTTGGTGTTGCTTTGAAAAATAAACAAACTTGGGGCACTTGGGTGGCTCAGTCAGTTGGGCATCCATATCTCTTGGTTGCGGCTCGGGTTGCTATCTTGTGGGTGGTGGAATCAAGCCCCACATCTTGACTCCACACTTGGAGGGGCGTCTGCTTGAGAGATTCTCTCTCTCTATCCCTTCCCTCTGACTCATTTTTGCTTGCTCTCTCTCTCCAATAAATTCGTAAATCTTATAAAAAAACAATAAAAAGGTAAAGAAAAATAAACAAAATTAGGGGCGCCTGAGTAGCTCTGTTGGTTAAGCATCCAATTCTTGATCTCGGCTCAGGTCTTGATCTAAGGGTTGTGAGTTCAAGCCCCACGTTGGGTTCCATGCTGGGTGTGGAACTTACTTAAAAAAAAAGAAGAAAAAAGAAAACTTGATATTTTTTCGTACATTATGAGGTATCTCTGTTTCTCAGAAGAAGGAAAATGAGTTCTGGTGCACCTGACTGGCTCAGTCAGTGGAGCATGTGACTCTTGATCTTGGGGTTATGAGTTCTAGCCCCACGCTGGGGGTACGGATTATTTAAATAAGTAAAATCTTTAAAAATAAAAAAAAAAAGAGGAAAAAAATGAGTTTTGCAAAGATGAGTGACTTTTCAAAGTTACACAGCTTATTAGGAGGTAGAGTTGGGATTTGAACCCAGGTATCCTGGCTCCAGTCTCTCTATACCAGACACCGCTGCCTTTTTGCGGTTTCTCTTTGTAACCACTGCTACTGTTCTATTTGGGTTAGTCTGCCCTTGATCGTAAATGGTGCTGAGAGGTGAAGGTATTCCAATATATTCTTATTTGTTTGTTTATTAAAACAATTTTTTTAAAGTAATTTCTGTGCCAGCTTGGGGCTCCACCTCATAACCCTGAGATCAAGAGTCGTGTGCTCCGCCGACTAAACCAGCGGGGCACTATTTATTCCAGGCATATTTTATTTAGAAGCATGTGTGTGTATGAAAACAAAGTCATAGCTGACTCAGTTTTGTTTGGGGTGGGACCATATGGTTTGGGGGTAATGTTTTAGTAATTTTTCTTCATGCTGTTTTGTGACATAAATTCAGATAACTGGAAAAATTTATCAGCATTGATGTTGCTATTCTTGGAAGATGTGTCAACATTTTAAAAGGAAGCTTAATTCAGAAATACATATTTTTGTAAAGACATACTTTTGGGATTCCACAACTTGTCTCATGTTCTCTTTACCTTTGACCATCACAGTGTCTAGTCAGTGCTGTTGAACATGTAGGTTCAGAGGTACCAGAAGTCCAGATAACTAGGTGTACTGAAACTACTGTCACCTGGTACAACTATTCAACTCTTGGGTACTAAGACTTCAAACTTATCAGAACCCAAAGTTGTGGGGGTTGGAAGGAAAAAGTTTCTGGATTGGTCCAGAAAGCGTAAATCAAGAGATGCGACTTGCATTTGGACCCTTCTTTTTTGGAGAAGCAGCACCATCTATTGGGCATCTGTGCAGAATATATATAGCTACCTCTCGTGGGACAGCTCTCTAACCCCAAAGGTCTCCTGTTTGATGTGGTGAGTCCCCAGTGGGCCATTTCACCATTCTCTGCAGCCTGTTTTGGGTGGTGGAGTATGTGACAAGATGAGTGAATGTCATGACTATGGGTCATCACCTCACTGTTATCCTAAAACAAACTCTTTGGTCATTGTTGTGTCATAACAGTGAAAAGTTGTACAGCAAGTCCATAGATGGTGACATTGGAGAACAGGGTGTATCAGTCTGGGTCCGATCAGGAGACAAACCATATAGTAATTTAAACAAGGGAAATTTAATATATTAAGAAATTAGTAAGTTTTGACAGAGTAGCCATAAACTGGAAAGAGAACTCTAAAGTATACTGCAGGCTGGGATAATACCCCCCAAGGAAGGATACATTTGGAAGGGGGCCACACCCCAAGACTGGGGTTCATATCTTGTTGGAATACAGATGGTTGTAGCTGGGTTGCCTGGGCCAGAGCTAGTCCATACTCACTAGGCAAGGAGGATCAGTCTGGGGTGCAGGCCAGCTGAGGCAGGTGGGTGGGCATGCAGAGGCAGTCAGCCCCCCGGTAGGCGTGCTGCCTGGGGTGCATTGTGTCTGTGTTTGGAGCGCCATGGAGACATACCTCTAGGGTTCAGGTGGGCAGGCGTGCAGGCATCTGGGAAGCACCGCCAGACCTGGTTGCTGGAGCAGCAGCCCCCTTAACCAGGCACGCACACACTTCTTCTTTTTTTTTTTTTTTAATAATGATTTTTTATTATATTATGTTAGTCACCATACAGTACATCCCCGGTTTTCGATGTAAGGCTCGATGATTCATTAGTGCACACACTTCTGTCTATCACTTGGGCCGGGGCGGCCCCAGGCCACTGTGTGGGACAAGGTTGGATGGTAGGTAGTAGGCTCACTAGGCAGCAAGCCCTGCAGCCAGCCCTTCCATGTGCTGAGGCATGGGGCTGAGGAGAGGGTGCAGGAAGCAGTCACTGCGGCTGGGGCACAAGTCCAGGCTCCCTGGGGCTCCTCCCAGCTGTGTTGTTGCTCCCTGAGTGAGTCCAGTGCTGGAGCAAGCATGAAACACCAAACACCACGGAAGCTGTGCTCTGCAGATGCCTAGCATCGGAAAATCCAGGTCACCCTCCGTGGAAGATCATGTCACTGCGCACATTCATCGTTCGCATCCTTGCTGCCATGTCTCTGTTCGTGAGCATATTTGAACAAGTGTTGGGCAAAGAAGCTCAGAGACATGCACATGCAGTGCACCTAATCTCATTCACTGAGTTCTGAGAGCTGCTTCGTCAGTGGCTGTCATTGCTGAGCATTCACAGAGGACACAGATTTCCTTGTGCTCCGTGCCCATCCTCAGACCCCTTCTCTAGAGCCCTCTGCCTCCGGTTATCCCTTCTTGTTCTTTCCAGGTTCCTGGGCCAGCCAGCCAGATAGCAGCTTCCGTCAGTACGTTGGCGTAGATCTGCTTCTCTGGCCATTTCTCCTCCCTGGCAAAGTGTACAGGCAAGCACACTTCTCAGACTTGTGCTCACGGGTGATTTTCCCTCCTACTGGGCCTTTAGGACCCTGTCTGAGTAGAGGGTCAGCTCCAACCATCCACTGCTGGCTGGTGCCAATGTTATCATTTAGAGCCATCTATAAAGAGACTCTGCATTTTCTTCCTTTGTTATTGGTCATAGGTGTCATTTTTGAAGTGGCAGTGCCAGAACTTAATTATGCAGCATGTGTGTGATTTCAGGGTCGTTTTGCACAAGTTCTCCCAACGGGCAGCCCACGTAGCTGCTGTGTCAGCATCTCCTGTCTGCCGCCATCACTTTGAAAACCACTTCTGCTTGTTCATTCCGTGGACGCTGCCTGTCGTAGGAGTGACATTATGGAAGGTGTTAGAAGAAGAAGAAATGTGCTTGGGACAAAGTCTGTGGTCAGTTTCTTGGGGGAGAGAGAGGAGCGCGTGGTCGAGAAGTGCTGTGGGAACAGGAGGAGGCCAGTACTAACTGCCCAGACTGGGAGAGAGTGGGAGTGGGGTGAGTCAGCTTTTAAAGAGAAGATGCCTGAGCTGCACTGAAAGATGAGAGGTACTTTCCAGGCGGCTAGCGGGAGGAGGTATACTGGCAGATCTGTTGTGGTGGTGTGAGTACAGGTGTGGGATTCACACTGCCTGGATTTGAATCCTAGCTCTGTGATGTCAGATGGGGTTCCCTGATGGGTCTGTTCCACATCTTTAAAATGAGACGGTAGTGCCTGCCTTTGGGGTCATCCTGAGAGTTATCAGAGGAAATATGTGTATGGCATTGAGCACAATGCCTGGCACTTGGTTCTTAGCTTTGTAGTCTGATGTGAGTCGTTTCCTGTCCTTGGGGCTTCTGTAGTGATGTGCACATCTTTTTATATTAGTACTCCTCATGATGTTGAAACTGTCCACCCCCTGCCATTTTCTCAAGAGCCAGAACATGTATGTGGTCTTCAGATCCATCTCCAGCACCTTTCAGGTCTTCCATAAACACAGACTGAACCGTACAGAGGTAGCAATGTAGGAAAAATGGAATATTTTCTAACCGTCAGGCGTGTATCTATCAATTTATTTCTTTTTTTTTAAAGATTTTATTTATTTATTCGACAGAGGTAAGAGACAGCCAGTGAAAGAGGGAACACAAGCAGGGGGAGTGGGAGAGGAAGAAGCAGGCTCATAGAGGAGGAGCCTGATGTGGGGCTCGATCCCATAATGCCAGGATCACGCCCTGAGCCGAAGGCAGACGCTTAACGACCGAGCCACCCAGGCGCCCCTACTTTCTTCTTTTTTTTTTAAGATTTTATTTATTTATTTGACAGAGTGCACAAACAGGAGGAGCAGCAGGCAGAGGGACAGGGTGAAGCAGATTCCCCGCTGAGCAGGGAGCCTGACATGGGGCTTGATCCCAGGACCCCGAGATCATGACCTGAGCCAAAGGCAGACGCTTAACCAACTGAGCCACCCAGGTGCCCTTGTCAGTTTGTTTCTGATACTATGTTTTATTTGCATTTAACCTTTATTTGCACTCACCACAGACCATCAGGTGAGAACAGACACCTTTAACGGGGTGATTACTTGGCAGTTTCTTTTGCATCACTGCAGTTGATCTTCGGCAGATCTGGCCCAGAGTTTCCAAGCATGGATCTGAGTAGGTGTTTGGTTCTGGGAACCCCATAGCCCCTTTGCTAGAAGCATCTAGAAGAGCCAGCTACTCCGAGGGGACACTTCCAGAGCTTTCAGCCCATGATCACTTAGTCTCTTCTGATTTAGTTTTAGTTAACAATTCTAAAAACATAGAGCAGATACTTTAAAAAATAAAATGTATCTTAACCCGAAAAACAGAGTGAGTAATTTAAAAAATATATCTTGAGATGATAAGAATATAGTGCATAGGTGGAATGCTTTTTGAGCTTTCTGGTCCACAGTGATTTTAAAAAATTCAGTCTTTGTGAGTCTTCAGTCAGATGACATTCATTTGAATAGAGCAGAGAGAGTGACCTCGCCCTCAAGGAGCCACCATATGTGATCCTGTGTGCAAACATGGTCATCCTTTATGAATCATAGTGCTGGCCAGCACTGGATGGCCGCTAACTCTGTGCCAGCCTGAAGCTTGAAGCACTTACTGCCTCCTCCGGGCAGGCCGATGAGGCAGGTATTCTGGGATGAGAGCACTGAGGTGAGGGAAGGATGAGTAATGCCCGTGTTAACGCACCAGTGAGTGAGGCTGGGCATTCTGGCCCGGAGCGGGCGTTCTTAATTACTTCAGTAGTTTGTTTTTTCTTTAACTTTTCATTCTTTTTTTTTTTTTTTTAAGATTTTCATTTATTTATTTGACAGAGATAGAGACAGCCAGCGAGAGAAGGAACACAAGCAGGGGGAGTGGGAGAGGAAGAAGCAGGCTCATAGCGGAGGAGCCTGATGTGGGGCTCGATCCCATAATGCCAGGATCACGCCCTGAGCCGAAGGCAGACGCCCAACCACTGTGCCACCCAGGCGCCCCTAACTTTTCATTCTTTACTTGGAAAAATAAACTTTATTGAGGTATAATTTACACACAGTAGGATGCACCCATTTTAAACGCACAGGTCTAGGAGGATTGACAAATGTCCGCCACCCCAGTTAAGACTCAGTTCTTCCTCTCTCCTCTGGCCCCAGGCAGCCATTAATGGTTATTAATAGGATTTGATTAAAATCTTCCATCTTGCTAGCTATTTTCTGTTGATCATTTATTTCTTGTTTTCTTTTCCCTCTTTTTCTGCCTCTTGGTTTAATTTAGCATGTATTATGATTCCATTTTCTCTCTTCTATGGATTTAGTATTCATACCTCTTAAAATATTTTTATACTTTTGCCTTTGGGTTTTTAGTGTATATTTTTTAAAAATTTCTATTTACTTATTTTGAGAGAACAGGAACTTCTTTCATTTCCTAAGTACCATGCTTCTTGGTGGCACTAGCTTCCCCACCAAGGTGTCACAGAAAACAGAGCAGATTTGAAACTCCCACTGGATTGCAGATCACGATTACTCCCGAGGGGGTCTTCACAGTTCAGATGGGCATACATTTCAGAAGGCAGCCTCTGAGTTCCCCTCTCTCTCTCACACACTCACACAGACTCTTACACAGTGGGAACGTTGTCCAGCTGGTGGGCTTGGCTGGCTCATGTCAGGTACTGTACTCTGAGGAACATGACCAAACAGGTGAGCAGCATCCCACCAATTCTCAAGTACTTGTTCTGGAAAGCCTGCTTCTCCCCTCATGCTGTAACAAGTTCAGCATGTTGGCAGTGTCAGGAATCTTCTTCTGAGCCTCCTTCAAGGTCAGTCTCTAGGCCCTCAGTCCTTCCAGAATACTGCGCCGGACTCCAGTGAGGTCATCTCTGCCGTGGTGAATTTTCTGGAGGGAAGAGTTGAACTGCTGTGAGTCATCTGTTAGGATGGCGGTATCTGAGTCGTTAGTGGTGGAAGTGTGATACGGAAGCTCCTCTTGCCATCGCTCCTGCTCCCTTGTGTATCACCAATGCTGGAAGTTTCCAAGCGGTCTACATGTGCTGGACATGATACTTTCAGTGGTCAAAATGAAGTTTGGCGTTCTGTCTTTTGTTAGAGGGCTCCTTGCTGGACAAAATCTCCAGATGTTCTAGATGGCTAAATATCTGATCTATGTTTGCTTGGATTTTGTCTTCTACTAAGTGCAGAGACTATTTGCCATCTCAAGTCCTCCCTTGTGAGACTAGGTATTACGGACCTGCTTGTGCATTTGCTGGTACAGCGGCTCCATGTCGCCAGCCTTGCTGGGTCCAGCCTTGGCTTTACAGTGTATATTTTATATGTTTGTTGGTTATTAAAAGTTGGCTTTATTGGGCGCCTGGGTAGCGCAGTCGTTAAGTGTCTGCCTTCGGCTCAGGGCGTGATCCTGGCGTTGCAGGATCGAGTCCCACGTCAGGCTCCTCTGCTGGGAGCCTGCTTCTTCCTCTCCCACTCCCCCTGCTGTGTTCCCTCTCTCACTGGCTGTCTCTCTGTCACATAAATAATAAATAAAATCTTTAAAAAAAAAAAAAAGTTTGCTTTATTTTTCTGTTGAATCAAGTATTAGCCCCCAATTTACAGTTTGATTTTTTTTTTTTTTTTGGTGCCTTCCAAACAGTAGCACAGTGAATATCACCTTGTCAGTAGCCAAATAATAAATCAGATTACTCCCAGTGGTTATGTCCACATCTAGATTGTTCCGGTGGTCAGGAACTCTTATTTGTTTGCTTTAGCTTTTAGTTCTTGGTTATATCTCCAAACGTAAAAGAACTGAAAACCTCCTGCTGCCCCCACAAAGAAATGAATAGCAAATAGACTCCAGCTTTTTGGAACACTTATGAGTGAGCATCCTGGCCACATAAACCCTTTAGCCATCAGAATAGCAGATTGAGCTGTGCTGAGTTTCTCTGCAGGTCTGGCCGTGTTAGCCAGTCCAGCGCACACCATCCCCCATTTCATAATTGGAGCCCAGAAAAAGACTGTTTGGGACCTGCCAGGTGGTTGTACAGCGGCCTCAATTTCTCTGCCAGCAAGAGCTTCACTTTATCAAGAATCCAGTGGTAGGTGGCCTGAAGGCCCCACGGGCCAGCGGGTGACATCTCTGTGGGAAGAGTGGTCGTGGGCCGCCAGTGGGATAATGGCTGTGTGCTCCCCACTGCATAAAAACTAAGGGCACTTGTCACTTTCTCTTGCCATAGTGCCTCACATCTTCCTCTTCCCTTACAGGGTACATTTTAAATTCATCCAAAGTTTACCTTCAGATGACACTGTACCACTTCACAGTGTAGTTCAGGCGTACTTCGTTTTATTGTGCTTCGCAGATACTGCGCTTCTTACAAAGTGAGGGTTTTTGGCAACCTGTGTTGAGCAAGGTTTTTTATGGGTGCAATTTTTCCAACAGCATTTGCTACCTTTGTGTCTCTGTGTCACAGCTGGGTGATTCTCAATATTTCAAACTTTTTCATTATTATATTTGTTACGGTGATGTGTGATCATTGATCTTTCATGTTACAGTTGTAATTGTTCTGGCGTGCCACAAACTGTGCCCATTAGGACAGTGAACTTTTGTTTTAAGACGGTGAACTTGATTGATAAATGTTGTGTATGTTGTGACTGCTCTGTGGACTATCAGTCCACCTCCCTCTTCCCCCTCCAGCCTCCCTGTCCTCTGAGATGCAGCAATATGGAAATTAGGCCGATTGTAATGGCCTCTAAGTGCTCAAGTGAAAGGAAGAGTCACACATATCTCACTTGAAATCAAACGCTAGAAATGATAAAGCTTAGTGAGGAAGGCATGTCTAAAGCCGAGATGCGCCAAAAGGTAGGCCTCTTGTGCCAAAAGGCCACGTCGCAAACGCCAAGGAAAAGTTCTCGAAGAAAGTTAAGAGCGCTACTCGTACTCCAGCGAACGCATGAATGATAAGAAAGCAAAACGGCCTGATTGCTGATAGGGAGAAAATGGTGGTGGTCTGGGTAGGAGACCAAACCAGCCCCAGTGTTCCCTTAAAGCCAAAGCCTAATCCAGAGCAAGGCCCCGACTCTCTTCAATCCACGAAGGCTGAGGGAGGTGAGGAAGCTGCAGAAGAAAAGCCTGCAGCTAGCAGAGGTGGGTTCGTGAGGTTTAAGGAGACACAGAGGTGCCGGGTGCGGCAGCACGTGCTGATGGAGAAGCTGTAGCAGGTGCTGCAGAAGATCCAGCTGGGATCGCTCGTGAAGGCGGCTCCCAAACAGCAGATGCTCCGTGTAGACGCAGCAGCCGTATCTGGGGAGAAGATGCCATCTAGGACTGTCCTAGTTAGACAGGAGACGTCAGCGCCTGGCTTCAGAGGCTCAAGGGACAGGCTGACTCCCCTGTTAGGGGCTAATGCAGCCGGTGACTTTAAGTTGAAGCCAGTGCTCATTTACTATTCTGAAAATTCTCAGGCCCTTAAGAATTACGCTACCTCTCCTCTGCCCGTGCTCTACAAACGGACCACACGGCCTGGACGACAGCATCTCTGTTTACAGCACAGTTTACCAGAGATCTGCAGCCCACTGTTGAGACCTGCTGCTCAGAAGAAAAAGATTCCTTTGGAAAGATTACCGCTGGTTGACTTTGTACCTGGTCAGCCAAGAGCTCTGATGACGTATGGCGAGATCAGTGTGGTTTTCATGCCTGCCGACACAGCGTCCATTCTGCAGCCCACGGAGCAAGGAGTGATTTTGACTTTGAAGTCTTATTATTTAAGAGACACACTTCACAAGGCTGCAGATGCCGTAGATGGTGATTCCTCTGCTCGAGCTGGGTAAGTCGAGAATCTTTTGGGAAGGATTCACCATTCCAGACGCCATTAAGAAAATGTTCCCATGGTTCAATATCAAGACTAACAGGAGTTTGGAAGAAGTGGGTTCCAGCCCTCATGGAGGACGTTGAGGGGTTCAAGGCTCAGCGGAGGAAGTCACTGCAGATGTGGCGGACACAGCCAGAGAACTGGAAGTGGAGCCTGGAGAGGTGAGCGAGCTGCTGCCATCTCAGGATAACACTTGAACGGATGAGGAGGTGCTTCTGTGGAGGAGCGAAGAAGGTGGTTTCTTGAGATGGAGTCTACTGGTGACGATGCTGTGATGAAGATTGTTGAAATACGACAAGGATTTAGAATATTGCATAACCGTAGTTGATAAGCTGGCGGGGTTTGAGAGAACCGACTCCAATTTTGAGAGAAGTTCTACTGTGGGTAAAATGCTATCAGGCAACATCACATGCTACAGAGAAATCATTTGGGAAAGGAAGAGTCGATCAGTGCAGCAAATTTATTCTCTTGTTTGAAGAAACTGCCACAGACACCCCAACCTTCAGCAGCCCCCCTGTGATCAGTCAGCAGCCGTCACCATCGAGGTAAGACCCTCCACCAGCAAAAGGATTACAGCTTGCTGAAAGCTCTGATGATGGTTAGCATTTTTTAATAGATGTAGTATTTTATAATATTTATGGTAATTTAAAAATGAAGTTTTTTTTAAGATTTTTATTTATTTGACAGAGAGAGACAGCGAGAGAGGGAACACAAGGAGTGGGAGAGGGAGAACCAAGCTTCCTGATGAGCAGGGAGCCCGTTGCGGGGGCTTGATCCCAGAATCCTGGGATCATGACCTGAGCTGAAGGCAGACTCTTAAAGATGGAGCTGCCCAGGCGTCCCAAAAATGAAGTGTTTTTAAATTAAGATATGTACATAACTTTTTTAGACATAATGCTGTTGCACACTTAATATGCTACTGTATAGTATACTGGAAAACCAAAAAATTCATTTGACTGGCTTTATTGGCAGTGGTCTGGAGCTGAACCCATAGTCTCTCTAAGGTATGCCTGCATAAGTGCCTTACACAGTAAATTCCCAATTCTTCTTCGTGCTATTGATGTTATTTATTTTGCTTTTACATATGCTGTAAATACACAGTACATTGCTATTTATGCTTTTGAAAGTGATCTTTTAGTGCAATTCTTTAAAAAAGGGAAAAGACTGATTTTATTCTACTTGTATTACAATTTTAGGGCTCTTTATTTCTTTTTGTAGAGCCAAGTTTTCATCTTATTCAAATTCTTACTGCCTAAAATACCTTCTTTAACATTTCTTGTAAGTTAAGTCTCCTGGCAATGAATTCCTTCAGTATTTATTTCTGAGAAAGTTTTTCTCCACTATTTTTAGAAAGATATCTTTGGTGGGTATAGAATTTTGACTTAACAGGTGGTGGTGGTTGTTTTTCCCTTTCAGTACTTAAAAAAATCACTGTCTTCTGGTTTTCATGGGTTTTTTGTTTGTTTGTTTGTTTGTTTGTTTGGTTTGTTTTTTCACAAGAAGTCTGCTGTAATTCTTGTTTTTGTTCTTCTGTATGTAATGTCTCTTTTATCTCTGGCTGCCTTCAAGATTCTCTCTCTCTCTTTTTTTTTAGCGGTTGGAAGTGATGTCATGAGGCAGATTTGTTTTGTTTTCGTTTTTTACCCTAATTGATGTTATCTGTGCTGCTTGGATCTGTGGTTTGGTGTCTCGTTAATTTTGGAAAGTTCTCAATCATTATTTCTTCTGCTCTGTTCACCTCTTTGTAGGATTACAATTACATGTAGTAAGAATGTTTCATACTGTTTCATGCTTCTTGTTTGTTCCCCACCTCCTTTTCTTATTTGTGTTTTACTTCGGGTGACTTGACCTATCTTCAGGTTCACTGATTCTGTAGTGTTCATTTCTTTGCAGAAATTACCCCTCTGATCTGTTGTCCACCTTTTCTGTTAATAGTCTTTAACTATTTAAATTCCCTGTTAGCTCCAACATCTGCTTCATATCTGAGTCTTGGTTTGATGGTTGCTCTTGTCTCTTCGGAGTGTAGTTTGTTTTTGCCTTTTGTATGGTTATACAAAATTATAATTATTTTTCAAAGCCACACACATTGTATAGGACGGTAGAAACTGAAGTATATCACTTTTATACCTGGAAAAGGACACAGTTTTCTTTCTGCTAGGCCTTTAGTGCTGTAGTTTACATTATTCTTGTTAAGAGTTGGCCTGGGTTTAGGATTTGTTGTTGCCATGGTTATTGTCAGTATACCACAGCCTTCAAATTTCTGTAGCGGTGGCTTATGTCTAGTGTGAGGGTGGTTTACTAGAACTCTGTAGTTCTTTTTTTTTTCCTTAAGATTTTATTTATTTGAGAGAATGAGAGTAAAAGAAAGAGGAAGTGAGCACATAGAGGGAGAGGGAGAAGCAGACCCCCTGCTGAACAGAGAGGCTGACCTGGGGTACGATCCCAGGGTCCCCAGATCATGACCTGAGCCGAAGGCAGACACTTAACTGACTGAGCCACCCAGGTGCCCCTACAACTCTAATTCTAAGTTTTGTTTTGTTTTTAAGATTTTATTTATTTATTTGACAGAGCACAAGCAGGGGGAGCTACAGAGGGAGAGGGAGAAGCAGGCTCCCTGCTCAGCAGGGATGATGCTGGACTCTGTCCCAGGAGCCTGGGATCAAGACCTGAGCCGAAGGCAGACGCTTAACCGACTGAGCCACCCAGGCATCCCTGTAATTCTAAGTTTTAAGTCTTCCCCATTTGTGTTGCTTCACAGAATGTGTATTTGCACACCGTTATTCCTCTCCTGTCCCTCCTAGTACTAATCTTCAATTAACTTTTATTTGAAGCTTTTTTTATTTGGACATGTATGGCAACCCTGAGTCTTGGGGTATGGCCTGCTCAGTTCTCCTGTCCCTTCCTTGGCTGAAGTTGTGGGCTCATTGTGTAATCCTGCCCCTTCTCCAGGAGTTGTCGAGTGTTCACCAGAGCCCTTCCCTGTATAGATTAAGGCTTCTGTTCCTTAGTGGAGATGGAGGGGAAGGACCTGGGTAGAGTTTCTTGCCCCTCCCACATGGCTGCTGTTCTCCTGCCCAGTTCTGTACCACTGTCAATAGTTTTTAGAGCTCTTTCAGATCCTTTCAGTGATCCTCCACTGGGTTTCATAGAGAGGTTGCAAAGGGGTGCAGACTTCCCCAATTTCTGTGATCCCAGGAATTGTCCTGACAGCTTTCAGTCAGTCTTCACAATATGTCATCTGTTCTCAACAGACTCATCTTGCCAGTGTCTGATTGCATCTGTCTCAGGTGAGTGTATGCTCTTTCATTGCAGGCATTTAGTTTTTGGGCCAGTTTGCTTTGTGACCTCAGTTGCCTGATAGGTTCAAAAAAAGTAATGGACTTGAAATTAGTTGGTTTTCATTGTAAGTATGGGAGCATTGTTCCCCTCCCACCGCCCCAGCTCTTTCCATCCTGGGGCAGAAGTCAGAAGCAACCATGTCTTGAGGAACAGAAGTTTTACTAAATTTGATGAGGTCCGTTTTTTCAATTCTTTCTTTTATCATTAGTGCTTTTTAGGGTCGTAAGAAATCTCTGTCTACCCCAAGGTTGAAATCGTCTGTCTACTTTATTTTTTTTTAATTTTCTTTTTAAAGATTTTATTTATTTATTTGACAGAGATAGAGACAGCCAGCGAGAGAGGGAACACAAGCAGGGGGAGTGGGAGAGGAAGAAGCAGGCTCATAGCAGAGGAGCCTGATGTGGGGCTCGATCCCATAACGCCGGGATCACGCCCTGAGCCGAAGGCAGATGCTTAACCGCTGTGCCACCGAGGCGCCCCAAGATTTAAAAAAGGGAAAGAGAGAAGAAGGCTTCTGCTGAGCAGAGAGCCCAACATGGGTCTTGATCCCAGGACTCTGGGATCATGACCTGAGCGGAAGGCAGAGGCTTAACCAACTGAGCCACCCAGGCGCCCCCTATCTACTTTAAGTAGAAATCATTTCTGTCTCCAAGGTTGGGAATATTTTTTTTCTTTGTTTTCATATTAAAGTCTTACAATTTTAGCTTTTTATTTTTTTTTTAAGATTTTATTTTATTTTTTTTTTTTTTAAAGATTTTATTTATTTATTTATTTATTTGACAGAGAGAGACAGCCAGCGAGAAAGGGAACACAAGCAGAGGGAGTGGGAGAGGAAGAAGCAGGCTCCCAGCGGAAGAGCCTGATGTGGGACTCGATCCCAGAATGCTGGGATCACGCCCTGAGCCTAAGGCAGACGCTTAACGACTGCGCTACCCAGGCGCCCCCTTAAGATTTTATTTTTAAATGATCTCTAGTACCAACTTGGGGCTCAAACTTACAACCCCAGGATCAAGAGTTGCATGCTCCACCAACTGAGCCATCTGGATAACAGACCTATTCATAAAAGGGAAAGTTTGATCTTTGAATAGAATTTTTAATTTTAAGTAGGGACCCCTGGGTGGCTCAGTAGGTTGGGCGTCTGCCTTCTGCTTGGGTCATGATCCCAGGATCCTGGGATTGAGCCCCATGTCAGGCTCTCCGCTCTGCGGAGAGTCTGCTTCTCCCTTTCCTTCTGCCTGCTGCTCCCCCTTCTTGTGCTGTCTCTCTGACAAATAAATAAATACAATCTTAAAAAAAAAATAGAGCTATTCATTCTTTATGCTTTAGTGCTTTTGATATATTACTTAAAGATGTTTTCCTTCAACAGAGATCATAAAGACACCAATTTTTTTTTTTTTTTAAGATTTTATTTTTGTCAGAGGGAGGGAGAGTGAGAGAGAAAGAGAGAGAGCACAAGCAGGGGTAGTGGCGGGCTGAGGGAGAAGCAAGCTCCCTGCTGAGCAAGGAGCCCAGTGTGGGGCTTCATCTGGGATCATGACCTGAGCCAAAATCAAGAGTTGAGTGCTGAACTGGCTGAGCTGCCCAGGTGCCCCTGCCTTACCTAGGTTTGAATTCTTGCTCTGATACTTACTAGCATGGACAAGTTCCTTAAACTCAGCACCTTAATTTTCTCTTCAGTGAAGTGAGGATGGTGATGCACAAACAGTAGAGGGCTATTGGGATGATTAGGGGCTGCTCTACATATTTAGGAAGTTAGTGTAT
This sequence comes from Ursus americanus, assembly GCF_024610735.1. Classification (NCBI taxonomy): domain Eukaryota; kingdom Metazoa; phylum Chordata; class Mammalia; order Carnivora; family Ursidae; genus Ursus; species Ursus americanus. Next base: position 81,989,387 of record NC_142134.1, on the reverse strand, counting down.
TGCCTCTGTACTGCAGATATTTTGTCTAAGTTGGTATTTTAAAAAAACTTTATACATTACAGTAGTTTTAAATTTCTGTGTTAGAAGACTTTGGGGTCTAAAACAATTACACATTAATACGTAGAGTTTTTTTGTTTTTTTTTTAAGATTTTATTTATTTGACAGAGAGAGAGGAGGTGAGAGAGGGAACACAAGCAGGGGGAGGGGGAGAGGGAGAAGCAGGCTTCCCGCTGAGCAGGGAGCCCGATGTGGGGCTCGATCCCAGGACCCTGGGGTCATGACCCGAGCCGAAGGCAGACGCTTAATGACTGAGGCACCCAGGTGCCCCAAGTACGTAGAGTTCTTGTCAGCTGTAGTCAAATTCTGATTTTCTAGCTGTTCTTTTTCCTATTTGTAATTATTCCTTGTGGGTTCATTTCCTTCTACTGCCCAGGGTTAGATGTCTTATTCTTTATTAGCACTCATAGAAGATGGGAAAAGGGAGAAGTAGTGACTCTCCAGCCCAGTACTGCTCAACAGAAGGGGAATGTAAGCCACACATGTAATTGTAAAATTTTCAGTAACCGTGTTATAAAAGTAAAAAGAAATACATATAATCAGTTTTACCTAGTGTCTTTTTTTTTTTTTCCCAAAGATTTTATTTATTTGTTTGACAGAGAGAGACAGCCAGCGAGAGAGGGAACACAAGCAAGGGGAGTGGGAGAGGAAGAAGCAGGCTCCCAGCGGAGGAGCCTGATGTGGGGCTCGATCCCATAACGCCGGGATCACGCCCTGAACCGAAGGCAGACGCTTAACGACTGCGCCACCCAGGCGCCCCTTACCTAGTGTCTTTTACTTAGCACTGCCACAATATTATGTCAGCATGGAATCAGTATAAATATTTTTACTGAAATATTTACATTCCTTTTTTCATACCTAGTCTTTGAAGTCTGGTACGTATTTTATGATTGGGCATTTTATGGTCTTTAATATTGGGTATTTTATGATCTCAGTTTGGACTTGCCGTATTTCAAGTGCACAGTGGCCACATTTGGACGATGTGGATGGGCAGCTCTGTCTTTTGTTGGTTTGGGGATTAGCTTAAAGCTATCTAAAATTGCATTTGACTTTCCTCTTTAAAAAATATATTTTTTTTACTGAGGTATGATGACATATAACATTATATTAGTTTCAGGTGTACAATCTAATGAATGATTTAATATTTGTATATATTGCAAAATGATCACTGCAATAAGTCTAGTATCTTTCATCATACATAGTTACAGAATTTTTTGGAGCAGTTTTAGGTTCACAGAAATATTGATCAGTAAGTACAGGGAGTTCCCATGTTCCGCTCCCCTGTCTTCACAGATGCACGTGCTCCCACCCTGTCAGCATCCCCCACCAGAGTGGGACATTTGTTATAGTTGATAAACCTACATTGACAGATCATCATCACCAGAGTCCATAGTTTCCAATGGGAGTCACACTTGGTATTGTACAAATGTAAAATGACACGTATCCATTATTGAGGGTATCACGTAGAGTAGTTTCACTGCCCTCAAAATCCTCTGTGTTCCATCTTTCCATCCCTCCCTCCCCCAAACCCTGGTAACAACTGATCTTTTGGTGTCTCTGTGGCTTCACCTTTTCTAGAATGTCCTGTAGATGGAATCATACAGTGTGCAGCCTTTTCAGATTGGCTTCTTTCCCTTAGTATGTGCATATTACTCCATGTCTTTTCTTGACTTGATAGCTTGTTTCTTTTTAGTACTGAATAATATTCCACTGTCTGGATAGATCATAGTTTATCCATTCACCTTCTGAAGGACATCTTGGTTGGTTCCAAGTTTTGGAAATTTTGAGTAAAGGTGCTGTAAACATTCATATGCAAATTTTTGTGTGGATCAAAGATTTCAGCTCCTCTGGGTAAATACCAAGGAGCACGATTGCTGGATCATATGGTAAGAGTATGTTTAGTTTTGTAAGAAACTGCCAAACTATCTTCCAAAGTGGCTGCACCATTCTGCCTTCCTGCGAGCTGTGAATGAGAGTTCCTGTTGTTCCACACCCTCGCCAGTGTGTCCTGAATTTTGGCCATTCTGATGCTTGTGATGTGGTATTTTGTTTTGATCAGTGTTGTTTCTGTTTTTTGTTTTTTTGTTTTTGTTTTTTAACTGACCACATAGCTCACATTTGTGGCTCGTGTTTTATTTCTCTTAGAAAGAGCTAGGGTGGACAGCTCTGAAGGAGTTGAAAAGGAAGGAAAAGAGGCTGTTAGTAGGGAGAGGTGGAAGCGTGATCCTGAAGAGGGTGCTTTGTTTCTTCAGCCTGGTAGTAACAGTGTGCTTGTATCCTCATGGAAATGATGCAGGGAAGAAGGAAAGATTGATGATCCGAAGAATGGAGGGGAGAATCCATAGAACAAAGTCCTCAAGCCGATGGCGGGGCCTGGTGCCTGAGCAGAGGTTTCGCCTAGGCGAGGAGTGATGGGTAAGCATGCCAAAGAGCACAGCTTCAGGCAGATGGCGTGGAGCCCGTGGAAACATGCTGCCAGTGGGTTTTCAAACACACCGTTAGGCCTCCGTGCCACCATCAGCAGGATGTGGGTCTACCCGTCTTCTTTCGTTCTGCAGCACTGAGTGTTGTCATCGTCTTTAAATGTTTGCAAAGTTTTAGCAAGAGGCCTCTGTTCTTCCCCTTGTTGTGAGACCCACAGAGACAGAGCTTTGACAGGCACCCGCACATCTGGCCAGGGTGCCCTGTTGACGCATACATATTCGGTGTGTCCCGCCTCCTGCTGCCACCCACCTGCACACGTCCTTCACTTGTAAGTGTCCACTCTGCTTCTCCTCAGCTTGATCTTCGCACCTCTGCTCCTTTTCCTCTCCAGCTCCTGCCAGCAGGCACCCCTCCCTGTTCTTTCAAACTCTTAGCCCTTTGATGAAAGTTTCTGTGCCTTTTTATTCTGACTCATCTCCCTGCCTTGTGAATTTCTTGGATCATAAAAATTTTAGTAATAATCCTGGAGACCCGACTCAATGTTATCAAAGTCTGTATTATGGGAAGTTGAGGATTCTGTAAAAAGCAAGTACTTTCTGTGGTTATTATTTTAGGTCACTGGCTAATCTCTGGTTTGGCTATCCTAGGGCCAGGTGCCTCCCTGTAGCCCCGTGAATGGTGGTGATGGTGATAGGAGTGGGGTGGATGGCGGGGGCTGGCCTTGGCCTGGCTGCCTGGGTTAGCAAGGCCATATTGACGACGGGCTTGCCAAGTGTGTGAGTGGCTGGCTACTTTTGGAATAACCTCAGGTCACTCAATTTTCAAATGTTGCCTATCCCACTTAGGGTTTCAGATTCAGAGCCTTTCCCAGCTTCTGTTCTATTTATGTGTTTTTTTCTTCCCCTCTGGAAGAAAATTTCTGGGTTTTGCTGTAAAGACCATTAACACCCGATACAAAATGACTGGTTACTGGGACTTTCAGATTTTAAAGGGGATACAAACTGTAGCCAGAGAAGTTGGTAGTATTTTGATATCAACTTGTTATTTGAACATAGTAGATTATTTTTATTTTAAAGATTGGTGAAGAGGAACGTAAGAAATACATACTTTCAGAGCTATAAGTCTTATTTTTCAACTGTGTGATTTGCTGCTATTAATAAATTCAAGTTATTTTTCTCTTTTGCCGTATGGAGCTTAAATGCAGAGACCTGAAGTATTTTGTAAATATTTGAATGTGTGAATTGCTGTGCTGCCAGATGACAGAGCAGTGGTGCTGAACTGGCCCTGGCATCCTGGCTGGTTCTGAGGCTGGCTGAGACATGTATTTTCTTCCAGATAAGTAGGATCAAAACCAACAATAATTACATTGTTGACGAGACATGGAGCATGACTTCATCTGTATAGAGAAACCGTATTAATAACAGATACATACTTAAAACCATTTTATGTAACTATGGCTCTGGCAGATAGCCAGTACCACTGTGCGTTCCTTAATGCACAGAGCCACCCCATTTACTTACGTAGAACCACTGGTCAGTCGTTCATAGGTAGGCCAATTCAGGAGGTTAACTTGCAGTTATAAGAAAAAACGGTTGGGGCTCCTGGCATGGCTGGCTCAGTCAGTTAAGCGTCCCAACTCTGGCTTGATTCCAGCTCAGGTTGTGATCTCGGAGTTGTGAGATCAAGCCTCTTGTCAGGCTCCATGCTCAGCCGGGAGTCTGCTGGAGATTCTCTCTCTCCCTCTCCCCCTGCTCACACATGTGTGCTCTCTCTCTCTCTCTCTCTCTCAAATAAATAAATAAGTATATCTTTTTTTAAAAAAATAGTTGCGGGTTTTTTAGGCTTTCTCTTTTTTAAATATGTAAACTGAAAGTAAATCCTAAAGAAAACTCAATTCCACATTAGCTATAAAAGGATGCTAATATAATGTAATAATATGGGATCATATATAATTAATATTTATTGAGTTTTTAGGAAACACCTTTGAAATTTATAAATTGCTAAATATTTACTCTGCGATTATATAAATTATATGTTAGAAAATATTAAATACTTAAGGTAATTTTACACATAACTCATGATTCTGTTACCAGTTTTTTGGTAACTATTTGGAAGAGAGTGTACATATTAATGTTAGTAATTATTTCCCAAACAGTACCACTTGCTTAAAGAACTTGCATGTGCTTTGGGAAAGCTGGGTTCAGGAAGGAAGCAGAAAAGATTGTAGATATTTTAGTGACCACACATACAGTCATCCCTGGACTTCAGCACAGGTAGCTGATAAAAGATCGTGTGTAAAAATAAGGAAGGAAATTCGTGATTGATTTGGGGAACACAATGTGAATTGCTGATTTGAACTAGTCATTTCATTTCCTTCACTGAACATTTGTTGGATGTCTAGCGTATGCTGGGTGCTTTGTGAGACTTAAAAATTGTTGAGTGTCTAATGAGAAGATGGACATGTGAAAGCTGAAGGTGGTCTGTGTGAAGTACGGAGGGTGTACAGGATTTGGAGTAATTTGTGGGGCTGTATTGGTTGAGGGGTAGAGATCAGGTTGGAGGAGAGCAAAATTCACAGAAAAAGAATGATAGCACAGTGGGTTTTTTTTTTTTTAAGATTTTATTTTATTTATTTGACAGATATAGAGACAGCCAGTGCGAGAGGGAACACAAGCAGGGGGAGTGGGAGAGGAAGAAGCAGGCTCCCAGCAGAGGAGCCTGATGTGGGGCTCCATCCCAGGACTCCGGGATCACGCCCTGAGCCGAAGGCAGACGCCCAACAACTGAGCCACCCAGGCGCCCCCACAGTGGGGTTTGAAAGGATGCCTAACAGTTGCCTAGTAAAGGAGGGGAGATTGGTGTTTCAGGGTGGGAGTGGCATGTACTAAGAATGGGACAGGAGTTTGGAATTGTGAGGAGTCTCAACTGGGTCATCATGAAGCGACTATGTGACAAGGGCCTTGTAAGTCATGCTCAATCCTTTTAGTCAGGGGAGCTATTGAAGGGTTCAGAGCAGAGGAATATTCTGCTCACATGTGTGGTATGAAAGATCATCTCGACAGGAGGTAGGATATATGTGGAAAGCAGACAGACCTGTGGGCTGGGGACCATTCAGGAAGAGACAGTTGTGTAGTGTCCGAGGCAGGAGATGTTTAATGGGGCAAAAACAGGCACATTTGTTTTGTGTTTTGTGTACATGAGAATCCTGGCTTTAGCCTTCTGTGAGCTGTATGACAGATGTGCCACTATCACCTGACCACCTTTAGTGTTTTTATGCTCTAAGATGCCATGTTTTCTTTGTGTCTCTAATAAGTTTACCTGTAAAGTCTTCAAATAGTAAGTCTGAGTTTTTCATGTTGAATTTGCAGTTTCTTTTTCGGAAATTACTTTTAGAACTGGAGATAAGCCTAGGAAGAAAATGAATTTGGTATCTTTTATTACACATACACATTGGCCACAAACGACAGCTTATACCAGAGTGGAAAACCAGTTTACTCAGAAAGGGTAAAATAGCTTACATTATAGGTGTAGAACTCAATTGTTGGTGGCATTCTCAAGTGTTTTCAGCAATATTTCCAATTTAGGAATAAGTATATTCTCTTGTGGAAAGATTTCTGGGTTACAACATAGCATCTTATGTAAGTAAGTAAATAAATACTTTATATAAATATATTTTATGTGTGCGTAGGATATGGGGGATGACACTTGTTTACTGTTTATTCTGGTACATTTATTTTTTAAGAATATTAATGAAATCGGGGCGCCTGGGTGGCACAGCGGTTGAGCGCCTGCCTTCGGCTCAGGGCGTGATCCCGGCGTTCTGGGATCGAGCCCCACATCAGGCTCCTCTGCTGGGAGCCTGCTTCTTCCTCTCCCACTCCCTCTGCTTGTGTTCCCTCTCTTGCTGGCTGTCTCTATCTCTGTCAAATAAATAAAATCTTTAAAAAAATAATATTAATGAAATTGGACTGGATTTATCCTCCTGCCTTAAACAAATAAATGAAGAACAAACTAAACAACAGTGTTCCAACACTGGACAGCAGGCAGTGCAGGACAGTGACCCCTGAGAGACAGAAAATAAATTAAACAAGCTTAGGGTTGGCCAAGCTTACTGTCTGGAGAGAATTTGCAAGGCCATGGTTTAGGAAGAAAGGGGGGAGTAGCCCAAAGAGAACCTGGTGGTTTCCATGAGTTGAGGAGACCCAGCTGAGAACTTGGGGAGGCCAAAGTGAATTTGCAGGGCAGAGTACCAGACGAGAGAGGGCTGCAAAGCAAAAAAGAGTTCTGGAGAGCCACGCAGGGTTCTCCTTGAATATTCAGCTGGGTATTCATGAGCACATGCATATGTGGAAACTCTGTGTATCAAGGAAGGAACCCAGGAAGTAAGTAGTGGAACAATCTTTGGAGCACATTCAGGGCCCCAAACAGTTTGTGTTCCCACCAGCCAGAGTGGGAAAATCTTGTAACGCACAGTGCACTTACAAGGGTATTGCCTCAGTAGTGGGAAGGATTAAAGGTGCTCTGATCCTGGGAGCATCTCTCTACTTGCCAAACAGGATGCTGCCTGATTCATGAATCACTTAATAAAGCCGATTAGATCTTAAAAAAAAAAAAGAAAAAAAAAGGTGTTCAGATCCCATCTCCCAAATCTTACAGGCAAGCCTTGAAAGGACCAAACTCTTCCTAAATAAGTTCACTATGGCCCACAACAAAGCTCAGAAATATTTGAAGGAGTAAAACAACACCCATTACCTGATACAGTAAAATTCACTGTGTTTACTATCTAGTCAAAAATCACCAGGCATGCAGAGAGAGAAGCAAGCAAATACGTCCATGATGAGGTTCAAAATAAATAAATAGAAACAGATTCAGAAATGACACATACAGTAGAATTAGTAGGTAGACATTAATACAGTTGTTATTGCTATATGCTGCATATTCAAGAAAATAGGGGAAAGCATGAACGTGTTAAGAAGAATCACAGAATGTAAAAAAACCCAAATGAACTTCTGGAGTTGCAAACTACATTGTCTGAGATGAAGAATACATCACATGAGGCTTAGTAACAGATGAAACACCGTAGGAGAAAAGATTAATGAACTTGAGAATATAGCAATAGAAGGTATCCAAAAAGAACTGTGTCAGTGAGCCTTGAAACAGCTTTAATCACATGGCCCACTGCATGTGTATGTGTCATTGGAGTCCCTGAAAGAGAGAATGGGCATGGGAAATATGGGAAGATATTTGAAGGATTAATGGCTGGAAAATGTGCAATTTGTTGAAAACGATAAACCCACAAATCCAAGCTCAGTAAGCCTCAAGCACAAGAAAGATGAAGAAAATACACCACAACACATCATCATTGTATCACTGAAAACAATGGTTAAAAGAAAAATATAGTCAGAAAAAAAGATGCATTACATATTGAACAACGACAAAGGCAGCAGACTTCTCATCAGAAACAATGGAAGCGAGAAGATGGAGAAAGAACAGCTTTAAAGTACAGAAAGGGAAGTATTACCTAGAATTCTAAACCAGCAAAAATATCTTTCAGAAGTGAAGATGAGATAAAAATTTTTCAGATGTAAAAAGCTGAAAGAATTCATGGCCAGTGGATCTTCATCACAGGATACGGTAAAGGAAGCTCAGAGCAGAGGAGCAATGACACCAGATGGCAATCTGGGTCTACGTAGAGAAAGGACAGACACTGGAGATTGTAACTGTATGGGGAAAATACTTTTTATATTACTTTAAAATACAATCGTCTATTTAAAGGAAAAACAATGGGACGCCTTGTTGGCTCAGTCCATAGAGCACGAGACTCTCGATATTGGTCATGAGTTCAGGCCCCACGTTGGGGGTGAGGTTATGTAAAAATAAAATCTTAAAAAAATTTTTTTCTTAAGAAAAAAAAGCAAAACCAACAGTGCATTATAGGGCTTATATATAGAAGTAGCATGTCTGACAAGAACACCAAGAATGCCAGGAGAAGGAGTGTAGGGCTCTTGTGTGTGCAATCCTAAAGCCTTATTTGATGGCTGATTGTGGTAGGTTAAAATGTACACTGTGACAGCATGGTACTGCCACAAAAACAGACACATAGATCAATGGAACAGAATAGGGAACCCAGAAATGGACTCAACTCTATGATCACATAATCTTCGACAAAGCAGGAGAGAATATCCAATGGAAAAAAGATGGTCTCTTCAACAAATAGTGTTGGGAAAATTGGACAGCCACATGCAGAAGAATGAAACTGGACCACTTCCTTACACCATACATAAAAATAGACTCAAATGGATGAAAGACCTAAATGTGAGACAGGAGAACACAGGCAGCAACCTCTTCGACCTCGGCCACAGCAGCTTCTTCCTAGACACATCACTAAAGGCAAGAGAAGCAAGGGCAAAAATGGATATTGGGAATTCATCAAGATAAAAAGCTTTTGCACAGCAAAGGAAAAAGTCAACAAAACCAAAAGACACCCTACAGAATGGGAGAAGATATTTGCACATGTCTTACCAGTTAAAGGGCTAGTATCCAAGATCTGTAAAGAACTTATCAAACTTATCAAACCCAAAGAACAAATAATCCAATCAAAAATGGGCAGAAGACATGAACAGACATTTCTCCAAAGAAGACATCCAAGTGGCCAACAAACATGAAAAAATGCTCCACATCACTCGGCATCAGGGAAATACAAATCAAAACTGCAATGAGATACCACCTCACACCAGTCAGAATGGCTAAAATTAACAAGTCGGGAACCGACAGATGCTGGTAAAGATGTGGAGAAAGAGGAACCCTCTTACACTGCTGGTGGGAATGCAAGCTGGTGCAGCCACTCTGGAAAACAGAATGGAGGTTCCTCAAAATGTTAAAAATAGAGCTACCCTATGACCCAGCAATTGCACTACTAGGTATTTACCCCAAAGATACAAATGTAATGATTGGAAGAGGCACCTGCACCCCAATTTTATAGCAGCAATGTCCACAATAGCGAAACTATGGAAAGAGCCCAGATGTCCATCGACAGATGAATGGATAAAGAAAATACGGTGTGTGTGTGTGTGTGTGTACACACACACACACACACACACACACACACACACACACTGGAATATTACACAGCCATCAAAAAAACGAAATCTTGCTATTTGCAGTGACAAGTGAAAATAAGTCGAACTTATTTCAAGTGGATGGAACTAAGTGAAATAAGTCAGTCAGAGAAAGACAATTATCATATGATCTCACTGATATGTGGAATTTAAGAAACAAGGCAGAGGATCATAGGGGAAGAGAGGAAAAAATGAAGCAAGATGAAACCAGAGAGGGAGACAAACCATAAGAGACTCTTAATCTTTCAGGGCACCTGGGTGGCTCAGTTGGTTAAGCGTCTGCCTTCGGCTCAGGTCATGATCCCAGGGTCCTGGGATTGAGCCCCACGTTGGGCTCTCTGCTCAGTGGGTGGCCTGCTTCTCCCTCTCCCTCAGCTGCTCCCCATGCTTGTTCTGTCTCTCTCTCTCTATCAGATAGATAAATAAAAATATTTTTAAAAAGAGGCTCAATCTCAGGAAATGAACTGAGGGTTGCTGGAGAGGAGGGGGGTGGGGGAATGTATGGGGTGGCTGGGTGATGGACATTGCGGGCGGGGTGTTATCATGAGCACTGTGTGTTGTGTAAGACTGATGAATCACAGACCTGTACCCCCGAAACAAATAATATATGTTAAAAATTTTAAAAAGTGTACACTGTGACACTAAAGCAACCACTCCGAATGGAAAAGTATATAGTTCACAGTCCAACAAAAGAGATAAAATAGCATCATAGAAAATACTCAATTTTTAAAAAGTGGAAAAAGAGGAAAATGAACAAAAACAAATGGGTCACTAGAAAAATAAAGAATTAGATGGTAAATTTAATAAACTGAACCATATCCCAAAATGTAAGTTACATACAATGCTTTTTTTTTTTTTTTTTAAGATTTTATTTGGGAGAGAGAGAGAGAACATGAACAGGGGGAGAGGGAGAAGCATACACCCCGCTGAGCAGGGAGATGGACATGGGGCTTGATCCCAGGACCCTGGGATCATGACCTGAGCCAAAGGCAGACGCTTAACCAGCTGGGCCACTCAGGTGCCCCAACTTACATACAATTCTAAAAGTTGCGTAGTAATGGACAGACGCAGGACTCAGTCCAGTGGTCACCTGTGCATAGGGGTAGGAGGGGAGCGGAGTGAGGAGGAGGTGGGGTACAGAGGGGCACAAGGAGACTTGGGGGGTAATGGTAGTGTTCATTATCTTGATTACTGTGGTTTCACAGGTGTGTGTATCTATGTCAGGACTACTCACATTGTGTTCTTCAGGTATCTTCAGCTTATTGTACCTGGTTATACTTCAGTGCAGCTGCAAATGCTTGTGAAGGAATCAGTGGAGTTTATATTTGTACCTTCCGTTTAATCACAGGTAGTTAGGAGAGTGACCGTGTGGCGAGGCACGAGTATTTGGTTAATTTGAATTTTAGTCAGGTGTTGTATAATGCACACGTGCATATCTTGTAGTAATCTGTAACTCGCTTCGTCTGAAGAAGGTGTGGGGAGTAGAGGTTGCCACCCTTGAGAAGACTAGCTTCATCCTTGAGCATGTTGGTCAAGCGTTGTAAAGTTTTGACTTCGGTTCAGGATGTTGTCTACCCTCTCTCCATGGATCATCTGGTCTAGCTTCATGGCTTTACATACCACACTGGTGACTCCAAATCACATATCCCACTGGAGCTTGTTCCCCGAGTGTCTCACTGGTGCAGAACAGCCCCACCACATTGCTTGGTTGTTCAGCACAAACTTCGTATGTGCAACATCGAAAGCGGACCCTTGGTTCTTGCCGGGGCTCCAGCCTGTTTGGCTGTGTCTGACAGCCCTGTTGTTGGGCTGCCCACTGCCCGGGCAGTCGGACCTGTCCTCACCACATCCTCAGGTCCTGTGGCTCTGCCTTCAGCACTCCTGAGCCTGACTGCTCTGTTCCTCCATGGCTCCTGCCTGCAGCAGCCTGACCTCTGCCAGAGTTCATTTTTGACACAGTAAAGTTTCTTTTTAAGATGTCAGCTGGCTCATACCTGCCCCTCCGAGAAAGCTTCGGTCTCTTTCCCTGGCCCGCAGCCCAGGTGAGCAACCCCCACCTGCCCCCTTGCTCTGGCAGTGCCCCCCCGGCCTTCGTCTTGCACCTCCGGCATGTGCACGTCTGCACTTGTTGCCTCTGCTTGCAGTGCTCCTCTCCCAGATCTGCACACAGCTCTGTGTGTTTCTGTTTGGCCTTAGCTTTTGGGCCTCAGCTTCACCTCACCCTTGTTAAAATGACGTCCTCCTTGTAGCTCTGCTCTGTACCCTTGCTGACTTGATTTTCTTCGTGGAGTACTTACTGCCATCCTATGGCAGGTGCTTATGTCTGAGTTTGCCTGTCTGACATCTCTCTGGAGCCAGCAGGCCCTTTGGGCTACTCGCAGTTGCTTCTCTTATCTAACCTGTCATGACGCCTGGCACAGCGTGTATATCAAATGTTAATGGCAGAGGGCTTCCTCATCTCAGAGCTCTTCCCTGCACTCGGTCCAAGGAAGACTTGTTTCTGCCTTTCCTCCTCCGCTTGTCCCCAACATCTGCTTTCTTAGCAGTCTTGTCAGCTCTCCCTGAACAACTGTTCCCATCTCATCTCTTCCCCACATACAGACTCATCACCCTGGTAGCACTTCCCCCTTCCCCCTCTGGCCTCCTGACCCAGGGCCTTTCTGCTTGGTCTCAGGAATGTCCCTCTCCCAGGTACCTGTGCGGGTACCTATGCGGTTTCTGCCGGTTCCAGACATAGGTGTCTCCTCGAGGAAGTTCTCACTGGCCATCCTAAGTGGGAAGGCACTGTCCCCAAACCCAGACACTCCTGCCTGCTCTATGTTTTTTTCCTTCTGAGTGACCACTGTCTGATGTTCAGTATCTTTTTCCTTATCTGTGTATTTGTAGTCTTTGTCTTTGACAGGGATATTAGTTCCCTGTGGGCAGGGAACTTTGTTTTAGTTATTGCTGTGTCCCCTGTACCTGGACGAGTGCCTTGGCACACGGTGGCTCCCAGTAAATACTGGACAGACAGGCTGACGGTGGGTGGAGAGACAGATGATCTGGGGCTGAACTGGTTACCCTCAGGTCAGCTCTGGCTCTTCTAATCTCTGGTTTGGAGACTTTGTAACTTTGAAGCCCGGCAGCTCCTTCTCTGAGTAAAAAGGTGGCCTAGAAAGATCTGAAGGCTGTGGCTGTTCTATTGATGATGGGTTTTTTTTTCCTCTAGGCCTAGGGACAAGAGATGGTTTTACATAGGTTAAATCAGCATGATTTTGGAAATTGTCTAATTTCTACATCTTGGATCTGTAGAGACAGAGAAAGACCTCTCCTCTCATGGTATTCCATGGTTTGAGGGGTAGTCTGGAGCTTTCTATAATACCACTCACTGGGATATAGTACTCAGTTCCCTCACCTCACTGCCCAGACATTCAAATGGCTACTGCGCTGGGTTTGGTTAAATCCGTGGAAACTGCAGATGTGACAGGTGTAAGCAGTTTCGGTCACTGGACTATAAAAGCAGATAAGAATGTATGTGCAAGTCTTAGTGCTGCTGTTATTCACTCTTTTAATTATCCATTCATTCATTTACTCATTCAGCCCCCCGTGTAAGCACCTGACCACCTGTCAGCCATCCTGGGCTTTAGAGATTGAGCCCGTGGCCTTTTGAGAGTGCTCACTCAGCTGTGGAGCCGGTCGTGGAAAGGCACACTTGTAGTTGGGCTAACAAGCACAGCCAAAGACCTGTGTGAGCCTTGGGGCAGGAGAACAGAGAGAGAGCCGCGGGCCGAGGGGAGAGCTGGGCTGCTGACTGGGCAGGTCTGGGAAGGTATTGGAATCTGGGTGGAACCCGAGACTTTGTAAAATACTTTGAGGTTGCAGCCTGAAGGGTGGCCTCGGTCCTGGTCCACCTTTGCCCCCAATGTGTCCCATGACTGGGGATGGCAACGGAGGACTGGGGGATTTCTGTTGCCTTGATCCCACACGTGCTCTGGCTTGGAACCATGGCAGAGTCTTGGATGGCCATGCCTCGCTTTCCCTGCTTACCTGCTGCCCAGGTGAACCTCTTTTGAAACTCTCTTCAGGATTTGCAGGACGGTTCCTCTGTGCAGACGACCCAGTTTGGGCTCACATTGATATGGATTAAAGTCTTGGCCCCTGCTTGCTAACCTTTTGACTCCAGGCCTGTTTTAAATCTGTGGTACTTGTTTGTGTGTTTTTAAGGCTAATTTTCCTTTTCTGATAGGGTAATTGATAATCTTTTGAAGGAAATCTAGGGTAATGATCTTGCCTCTTACCTAATTGAAAAAGCAGACATTGAAATTGGGTAGCTGGAGATGAATTGAGCAGAACTGATGCTGAGCCGGAAGGGAGGCAGGGTTTTGGATGTGTGGTACTGGGAGACTCCTGATGTTTGTCTTGCTTCTCGAACCGGAACACCACCTCTGACGTGGTTGGAATCTGCACACACACCCTTAAGCCAGAATAACTGCCTTCGATGTGAGCCCTTGTGTGCACACACCTCTGGAATAGTGGCTTCAAACTCTGCCGATAGTCAGGAGTCCTGGCATCCGCCGTGTGAGAACTGAGATGGACAGCTCTCAGTAATACAGAAGTCTGGGTGAAGGGGCTAATTGGACAGTTTTCTAACTCTTACTAAGATGTTCTTTATGGTCCTTCTCTTTATTCAAAGTACTATGAGTTTCTAGTTTACTAGATACAGTTTTATTTAACAAATTCCCTATTTGATGCTTATGTAAACGTACATTGTAATTTTAAAAACTCTATTGTACTTTTAAATGATCTTAGCTTTTTGGATCATGTTTTGAAAACAGAATTTTTTTTCTGTTCCAGACTCCTTTTAATTTTGGCATGAATCATAGAACACCACCCTACCCCGCTGGGGATTATTGTCTTCTGTGCAGAAGTGAGCGGAAAGACTCTTCGTTCTTAGAGAGTGGGATTAAGACTGCGAGCAAATTGGCCCTCTCCATGGCTCCCAAGGGCAACAGCGTGCTGCACCTGCCACTGTGGGTGTGCCCGGACTGCCGGCGGACTGTGGAGAAGGAAGAGAGGCACAGCGGCCTCGACCAGCCGTCGGTGAGTGCCCTGCACAGGACACGTGGGCTTGTCAGCCTTCCAACCCTGTGGATTACAGAGCTAAATGGGGAATGAAATAATTTGGGTTAGCTTTCTGGAAGGAAACTCTTCTTGCGCCATCTTCTGGTCCCTTGCTCCACCTTCTGGGGTTTTCTTCCCGGTCTTCTGTCCACGTCTGCAGGAGGTAGTAGGGGACCTGCCCTCCTTGGTCTCACAACTTGGTCAGCATGCTTAGGGGGCCCAAAGGATGTGTTTTTGCTTTTTTTAGCCTGGCCTCAAGGTTTCTTTGGCAATGCAGTTTGCTGGAAAGCTCAGAGGCTCTTAGAGTGTTTGCTTCTGGCCAGTTCCATGTGCTAGTAACTCACCTGAAATTTTTTCCCAGATGCAGTTCTTAATTCTGGGTTTTCCCACCCTTTTTTTTCTTGATTTCTTGCCTCATCTGAATGTAGGCATTCTTGAGGTCTTCAGGCTTACTTGGGAAGTCCATAGCCTTAGTCTGCTCTTTGGCCCAGGTGTGTGTTAGTGGCTGTGGGCCTGAAAGGGCTTTTGAGTCTGCTCTTTAGGTTCTAGAAGGACTTGGCTTTTGCAAGCACGTGAGGCTCCACATTCTAGGGCTTTTCTCTTCCTTTTATTTCTGCCTGTGAGCAGCTGACTGTTTTCTGAGCTCTTGTCTTCTGATGCCTCCCTCCATGCAGCCACCAACACCAGCGTCCACCACTAGCATGCTCTGTTGTGTGTGGGGACTGCTGTCGAGGTCAGATGCGCCGCCCTGGTAAATAAACGGGCCGCTGCACGGCATGAGTCTCCTTCCTCTCCGGTCTCCCTGGCTTCCTTCCCGCCTGCCGCCACACCAGTGACTTCTGTTCTAGGGGCTCCTTGAAGGCAGTGCCCAAATCGTGCCAGTTTCTGCACTGGGATTTGAACAGCTAACCCTCGAGATCGCATTGTTTATTGGGATAGAAATTGTTTTCTCCCCCCACCTCCTCTCATGTGCCCCCTTATCCTGTGTATTCTCCTCAATACCTCTTTCTGATACGCTGCACATTCAGCGTCTGCATTTTGCTTGTCTCCTTCACTGGAATAGGCACTCCACAAGGGCCGCTGTTTTTGTGTATTTTCTAACCAGGAACAGTGCCTAGCCTGGCCTATTTTAGGAAACCCAATATTTGAGTTAATGAATGAAGGAACATGGAAGTGAATAAACCGTGGAACCCCCTCAGAAGGATTAAAAAGATGGCATAGTCGGTCTTAAGTGTTTCACCCTCAGATCTTCTTGCTTTTATCATTTTATTGTTTTACTTTGTTTCGTTCCCGTGGCCTCTGAGAGTGTGTGACCTTTGGCCCGCTCCTTTGACGGGAGGCGGCCGTGCTGCGCCGGTGCGGGGTGCCCACTCGCCGGCGCCAGGCTCCGGTTCCCTGCCCGAAGCGCCGCCGTGCCTCCTCAGCTTCCCGCCTCCCGTCGTCGGTGCGGTCCTGCTCCTCTGTCACCGCCGGACCGTGCCTGCGCCAGAAGGGCAGCTGGTGCAGCCTGGTTTTGGAGACAAGTAGAAATCTCTACGATTTCCTGGAAGTTGTCCTGCCGCACTGGCGGCCTCATCCCCTGACTCCCCGCTTGTCCTGGGTAACGGATTGTCACATGAGGCTTTCTCTCATCAAAGAAGTGATGCTGGGCACCACAGAGGAAATGTTCGCCTATGTTTGTAGACTTAGACCTTCTGCTACTTTTGTAAAGTTGGTGTCTTTGTTCAAGCTGGCTAAAATTGCTGGCCCTTGTTTTAAAAAATGAGATATAATTTACATCTAGTAAAATTCTCTTAAAGTGTATATATAGTTGAGTGGGTTTTGGCAAATTTTACAGTTGTGTAACCAACACTACTGTAGTTAGGATGTAGAACATTTCCATCACCCCCAAAAGTTCCCCTGGTCACGTTGGTAGCCCCGCCCCTCTTGTAACCACTGACCTGATTTTGTCCCCATGGTTTTGCTTTTTCTAGAGTGTCACATAGACTCCTTCCACTGGGCATAATGCTTCTGAGAGCCATGCACCAGTAGTTTGTTCTCTCTATTGCTGGATAAATTGTAGAGACGCACCACGCTGTGTTTATCCATTCACCAGTGACAGGTGTTTGGGCTGTTTCCAGATTCGGACTGTTTTGCATAAAGCTGCGTGAAGCTTGTATAGGTCCTTCTCGGGACATTCTTTCTACATGTTGCTGGGGCGATTTGCTTTTTTGGTTAAGGACTTCTCGTCTATGCTCATGAAGGATGTTTGCCTGAAGTCTTCTTGTCTTTAATGTCTTTCAGGGCCTCATAAATGATGAGTTCAGATGTGTTCCTGCTTCATCTGTTTTTTGGAAGAGTTTGTGTAGAATTGGTGTTACTTCTTCCTGAAGCGTTGCTGGTTCTTACTTTCTGTTTCTCTCAGACTGTTTGGTGGAATGCCAAGCAGTTCGTGCAAGAGACCGCAGGGGCCGGGGGCTGCAGTTATTCAGCAGTCGCCCCCCCCCACACACACACTCCTGGGGCGCTGGGTCAGTTTGGTCAGCACTGGAGCCGGCCTGGCTTTGCTCTTGTTGCCCCACACACTCATTTCTCTAGCAGTGTGTGCTGCACCCTGGTGCTTGTGTGGGCCGGAGAGGGGTCTTCACATTCCAGCCCCCTTTGTGTGGCGCTGGGCCACCCTTAGTCCCGTTCAACATGAGCCTCCCACCGTGGTATTTTCCCTGCCCGGCTCCCACCGCCCCCATTCAGCCCAAACCTGGGGCAACCCTGTGCCTGGGGCATCAGGTGCAGCTCTCCCAGTGATCCGGTATCCCCACCCCCATGATAAAAGCCAGTCTGCCAGTGTCTCTAGGGGTCTTGGGTGGGACACACCCCCTGTGCCTCCCCAGGGTGGCTGACCTGTGCTTTCTCCCATGGTGGAGAGCTTGCTTCCCTCCCATCAGTGGATCAGGCCTGTTGCCCCAGGTGAAGGGTACCTGCCACCCCCACAACAAAAGCTTCTTCCTCCCAGAGAAGGGTCGGGCTCAGCAAGGTCACACTGGCCACACTCAGCCTTTAAGGGCTCATTACAAGTGTTGTTGTTTTCTGACCCACTTCAAAGGCTGTGTTCCTTACTCTGCCAAACGTGAAGCAGTGCATGTGTCCCCTTGTCCTCAGAGGGGCTCCATGTGCTTGTCCGGCTCTCACGGTCGCCTGAGCTCTCTGGTGGGCCCGGAGTTGGGAGTTTTTCATTGTCAGGTGGGAGCTCTGAGTTATAAAGTGGAAGTGGAATGGAATTGCTCTTTTCTGGGTAAGCATGCAGTTATCATAGGTCGTGGTAGAATATCAGTAAAACTTTGCCCAGCATCCTGCCTTTACAGTTCCACACTGTAGACTTCCTCCATTCCTAGACCTTGTCATGTCTGGATGCCCAAGAGGTCTTCCCTGCAGACACCCCGGTCACACCGGCAGGTCCTTCTGACTGCACCGTTCTGCTAGAACAGCCAGAGTTCCAGGACTCAGCATCGCCATCACTTGCCACTTGCTTTTAAAGCCCCGTGAGTCCTTTGCCTGGGACCTGGCTCAGCACTGCCCTTCTCTCCGCCTGGTGGAATGTTGCTGGGGAACACCACAGGCCTCGGCTCCCTGCTGCCCACTGACATCGTGGTCCGGGCTGTGAGTAGGCATCTGGCACGTTGCTCTGGCTTCGTACCCGACCTCAAAAGGGCATGAACCTTCCCTTCTCCTTTCTTCCCAAACCCCACACACCCTCTTTGCCCTACTCAGCTCAGCTGCTGCTGACCCTCACTTACACTCCAGGGAGGAGATTGAAGTGGACACTCAGACCCTGGCTCCTCTGCTACTCCTACAGTCGGGGAAGGCCTGCCTCCCTGGGGCTTTCAGGGACCTCTCCCCTTTCATCCTCTCCAGGGCTTTGCTGCTTGGGTTAGTCTTTTCTTCTTACACACCACAGATCTTTTCTTCTGTCCTGCTTATGCCCAGGAGAGTGCAGACGCTCTAGAATTTGTCCATTCTTCAAGTAACCCGCCTCTGACCTCTCGATCCCTCTCGGCTGTCACTGTCTCTCCCACTCCTGTCGCAGCCGTGCACATCTCTGGGAAAACAAATTCCTGGTTCAGCTTCTTTTGTGGATAAGAGGTTTTCTATTTCTTTTCCAGTTAGTTTTGGTGAATTATATTCTGAGAAATTATTAGAGTTCCTGCTCTGAAATCGTGTGGAGGCCATGTCTTTGCTTCTTACTGTACCTGCACGTACAAATCCTTATCCCTTATATTTGTGCTTTCTCTCTCTCTCTCTCTTTTTTTTTTTTTTTGTGAACCAGTCTTGCTAGATCTAGGTCTGTCAGTTTTGTCTTTTCAAAGAAGAACTTTTTAACTTCGGTCTCTCTTTTCCATTAATTGCTGCTGTTGTGTGTGGTATAGACTTGATTAGTCAGTGTGTGGCACGTGTGGCAAGTGTTCAGCAGCACAGCCGAGAACAGAGCAGATCGGTCCCCCTCTGACTTGTCTCCTCCTCATCCTCTGTCTTCCTGAGGCTTCCAGTGTTGGCAGAATACCAGAGGTGTTCTGTTTTGTGTATTGAAAGGTGTTGATGGCCAATACCACAGTGTCCTGCATTGTAGACATCTGTCAGTAGGTGGAGACATGGGGTCCTCTCACTTTCTTGTCCTTGGAAGAGGGGTGTGGATGCTATGGCAAGGTGGGGTGCACGCCGGTGGGGGTGCTGTCCATTTCTAAGCCTCTTCTGGAGGCTTGGACAAGTGTCCAGGGCACCTGCGCCGGGGTGCCAACTGCTTCGGGGAGTTGCATTCCTTGCTGATCTCACCTGGAGACCTTGTGGGAAGCTGAGCCTGCTTGAGGGCAGGCAGGGAGACAACCCCGTCCGACTTTTCGGCTTCCAGACTAGGAGCCCCTGGGCCATCACCACGCAGTTTCCTGCTGGTTATGACCACAAATCTGGTTTTTTGTTTTCTTCTTTCTCTGTGGTTACTTTCCTGCCTTCCTGAGTTCTCACCCATCCATTTTTATTCTGCTCTGATATGTGCTGGAAACCTCTAATTACTATACTAGATTTTGAAATGTTAGTTGCGTTGGCTCAATTTTAAGTATTATCCAATTTTCATTGTTTCAGTTTTCAACCATGAATTGTTTAGAAGTATTTGTAAATACGCAAACAGACCTTTTGGATTACTTTTAATCATTGACTTTTAATTTAATGCTGCTGGATGTCATGGTCTCTATTTTAATGATTCCTCTCCAGTTAGTTATACTAATACATGGTTACATTTTTCTCAGTGTTCCATGTGTCCTTGAAAATGTGTTCCCAGGGTTTAGAGGATTCTGTGTTCCCCCATTAAATCAACCCCTTGTTAATTGTGCTCTTAATTCTTTCTGTGTTTTTACTAATTTTTTAGTGTGCTTAATGTGTCAGTTTCTGGGTAAGATCAGTTAAACTATCCTACTCTGCGTGTATGTTTGTCCTTTTTCCCTTATAAATATGTTCATTTTTGCTCTACATTTTAAAGCTGTGCTGGTGAATACATGTTAAAATGACTAAATCTTGGGGGCACCTGGGTGGCTCAGTTGGTTACGCGTCTGCGTTCGTTTGGTCATGCTCCTAGGGCCCTGGGATCGAGCCCCACATCGGGCTCCCTGCGCAGCGGGGAGCGTGCTTCTCCCTCTCCCTTGCCTCCCACTCCTCTTGCTTGTGCTGTCTCTCTGTGTCAAATAAATAAATAAAATCTTAAAAAAAAAAAAAAAAAAACTAAATGTTCCTTTATTGCACTGAAGCCATGTGTGGTTTCTCCCGAAAGGACTGTTTTGTTTGCTGTTTGCAGAGCTATGGGAGCTCGCTCATCCTCTTCCCCCTCCTTTCATGTACTGTTATTTTCGGTCTCTTGGTGTTGGTGTGTTTTAGGTGGTCTCGTGCAGTCGGCAGAGAGATCGACTTAATTTGGTCTCATTTGAGAGTCTGCATCTCAGTGGTGAAATTAGTCTGTCACTCAGCAATTAGGGCTGACCTGTTTGGGTCACGACGCAGGCATCACCCTTAGCTCAGATCCCCTCTTGTGCTGCTCTCAGTCTTGCCCTTCTCCCTGGAGTTGACACCCTCCTGATGTTCTGGCACGCACTCTCCTGCTCTTATCAGTCATGGCACTGTATGCCTCTGCTCCTAAACACTGTTGTCCAGTTGCCTGATGTTTTGAACTTCATAAAAATACCATACAGTACACATTATTTTGTGCCTGATTTATTTTGTTCAACATTATATTTGAGATTCATAAATGTTGTTTTTTTTTTTCATTTTCATTACCATATACTGTCTGCCTTTGGAGTATACTACATTTTGGTTGTTTCCAAGTTTTGCTTTTATGAAGGATACTCTTGGAACACATGTTCACACATTCTGTTGTATGTACATGTGGGAAAGGAATCATTGAGTCACAGAGAATTTATACAATTAACTGATCACAAGTTAAGATCAATAGCATATTTTTAAATGAAAACTATTTTCCAAAACAAAAATATTTTTGTGAGTAGAGTTGCATTGTTTTATAGATCTTAGTGTTTTGATAATAGAAGACAGCTAGACTTTCATATCTGCTTCTGTGCTCAGCTGTTGTTATAGGCTGTTTTGATCGAAGTATATGAGAAAAGTAGTATGACAGCTTTTTCAGATAATTGTGGATATTCTTTTTTGATACTGCTCCAAACCATGACAAGTAATGGTCTCTTAATGGTTAGTTGCAGTGTAGAGTATGAAACAATATCAATGAATTTTTCCTGTGTAGTTAAAATACATTGTCTGTCTTGCATTCTGAATGAATATCTCTTACCCATTGATGATTTTGTAATAGCATGCATTTGTAAAATAATGATTTACTGAGTTAGGCTGATCTTCCTGATACTGATACCTTTCATTATTCAGTATTTAAAAAATTATGTTTGTGGGAGGGGGTGCCTGGGTGGCACAGCGGTTAAGCGTCTGCCTTCGGCTCAGGGCGTGATCCCAGCATTCTGGGATCGAGCCCCACATCAGGCTCCTCCACTATGAGCCTGCTTCTTCCTCTCCCACTCCCCCTGCTTGTGTTCCCTCTCTCGCTGCCTGTCTCTATCTCTGTCAAATAAATAAATAAAATCTTTTAAAAAAAAAAA
This sequence comes from Ursus americanus, assembly GCF_024610735.1. Taxonomy (NCBI): domain Eukaryota; kingdom Metazoa; phylum Chordata; class Mammalia; order Carnivora; family Ursidae; genus Ursus; species Ursus americanus. Next base: position 81,967,552 of record NC_142134.1, on the reverse strand, counting down.
GATAAAAAATTATGTTTGTGGGGTACGTGGGTGACTCAGTTGCTTAAGCGGCCAACTTTTGGTTTTGGCTCAGGTCATGATCTCAGGGTCTTAGGATTGAGCCCCATGTCAGGCTCTGTGCTCAGCATGGAGTCTCCTTGGGCTTCTCCCTCTTCCTCTGCTTCTGCCCTTGCTCATGTTCGCACTCTCTCTGTCTAAAGTAAATAAATAAGGGGCGCCTGGGTGGCTCAGTCGTTAAGCGTCTGCCTTTGGCTCAGGGCGTGATCCTGGCGTTCTGGGATCGAGCCCCGCATCAGGCTCCTCTGTTGAGAGCCTGCTTCTTCCTATCCCACCCCCCTGCTTGTGTTCCCTATCTTGCTGTCTGTCTCTCTGTCAAATAAATAAAAATAAAAAATCTTAAAAAAAAAATAAAATATTTTTTAAAAAAGATTTTATTTATTTATTTGTCAGAGAGAGAGCACAAGCACGGGGAGCGGCAGGCAGAGAGAGAAGCAGGTTCCCCACTGAGCAGGGAGCCTGATGTGGGACTCGATCCCAGGACCCTGGGATCATGACTGAGCCAAAGGCAGACGCTCAACCGACTGAGCCACCCACATGTCCCAATAAGTAAAATCTTTTAAAAAATTATATTTGTTATCACCACTACTCTCAACAGAAAAGTCTTTAAAGTGGAGAGGCTTTGGAGCCCAGAGTGATGGATACAAATTTTCCAACATTCGGATTTTGCCTGAAAGCTTGGATTTTGATTGGCCACAGATAGTGTCAGCTATTTTCCGTGAAGTGACAGGTTCATTTCATTCATTTTTGAGAAAATGTCTACTGTCCAAGTCTGCATAACCTTAGTTTCGTATGTCAGGTATCTTGATATATCATGGCAGAAGTGGCTCATTCAGCTCGCAGTACATGGTGCTTTTATTGGGAACATTGCTGGAATGCTTCAGATGTGCTTCCTATTTCATCACATAGAATATTCGAAAGGCGTGTGCTTGAGGGTTGAGATTTAATATAATGATTTTAATGCATCAAGGGCATTCTCTAGTGGAACTTGCTTTTTTTAAACTAAGTGTGTGGAAGTGAAGAACGGTGGCTACTAGCACACTTCGTTGTGCAACTCTCATTCTTGCCACGATGCTGGCAGCTAAACCCCGCCATTGCTTTTAGATCATCACTGCAAGTGTCAACACAGGGAAGAAGGCAAATAACCTCTAGATATTAATGTGAAAATAATTTTTTTTTTAAAGAGACGTGAGATTTTTTTTTTTAAAGATTTTATTTATTTATTTGACAGAGATAGAGACAGCCAGCGAGAGAGGGAACACGAGCAGGGGGAGTGGGAGAGGAAGAAGCAGGCTCATAGCGGAAGAGCCTGATGTGGGGCTCGATCCCATAACGCCGGGATCACGCCCTGAGCCGAAGGCAGACGCTTCACCGCTGTGCCACCCAGGCGCCCCATAATGTGAAAATAATTTTGACTAGTGGACTTGCTGAAAGGGTGTTCGGGACTGCCATGGGTGTACGGACCATGCTTGGAGAACCACTGTTCCATTGGAATACAGTGGTCCCCCTGTCTGCGATTCCGCTTTCCGCTGTCTCAGTTCCCACAGTCAGCCCGTCCAGAAGCAGGTGATCCTCCTCCTGACATGTGGTCACGAGGTCAGCAGTAGCTTGATGCGAGGTCACAACACCCATGTCACTCACCCCCTTCATCTCCTATATGGGCACTTTATCATCTCACATCGTTGCAAGAAGAGGGGGTGAGGAACAGTAAGACATTTTGAGGGAGAGACCACATTCACACAACTTGTATTACACTGTATTGTTACACTCATTCTAGTTTATTATTATATATTAATATTACTATTATTTTAACTATTGTTGTTAATCTCATGCATTGCCTGATTTGTAAATTAAACTATTGTAGGTATAGGAAAAAACATAGTATAGATAGTATAGATAGGGTATAGTATATTCGTGGATTTAGGCATCCGCTGGGGGTCCCTCGCTAATAAGGGGGATGACTGTATTGTTCTTTTTCTTATGGATGTAGGATGTGTGGGGCTTCTTTATGTGTGCCGAACATGACCCCTTTGCTGGTTTTATGCATTGCAGATACCAGCTGCCTCTTTTTTGCTTCCTTTTTCACTGTTTATAGTGTCTTTTGATGAATACAAATTCATTTTATTTTGAAGATTTATTGTATTTGAGAGAGAGCAAGTGAGCAGGCAGGGAGGGCGGGGTAAGAGGGAAAGAGAGTCTCAAGGACACTCTACACTGAGCCCAACACGGGGCTTGATCTCATGACCCCAAGATCATGCACGACCTGAGCTGAAATCAAGAATCGGTCGCTTAACTGACTGTACCATCCGGGCGCCCCAAACGCAAATTCATTTTTAATCTAGTCCAATTTCTCAAATTTTTCCTTAATAGTTGCCACTTTATTTAGTTCTGTTTATTAATGGTTTTTCCTATCATGACATCATAAACATGTTTTTCTTCTTCTGTTAGTACTGCCCAAAGAAATATGTGAAGGACAGATGCAAGCCACCATGTGAATAATTTTAGTATTTTAGTAGCCACATACCAAAAACTAAAATAAAATGGGTGATATGACAATCTGTTTTTTCCCTCAGTGTATCCAAGCTATCATTTCAACCTGTACTCAACATAAAAAATGTCAATGCTATTTTCAGTGTGTTTTGTACAAAATATGCAGTCCTTTGTATGTTTTACATGCACAGCACACATCACTTAAGGTGCTCACATCTCACAGGCTCAGTAGCCACGTATGACTAGGGGCTGCCATAGTAAACGGCAACAGTCCTGTACTTCTGTTGTTTTGCCTTTCATGTTTAGACCTGCAACCCTCCTGGAATTGAAATTAAATTTTTATATGGTGTGAGGTAAAGGTCAAATTAAATTTATTTCCTTGTGGAAATCCAGTTCCCTAGCAGTGTTTATTGAAATGACCGTTGCTCCCTCCTCCTCCCTGCCCCCATTTCTTAGCACCACCTTTGTGATAAATCAAGCGTCCTTATATGGGTGGGTGTATTTCTGGGCTCTGTGTTCTGTTCCGTTGCTTTGTTTGTCCTTGTGCCAACAGCATGTTGTCTTAATTACTGTAGCTTTGTAATGAATCTCGTTTTCAGAGAAAAAGTGCTCTTACCCTGTACTCTTCAAACATACCTTAGTTATTCTTCATTCTTTGCATTTCTGTAAAACTGGAAATAATCTTGTCACTTTATACACATACACAAACACACACTAACCCAAAATAGAAAAAACAACCCTGTTGGGATTTGATTGAGATTACGTGGAGTCTATACATCAGTAGGAAGAAAATTAAATTCTTTCTAACATTCTTAATAATTTAATAATCCTGGGTCACGTAGGTGGCTCAGTCAGTTGAGTGTCTGACTCTTGGCTTCAGCTCAGGTCATGATCTCACGGGTCTTGGGATTGAGCCCTGCGTGAGGCTCTGCGCTCAGTGGGGAGTTTACTTGTGGAGTCTCTCCCTCTCTCTCTCTCTCTCTCTCTCTCTCAAATAAATCTTTAAAAAAATCTAATAATCCCATTGAGTATGGAGTTTTTTTCTATTTATTAGTGTTTTATATATATATATTTTAAAGATTTTATTTATTTATTTGACAGAGAGACAACCAGTGAGAGAGGGAACACAAGCAGAGGGAGTGGGAGAGGAAGAAGCAGGTTCATAGCGGAGGAGCCTGATGTGGGGCTCGATCCCATAACGCCGGGATCACGCCCTGAGCCGAAGGCAGATGCTTAACCGCTGTGCCACCCAGGCTCCCCATATATTTTTCAATGTCATACCATTGGTCCTTTAAAAAGGGTGGGGCTAGGGGCGCCTGGGTGGCACAGCGGTTAAGCGTCTGCCTTCGGCTCAGGGCGTGATCCCGGCGTTATGGGATCAAGCCCCACATCAGGCTCCTCCACTATGAGCCTGCTTCTTCCTCTCCCACTCCCCCTGCTTGTGTTCCCTCTCTCGCTGGCTGTCTCTATCTCTGTCAAAAAAAATAAATAAAATCTTTAAAAAAATAAAAAATAAAAAGGGTGGGGAGCTCCAGGGTGATGTAGTCAGTTAAGCGTCTGACTCTTGGTTTTGGCTCAGGTCATGATCTCGGGGTCGTGGGATTGAGCCCCATGTTGGGCTCTGCACTTGGTGCAAAGTCTGCTTGAGATTTTCTTTCTCCCACTGTCCTTTCCCCCCCACCTCAAATACATAAATCTTAAAAAAAAAAAATTGGCCCATAGGTGTTTGACTTTTATGTATTCTATTTTAAATGATACCTTCTCCATTCTTCCTCCTCTAACTTTATTGGTATGGATGTATTAACTTTTTGTTTTATTTTTTATTTATCTAATTTATTTTTTAAAATTTATTTATGAGAGAGAGAGAGCGTGTGTGTGTGCACGTGGGGGGAGGTAGAGGGAGAGAGAGAGAGAGAGAGAGACGCTCAAGCAGCCTCTGCATCCAGTGCAGAGCCTGACATGGGGTTCGATCTCACCACCCCGAGACCACAACCTGAGCCAAAACTCAAAATGGTTGGACGCTTAACCGACTGCACCACCCAGGCACCCCAACTTCCCTTTTTAAGTTGTTAATTGAAAGGACATTGCAAGACGCCTGTTTTATGAGTCAAACAGGTCTTGGACCTTACTTTTCTCAAATGAAGTGGAATCCCAATTTTTTTTTTTTTAACAGTTGCAATTTCAGGTTACAGTTTGTCTCAGATGTTGTTTGTATTGCTGGATAAGCCTGCAACACTCATTAAAAGACTTCACACAGATGACTTTTACTCACCTTCTCAACCTTGGTCACTGGCACAGCACTGAAGACCGCAGGCAGAGTGAGAAGTGTAATATGAAGGAGGCGGTTCCAGAGAACATCCGATGTTTGAGACAGAGATGAGTGAAAAGCAGACATCAGAGAAGTAGAAAGAAAAAGTGTGATAAACGGAACTAAATGACAGTAGTTGTTTAAAGGATGGTGTGGTTGGTAGTTGTTGAGCCTGGGATTGTATTTTTTGCCCTTTACTTAAAGGTAATAAGCTACCTTATTACCGTTTCATTGGCGCTGGCAGGGGCATGAGACTCCTGGGTCAGAGACAAGGACTTTATTGCTCACAGCACGTCAGCTATCGTGAGCATGAACATGTCTGCTCCCCTTGCTCCCTCTCCCTCCCCAAATCCCATGTCTGTGAAGTGGGGAGGTGTACATACATGCTGTGGGTACAGTGAGTTTGTGTTGCGGTTCGGGGACACTGAGCGTGGGGATCTGCCACTTTTGTAGTGTGTAGTAGGCAAGCCTGCACTTTGTCTCAGGTTTTCTGCTGCATAAACCCTGAGAAACAGCCCCGGAGGGGGAGTGGGGAGGGGGAAAATAGACAGAAGCTTACAGCCTCGGCACATCCATCAAGACTGGGAGCTGGTGTGAGAAT